>NW_020837988.1:15886992-16368775 GCF_003676395.1 Aethalodelphis obliquidens | reverse complement strand
ATGCCACGGAGCAGCTGGGCCCGTGAGCCATGGCCGCTGAGCCGGCGGGGTCGGGGCCCGGGGCCCGGAAAGGGGGAGGGCAAAAAAAGTGGAGGCCCAAAAACCCAAAAAAAAAAAAAAAAAAGAAATCAAGGTGAGAAAAACTCCCTGGTTGTTATTACTCAGTACAGCCCGGGAGGAAGAAAGAGCTCTTTGTGGAGCAATAAAAGGAATCCACATAGAGGCAAACCCCTGCCCTCCTGAGCAGAAATCATCTTTTCCATCACCAGCTTCTGCTGTGCACGGCCCAACCTCATTGTTCCCCTGCATTCCGCCAGGGGCGAGAAGAATACAGTTGGATAACATTGCTTTCTCAGTGCAAGTGCAGGTATTTCTACACAAGGACCTGAATGTAGATCTATTCTAGTCATCTAAATATTATTGAGAAATATTCTGACAAATAATTTCTTTAAAGGTACTGCTGTTCCCCTCCACTCTTTTTGTTGTTTATCTTTTTTTTTTTTTCTCCTCCAGGCAAGGGTATAATTCTCCACCACAATTTGCATTATAAAGCCACAACAACATTGAATTGAAATGTAGCAGTGGAGGCCTGGTAGGCAGAGGTGGCATGTGGCAAGAGCATAAATCCAGGTGGCCACCAGCACATACGGCTCCTCCAGACCTGGCCTGCCATGGTCACGGTCACGCCCCCCCACCCCCACCCCGCTCCCTGGTCGTTCTCCTCCCCCTCTGTCCACCCCAACCGTCTGTCCATCCCACCACTCTGTCCTCCTCCTCCTCTGTCTGTCTCAGCACCACAGCTATGGTGGTGAGTCAAGGAGACCTCTTTCCACGCCGGGGGTGGTGGGGCAGGATACTTAATAAGGATGTTTCTGGGAGCGCTGTGTGGCGGGCGGTATAAGGCTGATGGGACCAGTTGAGGAGCACTGATTTGGAAAGGGGAGCACCCAAATAGTCAAGGCCAGGGCTGCAAGGCAATAAAAGAGGCATCTCAACTCCTTGAGGGCTTATGTTCTGGCTAAGCAGGTAAGACGAGCTTTTCAATGTGTCACTGAGGCTGTGGCCTCCGTGCAGAAGGCAGTGACAGTAAGAGAAGCTTGTTGGGCTGATAAATGTGGGCGAGCTGGTAAGACACACAGCTGCCCTACCGCGGTGGGTGGGCCTGGTGGTGGGTAGCTTGTCCCCAAGGTGGCTGCCGCCTACACCCTCCTTTTCTATGGATATGTGCCATTCTCCCATCTGCGCCTCTTGAATCTGAGCTCTCCTTAGTGATTTGCTTGACCTGTAAAATGTGGCAGAGACGACGCTCAGGATTTCTCACCAAGATACCAAGACTCTTGCAGCTCCTGTCTGAGCCTCTAGGGACTTGGAGGCTTAAGCTGCCGTGAAAGACCAGTTTCCCTGAGGCTGCCATGCAGTGAGGAAGTCCAAGGTGCCACGTGGAGAGACTGAGCCAGGCCACCTCCATAGGTTCCAGCTCCCAGCCCTCTGAGTCACCTGAACTGCAGCCATGAACACCCTGGAGCGGCGATGAACCGTTCCCTCTGTGCCCTGTCCAGCTGTCTAAATTCCTGACCCACAGAACTGTGAGACCTGATAACCATAAATTGTTTCTTCAAGCCACTGAATTTTTGGATTGTGTGTCATGCATCAGTAAATAAGAACCTGGGCAGGGGGTATGTGTGTAAGTGCCAAGTATGTCTGTCGACCCAACCATCCCTCTGTAAGACAGTACCCAGGACTTCCCTAGTGGTCCAGTGGCTAAGACTCTGCATTCCCAATGCAGGGGCCCAGGTTCCATCCCTGGTCGGGGAACTAGATCCCACGTGCCACAACTAAGAGTTCACATGCCGCAACTAAAAAAAGATCCCGTGTGCCACAACTAAGACCCAGTGCAGCCAAATAAGTAAATAAATAAAATATTAAAAAAAAAAAAAAAACTGTACCCATCTCCTCTGCTCCCCCAGACCTCCACCGCCATGGCCCTCATAAGCCTTGGAACTCCCACCCCCAGGACCAATCCCGATTCCTACCAAATTTCCTTGTAGAAGCCCAGTTTGAGAATTAATTTGCTGCTTGGGGAAGAGGTAGGAAACACTGGGGGAATGGCAAGGATTCCGTGTGGCCTGTCTCTAAGGTAGTCCTGATGGACTGGCCGGTGGGACGGGAAGCAGTGTGAGTCTCGTGTGCACAGTGGCTATGCGATTCCTCGATGGAAATGATTCCTCAAATGAAAGCTCGTTCTTGCCTCCCCTCCAGAACTCCTGTCCAGTGTTTCCAGCCCTCAGCTGGACTCTCCTCAGCACCTCCCTCAAGTGCCTCAGACCCAGCACACCCCAAACCAGAGCTTTCTCTAAACGCACCCTTAAGGCTATTTCCCACCCTGCCCCATTTCTGGAGGGAAGCAGACGTCACTGGGCCCATCCAGGTGTGGGCAGCCAAACCTCTAGGGACAGGGCCTGCCCAGCGAGAGCTGGGGCCAGCAAGAGTTTTCTCAAATGGCTGGAAGTTGGTTCTAGGGACCCCAAGGCGGGGGTGGAGGGAGGCTTCTGGCTATGGGCCAAAGTGGGAAGACTTGTGGCTAAGGAGCTGGGCAGAACCCAGACAAGGTCATAGGATTCCTCCTGGAGAGGAAAGGGGTCCTGAGGCTGTGTCCTGGGGGCTGGGAGATGCCCACAGGAAGCTACCAAGGCCGTCTCCAGTCTTAGGATCCCCTCTGCCCCTTCGGCCTCCTTCCCTCCCACTGCTTCTGGAGCAGCCATCAGGAAACGCTGTGGCTTCCTACTTTCAGGGTTCCTCACACCCCTCCTGTCCTTTCCGTCCCCCTGTCAGACCCTGGTTCAGCTTGTCATTGCCTCATCCCTTGCTCTGGTGTCCCTCTGGTCCCCTGTCCCCCACCCCCCCTCCAGCCCAGCCATCCCCCCCCCGAAGTCACCCTTCTGAAGCTCCGTCTCCTCACAGCACCCCTCTGCCGAAGACCTCCAGTCACTTCTTACTGCCGGTGGGATGAAGCCCCTCGGTGGCCCAGTGGTCCCAGAGCCTCGACCACTGCCTGTCCTTCAAAGGGTCCCCACATGAGCTCCTGGCTTCTGCCACTCTGGCCTCCCTCTGGGGCTCCTGACCCCCTCTGTGCAGTAGCCCCCTGCCTTTGCAGACCCTAAGCCTGCCGGGTCTTCAGGCCTGCGGTCTGGTCTGGTAGCCAGGTTCCCTGCACCCCCACGGCTGTTGAATGCTTGGAGCTGTCTAGTGCGAGTGAGGAACTAATTTTTAATTTCATTTACATCAATTTAAGTTTTAAACACGGATAGTGGATTCAGTTATTGGAAAACTTTTAAGTACGTTTGGAACAATTTGGGTATGTGAACCTACTTTTTCAACCGTACATTTAACGAAATCCAAACGCAGACCTAATATATCCAGTGAAACACACTCGTGTCTGAATTTAGCATCTACGTTGGGATGTGCTGTAAGTGTAATATACACGTTGGACTTGGAAGATTTTGTACAAAATTTAAAACGAATAAAGTATCTCAATTTTTAAAATTGATTCCAAATGAGATGATCATATTTAGGGTATACTGAGTTGATACAGAGAGCAAAGAGAAAAAAATCTTTGGTTTCATCTTTTTTTTTAACTTTTAATCTGTGGCTACTAGAACACTTAAAATTATCTATGTGGCTTGAAGTCTATTTCTGTCGGACAGCACTTATGTAAGCCCCTGATCTAGCGCTTGATTGACAGTTTCAGCCCCGCCCAGTCTCATCCTCCCCTACAACCTCAGGCTCAAATGCCAGCGCCCTTGGGTTTATGGATGGCCCATACCTGGCATGCTGATCTCAGTAGGACACACACGTTTGCAAAGAACATGCGTGCATTCATGAGGTTGTGTGCACGTGTGTCCCCACCCACATGTATGTGTGTGCATGTGTGCGTCCAGACCTCTCCACGTTTTCAGTGTGTAAACACCCGGGAGGGCCCCCTGCATGAAGGCGTTCTCAGGTCAGTGTCTGGATGGGAGCCCAGTGCCTATAGGGAGTTGATATGGGGACAAGGCCTTGGGCGTGAAGCCTCAGGCTGCTTGTCCACCCCCGGGGGACGCTGGAACAGACAGCATTTCCTTGGCAAGCTGATGAGAATGTCGTGTAGGAGAGAACCCAACCGCCGCCCTGAAAGCAAGATAGATGACAGCTCCTTCTCGCCCCTCGCCAATGAAGCCCGTCACTCTATCACTGGAGAGGAAATTAAATTGGTCTGGCACAGTTTGCTGTTCCCAAAGCCAATTCGGTCATTGCTGTGTAGTGCGTTATGCACTTCTGGGTGGTGTCTAATTGAGCATTTGGTTTACAGAGAAATTTCCAGGGTACAGCCTGTGGCACTAACCACACCGTAGGAAACCAGGAGGATGTCCTTGTTCTAAAGATATGACACAACCCCGCCCTCCATCGTCCATTCATCCACCCATCCATTCATCCTCTGAGTCACTCAGTTATTCAGCCAATGCATATGGAGCACCCACTGTGCAGTGGGCAGCGTGTAAAATAAAAAGAACTGTGAGGTGAGAGTCTGGAAAACCAGATTCCAACACCAGCCCTTGGGTAGGTCTCTACGCTCTTGAAGCCTCAGTTCTCCTCTGTAAAATGAGGGGGTTGGACTAAAGATCTCAAGGCCCCTTCCAGCTCTGGCACGTCAGGGATCAGGGCCGATTTTCTGGGCAGAGATTTCTCACTTCCAGGTAGAGCCCAGGGGCTGCTTCGACACTACAGTGGGATGAGGGGGACACAGAAGGATGCCAGGGTCATGGGCATCACTAACCCCCACACGCTGAAAGCCTGATTTACAAGAATGGGGGGACCCAGAAATATAGAGGGTTTAGCTCAAGGGGGTATTTGTGTGTTTGGTTGTTGTACCTCAGGGATTTGCAGGCACCAGGCGGAGTAGCAGTAGCTTAGTGTGTTTGGGCTGCTATAACAAAGATACTACATTCTGGGTGACTTAAACAACAAACATTTATTTCTCAGTTTTGGAGGCTGGGAAGTCCAGGATCAAGTTACCAGAAAATTCTGTGTCACAGACGATGGTCTTCTTGCTGTGTCTTCACTTGGTGGAAGGAGTGAGGGAGCTCTCTGAGGTCTCTTTGATAGGGGCACTAATCCCGTTCATGAGGGTTCCACCCTCGTGACCTAATCACCTCCTAGAGGCCCCACCTCCTAATACCACCACATTGGGGACTTGGTTTCAACACATGAATTTTGTGGGGGAGGACGCATACATTCAGTCTAGAGCAAGCAGACTCTGGCATTAGTATTTTGGAGACTGTGGCTTGTCTTGTGATGTGCCTTAGCCCCTGGAGCACATAGGGTTGCTGGAAGCCCTGTCTGGTTCCTAACCACTTCCACAGGCAGCCTGTGTCTTTGGGCAATTCCAAGGCTCCCCTTTCTTGCACCAAATAAGTTTTCACCATTTCCTGCCCTGTCTTCCCTGCTTCCCTTCCACCCTGGGCTGGTTTGGTTTCAGGGTCTGCTTCTCAGTGCTCCACATGTTGGCCGGAAAACCCAGCCCTGGCGCTCTGAGGCATCTCATCCAGCTGGCTGTCCCCGGCTCCCAGGACCCATTCCAAGCCCTCCTAGGAATCCTTTGCCTCAGCCTGGCTGATTGGTGCAGATTAACGGAGACGTGCTGATCTGGTTACTGAGGGCGCTAAATTTCCACCAGGAAAGTCAGACAAGGCAGAAGCTTTCTCAGATCCCTGTCTGCGTACCATCAGTCTTCGTAATGAAGGTGCCTGATTGCAGGCTGGCTTTTAGGAGGGCGGAAGCAGAGGGACAAGGACGGGGAGAGGGGAGATTTGTCGCTGAGCTTTGCCTGCTACGATCCTGCCCGCAAAGAGCAATTTCCTCGGGCTCCTCCTCCAACATTCAAAACCTGTCAGAAAACCCCTAAACCAAAACCACAACGATGATGGCATGTTGGAACAACCCGAATTCAGAAAAAAAGATGGGAGGAAAAGCGGGTGTTGAGAGTACCCATACTCACCTCCCAGAAAAATATCTCCCCCCAGCTAACCTCCTCTCTTCTGTAATTTAGACCATGAAGGGGCTCTGATTTCTGCTGTGTCCCCTGAGCCTAGCAGTGCCGGACATGTCATAGATGTTCAATAAATATCATTGAATAAATGGATTTCTAGCCCTAGGATTACACTGAGATTTCTTGGTCATAAACCAATTCAGAAGTGGCTGACGGCATCATCTATTCATTCAATGAGCATTTGTTAGGCAGCTCCAGGCTCCTGACACTGTGCCAGGTGTTGGAGACTGGGATGACTAGACAATAAACCAGTCAACAATAACAGTAAGCTCCCATCCTGCACCGAGCCCTGTGCGGGGCTCTGGACATAGAGAGGTGAGCAGGACAGATATCCCCACCTCCACGGAGCTCAAATGTTCCCCTCCACAGGAGACAGACAATAAGTAAGTACATAATTAATAAGCAAGATGATCCTAGATTGTGTAGGTGCTGTAAAGGAAATCTGTAAGTGTTGTGATAGAGAGCAGCTGGACAGGGGCAATCTAGGGACAGGCTCTCTAGGACCTGAAGACTGAGGAGAAAGAACCAGGAAAGAGCATAGCAAGTGCAAAGGCCCTGGGCTGGAAACAGCTCAGTGGGTTTGAGGAACAGAAAGGAGGTCAGCACAGTAGGAGTGCAGGACTGAGGGGACAGCAGGGCAAAATGAGGTTGGACAAGTCGTTGCTCTCCAGTGGGAGAGGCAGACAAGCAAACACTCAGAACAGAATGGTGGATGTGGCAATGGAGGGGGGGAATGTAAAGAGAAGCCCTGAACTCAGCCTGGAGGAGATAACATTGGCACCAAGTCTTGAGACTTCACCCCCCACATCTCTCTCCAGTCCAGCGTGGCCTTCCATCCTTCTATCTTCATGGACCTTGCTCCAAATCCCTCCCTTTGCTTGCTAGGAGCAGGGTGCCCTGGAGTGGTGTCAGCTGCACCCTGCTCCAGCCCAGCGGAACATCCTCTGAATGATTTCCCTGCGCTGAATCTCCTCCCAGTCTCCTCCACTGTTGCAGAAAATTGCTGGAGTTACCTGGGGCGAGCAAGTTTGGCAGATGTACTGCGTGGGGTGATATCGCCAGCATGGCGAGTCTCTTCCTTTCACCTCCCTGGTCTCCCTGGAGGTTTTACTATCATTGAGCCTAGCATCTAGCAAATAGCTGCTTTTATCTGGCTGGCTTTCAACTTGAGACACCCTCTCCAGGGACCTTGCTTGGCAACAGCACTCTTTGGAACCACCGTCCTCAGAGTAGGGTATGCCAGGTGCTTGAGTAATGATAATAATAATAAATGACGTAATAAAAACTGTATCATCAGCTCCCCACTTATGAGGGTCTGGGCATGCCAAGCACTCTGCTAAATACTTTTCATGTAATTCTCACTACCACCTTATAAGGCAGGTGTTGGTATGAGGCTCAGAGAGGTTAAGTAACTTGATCAGGTTGCACAGCAAACAAGAGCTGGAATTGACATTAGACCTAGGGAGGTCCAGTTCCACAAACACTTCCTATTGGTTCCCAGCTCCAGGCTGGCTGCATCGGAATCATCAGGGGAGCTTGTTGGAACTTAAGATTTCTGGTCCCTCATCCTCAGAAATTCTGATTCTGGAGGTTAGGAGTAGGGCTCAGGAATCTGGTTTTATTCGTTGGTGTTTTTTTTTTTTTTAGCAGGTTCCCTCAGGAGATTCAGATACAAGGCCAGGTGTATACAGGTACACCTCCTGTAGGTGTCCACTTAATCTTCATCTTCATGAGTAGAAGACAGAGAGAGGAAGTGGGTTGGGGGAGGGGGGGTGTCCCCGAGGGGCACATCTGACTCCGCGGCCTCTAGCTGTCCTTTCTCCAGTCAAGAGCCAGAAACCAAACCCTTCTCAAGCTCACCTCTTTCTCCCGCAGTGAGGAACAGCAGGGAAAACACCGTTGAGAACAGACCGAATAGAAGGGCTTTCAGGGATCACAGGAGGGACTTGGGGAAGGCTACCTAAAGCTGGGAGCCAGGCAGGTAAAAGGCATGAGAAGGTGGTGAGGTGATCTGTGGGGCCACTGGTCTACCACAGTGATGGTAGACCAGCATGACTTTTCAATCACCGAAAACATTTTTTTTTTTTTTTTTTTTTTTTGCGGTCCGCGGGCCCCCCCCTTTTTTGGCCCCCCCCGTTGCGGGGGGACTGGCCACCCCTGCGCCCCCAGGGAAGCCCCCAAAAAATTTTTTTTTTAAATTTTTTTTTTTTTTTTTTTGGTCGCGTGTGCGCGGCACGCAGGATCTTGGTTCCCCAACCGGGGATCAAACCCACGCCCCCTGCGGCAGAAGCGCAGAGTCTTAACCACTGACCCTCCAGGGCAGTCCCTGAACAAATTTTTATTAAGCAGCAGTATGAACTAATACATCACTGGAAAGGTGTCGTACGGCAGAGAGGAGCATAAACGCTATCCTTGCCCCAAGCCTCCATCCCAGCGCCTAGCATTTTTTTGGTCCATATTAATCTTCCTAGACAATTTTGTCACAAGAATAAAGATCTTCAATTCTAGTGGGAGGGCAAGTGCAACATCAGGAAGAGCAGAAATGACTATCGGGACCAAATAAAATTAAGTGTTAACACATGGACTGCATGGACGGACCTTGGGGACACTATGCTAAGTGAAACAAGCCAGTCGCAGACAAATACTCCATGATTCACACTTACAAGGTACTTAGAGTAGTCAAATTCGCAGAGACAGAAAGTAGAACGGTGGTTACCAGGTGCTGGGGTGGGGGAGGGAGAATGGAGAGTTGTTTAATGGGTAGAGTACCGGTTCTGCAAGATGAAAAAAGTGCTGGAGGTTGATTGTATAACAATGTGAATGTACCTAACACTAGTAAACTGTACACTTCAACATGGTTAAGGTGGTAAATTTCATGTTATGTGTATTCTACCCCAATTAAAACAATTTTCAAAAATTTTTATAGAAAAATAGTTGTGTTACATTGTGTGCAGGGACAGTAGAGGCTGTTAGTTTCCCTCCAATATCCATCCACCCCTTTTCTTTTTCTTTTTGGCTGCACCACACAGCTGAGGGTCTTAGTTCCCCGACCAAGGATTGAACCCAGGCCCCAGCAGTGAAAGAACCAAGTCCTAACTGCCGGACAGCCAAGGAATTCCCTTTCTCCCCTTTCCTAACGGAAAGAAATTTTAGGGAATTCCCTGGTGGCGCAGTTGAGAATCCGCCTGCCAATGCAGGGGACACCAATTCGAGCCCTGGTCCGGGAAGATCCCACATGGCGTGGAGCAACTAAGCCCGTGAGCCACAACTACTGAGCCCACGTGCCGCAACTACTGAAGCCCGCGTGCCTAGAGCCCGCACACCACAACAAAGAGTAGTCCCTGCTCGCCACAACTAGAGAAAGCCCGCGCACAGCAACGAAGACCCAATGCAGCCAAAAATAAAAATTAATTAATTAATTAATTTTAAAAAAAGAAAAGAAATTTTAGCTGGGTGCAAGGTCACCCAGAATAAATATTACATTTCCCAACATCCTTTGCAGGCAGGTGTGGCCATGTGACTAAGTTCTGGCCAATGGATATAAGTGGAAGGGTCCTTTGGGAGCCTCTTGGACTTCTTTAAGAGATTGCACCAGTGCACCCTTTACCCCTCCTCTTTGTCCCTTCCTCCACTGGCTGCCAGGAGCATGGGGGCTGCCATATTGGAGCGTGAAGTTGGGAGTCATGAGCGCATGGAGCTCACACCTGGTAGAGCAATAGGGTGTGAGGCCCTGGAATGAAAACAGCATATCAACCCGGATCTATCGGCACCGACTTCTGCATGAGAAATAGACTTTCATCTCCTTCGAGCCACTGCTTTTTTTTTTGGTCATTTGTACTCAAACTTCATCCTAATAAAGAGAAGGGTAGAATGAAAGATGGTGGGAACAGAAAGGACCATGAGGATTAGAACATTCAAGGAAGGCTGTATGGGTGAGGTTGGACCTGAGCTTTCCTGATGGATAACGAATGGGCTGCAAGATGAGTAAGGTCTGGTCCACGTCCTCAAGGAGCTGCCTGAGCAGTGGAAGGAACGGACATTTATACCTTATCTATAGTCAGGGCCACTGCAATCAGCTGACATTCGAGGAACACTTGCCATGTGTCAGGTCACATGCATGAACTTTTATATTTAATCTTCACAACAGTCCTATGGTGTCAGTACTGTTATTATTATCTCCGTTTTTTCAGGAGGAAACAGCTGGTGGAGGTTAGGCAGCTCATGAAGGTTATACAGAGCAGTGGCAGAGCAGGGATGGTGACCCAGGCGGTTTGATCCTTAACCACGTAACTAGGCAGAGTATAAAGGAACTCAACAGAAGGAGGATTCATGGTCATTTGTAGGGATTTGGAAAACTCTACGCAGGTGGTGACATTTTTTCTGAGCCTTGAACGGGGCATGGTGGGGAGGGGCACTCTAGACTGTGGACACAGCAGAGGCAGCGGCGTGGCAGGGAGCTGGTGAGGGGTGCAGTGGGAGATGAGGCTGGAAAAGGGCTCCTCCTCCAAAGGGTTGGAAGGAAGCCGTCTCATGGGCTGAGAGTATTCCCAGCAGAACGGCTTGAGTTATAGAAGACTTGGACCTGGGATGATGGGTCTTCCCATGATTATTTTTTAAAAACCAAATTTGGGAATCCCCTGGTGGTCTGGTGGTTCACACTCCATGCTCCCAGTGCAGGGGACCCAGGTTCAATCCCTGGTCAGGGAAGTAGATCCCGCATGCCACAACCACATGCTGCAGCTAAGACCCGGTGAGCCAAATAAATAAATAAATAAATATTTTTTAAAAGCCTAATTTTTCTTGTGAAGAAAGAACCGGACAGGTGTGACGGGGAGTAAAGCACGTGAATTTCTGTCTGGATAATTAGCACTCGACGGCTTGATTCGCACGGCAGGCAGAGGAACTGGGAACGGCTTTTTTAAAAGCAGAATTGAAAACTGCTTACAAATGTCCATGGAGAGTTCCAGACCATGGATTCTGAAAACTAAAGTATTTCCAGAGAGGCTAAGGGAGGGGCCAGAGTTAATTTAAGCAGAGATTGATAATAGTTTGTTTGACAGAAGGCACCCATCTGTACTCAGGGGTTGGGGGTACTTTAAATCTTGCTCCAAATGAGATTTTATTTTAAATTTAAGGGACAAAAGAAAGGAGTTTGATAAGCATTTGTATCATTGTTTTAATGTTGCTGCTTTATGGAAAAAAAAATCTAATTACAAATAGAAATGTGTGAGTTGTGGTAGCCCCTGAGGAATAACCCACCTCTGACTTATGCTCTTTGGGGGTGTCTACTTGATTTGGGGAATGGTGGCCAAAGAGAAATTAACCAGCCCCTCCAGGGCACAGTCCTGCCTCGCCAATGCCACGCCCATATCAGGAAGAGAAAATGGGTGGCAGGATGGGGGGTGGGGAAGAGAGTTTGAGTGAGGGAGGTGTCGGACTGGGGAGAAGCCTGCCCTGCAGATGGGTGGGAATCAACAGCCCCTCCCCCCCCACCCCGCCAGTGGGAGAAACTTCAGGTTCTGCAAAGTGCTTTTATTTTCTGTGATCACAACTTTCCTGTGGAATAGGAACAGCATCCACAAAGTGGCATTATCCTCGTTTTGCAGACAACGTGAATCCCGGAGCAGTGATGTGGTCTCTCCAGGTGGTGCAGGAATGACCCCCAACGTCAGGGAGGGGGATGTGGGTGCAGGTGTCTGAGCAGAGGACTCATGACTGACAGAAGTGGCATGTGATCCAACCCCATCTGGATTGTGGGAGGGAAGGGGTCAGGCAGGGACTGAAGCCTGGGGGAGCTTCCTCATCCCAGTGTCTTTCTCATGCCCCTCACCCGCCCTGGGCACACGCCTGCACCCAGTGGACAGACAACCCCCTTCCTCCAGGGGACTGTGCCCGACTGCCCACGCAGAACCATTATATCATAGCATTTGCAGCCAAGCTCCCTGTCTCCGCATGCATTGTTCTCATTTTTCTTTTTTAAAACATCAGAATGAAATTTTATTTTAAAAAAATCAATACCCATGACATAACCCACGGCAGATAAATCAGAGAAGCTTATGTTTCACGGTCTGAGTGCCTTTTGCAAGGATTCCCCAGTGTCCCTTCCACTCCCTTGCCAGAAACTTTCTGTCATGGGGTCTCCGATGAAGCCAGCCCCACCCTCCGGTCTCGCCAGCAGCTTTGCTCAGCAAGTTTTCTCTCCTCTCATTATACCTCTGTTCCCCAACCTGGCTGATTCCCCCCAGCCCCAGGCAGGCCAGCCTCCTACAGACTCACCCCCCTCAGCCTCAGTTCACCAGCCTCTCCAGCAGTCCCGCCCATCACTTCCTTCAACACCTGCTGCGGTGTCACCTCCTCCAAGAAGCAGGCACTTTGGAGTCAACAGCCTCTGGTCTCCTCTCACTCCCTGTGTGATCTTGGGTCCACAGCATAACCTCCCTGAACCTCAGGACCTCAGTTACCTCAAGGGTAAAAATGTGGATACCGGCACCTCTTTCATGGTATTTTTGAGCTAAGAAAATTACCTAGGGTATGTAACAGCCCTTAGCACGTGCTCAGCACTAGTAAGCTCTCTGTGACACCTGATTCCTTTCTCTGGGCCTATCTGCGCCCTGCTCCTTCATCCCACCTCTCTGGGCACTTAAATGCCAGAGTTTATCCTGGGAACAAGCATCCTACCCTTTCCCCCTCGGTTTGGTGCATCCACGGTGGTGGGCATTGAGCTCCCCTCTAGATGGTCAGAACTGGAATTCTGTCTGTCATGAGCACACAGTGCCTGCCCTAGGGAGATGGGACCAGAAAGGCAGAGGAAGGAAAGGAGGGAGAAGGGAAGGGAAAGAAGGAAGGGGGAAAGGCAAAAGAAAGGAATAGAGGGAGGAGAAAGAAAGGATTCTTTCCTTTCCTCCCCGGGAGCAGGGAGGAAAGGAAGGAATCCTTTATCAGCAATAGACGTCTGGTGAATCCCACAGTGACTAGTACAGAACAGGGGCTTGAAGCACTTTGAATTGGATGGGTAGATGGATATGGTTAGATGGAGGGAAAGAAGAGAAGGAGGGAGGAGGGAGGTAGGAGGGAGGTGGGAAGGAGGAGGGAAGGAGGGAAGGAAGAGAGAAGGAGAGAATGTGGCATTAGTCTGTGTTCCCCTGGTCTGGAGTCCCCTTCCTGTCCAGCTCTGCTCTCCCTTGAGGCAAGATGGGGCTTCCAGGTACGAGACCTTCGCTCCAGAGGCCCTGTGCTGCCCAGTAGAATCAGAAATGCCCCACGGCCAGGTGCAGCGAGGGGCCAGGGACAGCAGCTGCCAGACACAGACCTGGCTGGTGAAAGATGCTTTTGCCTTCCTCCTCGGCTTTCCAGCTAGCCCACAGCTCTCCATCCTGGGACTGTACTGAGGGGCAGGCCTGTTTAGCATGCATGGGGCCTCCGGCCTGGCTGTAGGTGGGGAGGAAGCAGGCCGAGAGCCCTCTGGAGATACTGGGCTTGTAAAGGCCTGTCTGGATGGATGGATAGTCAGCTGCAGCATGTGCATGGCAGGCAGGGGCTGGGAGCCAGCCCAGGCCTCCGTGGAGTGCCGGAGTCCGCGCTCACCTGGAAATCTCCAGGAGAACCTTTCCAACTGGATTCCATAGAACTCTTCAAGATGAGGAGAGGGAGGAAGGGAAATCCTTAGTCTCTCTCCCCTCCCCAGACGTTCACAATGAAGTGAGTACAGTAAAGGGTCTGAGGAGTCCCATAGCAAGGGAGACTGTTTAATTTGAACTCTTTGCTTCCCAAACCTCTTCCATCATGGAAACATTTTTTCCCCCTGAGGGCACTGAATGTACATCTTGAAGATACTAGAGTTTGTGGGATGCAGTTTGGAAATGCTGAGGTGGCCTGGGGAATAGAATTTTGGCGCTGGACTTACTGAAAGGATCATTGAGGTCCCTCTGGAAAACTCCTACCTATCCATTGAAACCCACTTCAGATGCCCTCAGGTTCTCTGTGGTGTTTCTCTACTCCCCGCTCAGGGAGAATTAACCAGTGTGTGCCCCATGATGCTCACATACCACTTTACTCTGTTCCTTTTTTTTTTTTTTTTTTGCGGTACTCGGGCCTCTCACTGTTGTGGCCTCTCCCGCTGCGGAGCACAGGCTCCGGAAGCACAGGCTCAGTGGCCACGGCTCACGGGCCCAGCCGCTCCGCGGCACGTGGGATCCTCCCCGACCGGGGCACGAACCCGTGTCCCCTGCATCGGCAGGCGGACTCTCAACCACTGCGCCACCAGGGAAGCCCTGGAGTGGGTACTTTTTGTACTGATGCCTGGAGGTGGGAACGGGGCACAACGGAAGCGCCAGAGGTAGTTTCCTTTTAAGGAGCTTAGCATTGAGTTACCCCAGACATGCTTCTGGACCTTTTCTAGGGCTCAGCAGCTGGGAGGGATCCTGCAGGGGCAGATGATCAGGTGTCAGCCTGGGGTAGGGCAGCAGGGTGGGGTGAGGGGAGGGGTATTAAGGGAAAGAGGACTGGGCTTGCAGAAGAGCCACGTGCCTTTGGTGAAGGAGTAGGGCAACAGGACACCCATGTCTCTGGAGGAATCTTACCCTCACACCCCCACTAGGATAACGCCGAGACACACACCCCACACAGGCTCCCCAGTTTCCTCCGTGGGATTAAGCTCCAGTCACCACTGGGGTTACGTGCTCAGCTTCCTTCCCCACTCCCCTACTAGAGCTTCCTGGGATCACCCCCCAAATAAACTACCTGCTCTAAATCCTTAGCCCAGGATCTGCCTCTGGGAAAACCCACCCTAAGACAGTGTAAATTTTGCAATCTATCTGGAGGATGATTTGGCAATAATCAAAATTATACATTTGGCAAGTATCAAAATTATAAATGCACACGTTCATGGGCCATGGACATGAAATCTATCCTGTAGATATACTCTTATAAATGCCAAAATATTTATGAACAAGGTTATTTTTTGGCAGCACTGCTGATAAGAGCCAAAGATGAGAAACATCTAGATGTCCATCACTGGGGACAAGATAAGTAGACCATGGTTCATCTAACACATGGAATATTATGCAGACAGGAAAAGGAATGAATGGGGACACTCTTTATGGGCTGATTTGGAACAATCTCCAAGATAAATTAAGTGGAAGGAAGCAAGGTACAGAAAATCATGTTTGTATGAAACAAAATCATGTTTGAAACAAAAAGAATATACAGCCATAATTGCTTGTTTATGTAGATAGACAGGCGATCTCTGTCAGGAAACTGATAACCGTGGAGCCTCTGGAAAGAGGAATTAGGAGGCTGAGAGCAGGGAAGGGCAGGAAATTTTCAGGCTATATCCTGTGCACATTTTGATTTCTGCATCATGTGCAAGCTCTGTGGTAGCTATTAAAAAAAAATATATATATATATATATATATATATACACACATACAATTTAAAATAATTGTAAAGAATAACCATATACCTGGATGCCTGATCACAGAGTTTTGCTATAATGATCAACCCAACTTTAGCTCGTCTCAGGAAAGTTGAACCCATGGCCAGCGGCGTTCAACCTTCCTTTTCTCACTTAGCTTTCCCATAAGGTGGTTCTGCATCATTAGTCCACGTTTCTAAATAAGGAAAGTAGGCCTGAGTCCAGTCTTCCCCCAAGATACCGAGAGTCCAAGCTGTCCTTCCCCTACCCCTTACCTGGGATGACAGAAGCTTCCTAAATCTTCCTGACACAGGGAAGTGTGCAGCCCTTCCTTTATTGAGCTGTTTGCAATGCAGAGTGCCCTCTTTGGAGAGGATGAGGAGAGGCAGGGGGCTAGATGAAACGACCTCTCCACGTGGGCTCCTTGTGGGCAGACGCCATGTTCTCTTTCTATATTCCAGAGGCTTGCTGCAGCACTTGGTACATTTGTTGAGTGGATGGATGGATGGATGTCTTTTTGCCCCAGAATTCCAGGTATGGAGGAACAAAGGGGGAAAGGACCCCCTCCTTCCAGCTCCTAGGATCCTAGGTCAGTAAGCAGAGCTCTGGAGTTGAAAACATTCTGCTTAAAGTTCCAGTTTTGCGGGCTTCCCTGGTGGTGCAGTGGTTGGGAATCCGCCTGCCAATGCAGGGGACATGGTTTCGAGCCCTGGCCTGGGAGGATCCCGCATGCCGCGGAGCAGCTAAGCCCGTGTGCCACATCTACTGAGCGTGCGCTCTAGAGCCCGCAAGCCATAACTACTGAGCCCACGTGCCACAACTACTGAAGCCCATGTGCCTAGAGCCCATGCTCCACAACAAGAGAAGCCACCGCAATGAGAAGCCCACGCACCGCAACAAAGAGTAGCCCCCGCTCACTGTAACTAGAGAAACCCAGCACGCAGCAACGAAGACCCAACTCAGCCAAAAATTCAATATAAAAATAAATAGATAAATAAATTAAATTAAAAAAAAAATTCCAGTTTTGCTCCTCTGGCTGCCATGTGACCTTAGGTTACTCTCTTCACCTGAGCCTCAGTTTCCTTATCTATGCAATGTGCAGTGGACACAGAGTCCTCCTCTGCAGAGGATTAAATAAGATTCTGTCCAGGTGCCCTCAGTGTGCCTGGCACAGAGTGGGCTCTGCTAGGTGTTTGCTCTCCTCGCCCCCCCTCATTTTGGCAGAAGAACAACCAGCACCAAGACTAGACGTTGTTGCCTCTGCCTGCATCAATCACTCTCATGTCAAGGGGGTCCTCCTTCTGTCTAGCTGACCCATCCTACTATAACCCAAGTCTGCAGCCTCCTGTACTGTGGTCCATGGGCAAGAGTGAAAGCTGTCAGCATGGTCCCCACAGGAGGCTTTTCCAGATCTGAAGGCACAAAGAAAGTCAAGGTTGAGTCTTGCTGACTGGGGGCGCAGCAGCCCCTGCCCCTCCTGCTTGGCCCGTCTGTTTTAACTTCTCTACTTCCTCCTGGGCTCAAGGACTCTTCGCACAAGGTCAGCTGAGGATTGCCCAGGGTTCCAGGGCACAGCGCCTGCCCCTTCTGCACCCCACTCCCTTCCCCTCCACCCAAGCAATCAGCAAATAGCTCAGATTCCCAGAGCTGGGAGATTGAACCCGGGCATGGAGCTGATGAGCTGCATTTTACAATAAATCTCCGCAATTAGACCCTTGCAAACATCTTCACTGTCGCTTCCCTGATATACGGCAGGGAATGAGCTTAATGTCCCTGGCAACCAATTCTTGGACTAAAAATAGTTAGCTTGTGGGTTCACCTTTCCTTGTTTAACATTCTATCTCTGCTGGGGCCATGGAGGGAGTGAGACTGGGGTCTGGGTCCTTCCCTGGAGCTGGGCCGGGTGTCAAGGGTTAACCCAGTTTTAACTAATGTGACTGCCAAGGAATTAGCCAGCAGGGCAGGGGCGGGGCCGCCTTCTTTGACGGAGGGGAGCCAGGCTGAGCTGTTTTATTTTAAGTGTGCAGGCTTTTTGAGCAGGCAGCTACCTTCCCAGAGGACTTGTTAGTTGGCCTTCTGAAATACCACCTCTTCCTACACCCTCACACTCCCACGCACCCCCCAGCAGACACCACCATTCAGTGGACCAAGAATGGGTTCTAACCCACTGTGTCACCTTGGCCTGGTGCCTTCTCCCCGGTTTGCTGTTTCCTCATTTGCAGAAGGAGGGATTAAATGAATCCATCTGTTTATGTATTGGATTTTCAGATATCGTGGACTCACGGTTTCCAGTATTTTGTCCCAAATGTCCTCAGAAACATCAAGCTTCTGAAATGCCAACACCTCAACGTGCAAACTCCCTCAGGGACCATCAGGCAGATTGCACTAATTTTTCCCCTGGAGGGAGAAAAACAAAACAACTTTAACATTACCTTTAAAGTCCTGTCCAGAGCTAAAAATTCTAAAATCCCTCTGTCTTAGAGCCACTTGCCAACAGTAAAACACCAACTATCCCCATAAAACAGCTTGTTCGTGAAGTCTTATCAGTCAGTCACATCTTAGTATAAATCAGCCTATAAAGTCCTTTCCTGGAAGAGGAGGAGCATGGAGTCTTGGGGTCCCTCATGGGGCTGTTAGGATACTGAAAGCCTCGCCTGGCTCCCCACCACCCCATATGAGAAGCTCCCATGTGGAAGCCAGGGGCCTCCACCAGCTGTGGCCCCAGCCCACCTGTCTAACCTCAGGACCTCCCAGTCACGCTCTGCTCCAGTGTCACAGGACTCCCTGGAGTAGACCAAGCAGAGTCCCACCACTGGGCCTTTGTTCACAATCGTGCCTCTGCCTGGAATGCCATTTCCCCTTCTCCCCTCTGTCCCCACACCACATTTCTCGGTTGGTGGAAACCCTATCCAGTTTTGAAAGTACAAATGCCTTTTGTGAAGGTGTTCCCTGTCCCATGGCGAAAGTGAGTCCCTCAGGGTCCCTCGTCCACCGGCATTTGGAAACATGCAGTATGAGAGACTGAAGAGCCTTAGGGACCATCTACACCAGCATTTCCCAAAGTACTTTGACTGTGACCCATTATAAGAAATCCGCTCCATGTTGTGACTCATAAAACATACATAAGTGCACATATGCACACAATGAATACATGTATACACTCAACTATAGACACATGTAAACACACACAGATACAAAATACACACATGTACACATACCCATGTCTTTTTTTTTCTTTTCTTTTCTTTTGGTTGCATTGGGTATTCGTTGCTGCATGCAGACTCTCTAGTCGTGGCAAGCGGGGGCTACTCTTCGTTGCAGTGCGCAGGCTTCTCATTGCGGTGGCTTCTCTTCTTTCGGAGCGTGGGCTGTAGGGCGCGCCAGTTTCAGTAGTTGTGGCTTGCAGGCTCTAGAGTGCAGGCTCAGTAGTTGTGGCGTGTGGGCTTAGTTGCTCTGCGGCATGTGGGATCTTCCCGGACCAGGGATCGAACCCGTGTCCCCTGCATTGGCAGGTGGATTCTTAACCGCTGTGCCACCAGGGAAGTCCCCTCATTTCTTTATGTACTACTTATCTCTACTATGTGCAATGCTCTGATTCTGATATAGTTGCTTTCCTTTTTTTTTTTTTGAATTCTGGTTCTAACTCACTACATTTATTTCACCATCTTGTAATGGATTGCAAAACCACAGTTTAGAAAATGCCGACCTAGTTGAACTCCTTATTTTACAAATAGAATTACCAAAGTCCAGAGAGAGGAAGGGACAAGCTCGAGGTCACAGGGCTGGCTGGCGGCAAGACCCAGACCAGACTGCAGTTCTGTCGGGGGCGACCTCTTCTCTCACACAGGTTGCAGCTGTTCCTGCAAGAGTATAAATCCAGGAGGAAGAGGGCGTGTCCCCAGCCACCCACCCAGCCCCTCCCCCTGTAAATGTCTCGTCCACAGCAGGTGCCTGATAAAGGGCTGCATTGGAATAATGATGAGAAAGTGTCTGGGAAGTCAATGACGGCCCTGCTGGAGCGAGGGGTTAATAAATGCAGCAGCCTCGGCTTGGAGACCAGGTCAGCTTTAGCTCATTAGTGGAACTGGGCTTTCCCAGGATTTCGGAATGTTGAAGTTCGCGAGGGGGAGCAGAAATCCCGCTGCTGAGTTGGGGTGGGGGCGGGGAAGCCAGGAGGGAAGGATGGAAGACGGGTGGTGCCCCATGGGAAGGGGATGTTGGAGGGACGGTGGGCGGGGGCGCGGTGTCAGGGCGCGAGCAAGAGGGAATCTGAACAAGCTCCAGAGAGAATGGAACTCAGTCTCCTTCTGCCTCGTCTCCTCCTGTCATTCTGGGAGAAGTGGCTCAGCTCAGGAGGTCGGAGAGGCGAGGCAGGGATGTGGAGAGGGAGAGATGAGAGAAGGCGAAGACGCAGAAACGAGCAATTTGGGCACAGTTAATATCAGACGCGACGCTGCTCAGGTAGTCACTTGAGGCTTCCCACAGCCCCTTCCCCCTCCACTGCCAGCCACACTCCACCCCCGCCAGAGCTCAGCCACCCTGGGAACGGGGGTGCCAGTGGCTCATCCACGCACCAGAGCGCCCCCCTCCCCAAGTCCGTGGGCCTTGTGGGAAATCAGAGCTGGGGGCTGGGCAGCCTGGGAGGGACGAACACTCACTCACGGACCCCATGAGCCACGTTCTCGGCCTGAGATAGACTTGGAGTCTGCGAGCAGCGTCCTCAGGGGTCACCTGGGCCCACCTCCTGTGTACCTACACCCCTGTGTACCTGCGATCAGCACAGGCTAGAAAAGGAGACAAGTAGGGTGACCTGGCAGGAGCAGGGGCCTGGCCACTGGTTTATTCATTCATTTGACAAGTACCTAGAGTTCCTGCTGCGTGCTGGGCCCAGGGCTAGGTGCGCCGGAGTGGACTTGTCAACAAGGCGTAGAGCCGAGGGTGGAGCAGGGAAAGCAGACTCTCGACGGGTGTTCTGAGCAGCCAGGGGAAGACCAAAGAGCTGGCCTGGGGTGCTGGTGAAGGCTTCCTAGAGGGGGTGAGGTTTAAGGTAAATTTTCCAGAGTCCAGATGAGGAGCTGACGTGTGACAGGTGGCCTGGGGGGTGCCCCGTGTCTGCGGTTTGGTGGGGTCGCCTCAGCCCTGTATCTCAGCCTCAACTTTGCAGCGCTGGGAACTTTGTTATTTTAGCCGTCTCCAATGGGACAGAGCTCGGTGGGACTGACTCACGATAAACAAACCTTCCAGAGACTGAGTCATACATCAAAATGCCAGTTTGTTTTTCTGTAATGGAAGTATATTTGGCAAACTGAGCCTCACTGGCAGCCTACTTTAGGGCTAGAGACCCAGAGTGTGAGTCTCAATGCTACGTCACACCAACTAAGGAACTTGGGCAAACCTTTAATCCTCTGTGCGTCTTGGTTTCCTCATCTGAAAATAGGGATAATCATGGCTACCTAGGGTTGTGGTGAGGATTAAGTGAGCTATTGCATGTAGAAGTGCCTCATTTCTCTGTGAGAATATCTATACATGGGTTAGTGATTTCTTAAATCTGTATTTATCTTTTAATAGATGGTGAACGCACACGGTACAAAAGTCCAAAGGTACCAATGGATTTAAACTCCCTGCTCCCCACCCCTGCCTCAATCATCAGCTACCCAGTTCCCCTCACTGGAAGCAAAACAAATAATTATCATGACTTAAAAAATTTTTTTTAAGTCAAAAAAATTATGACTTTTTTCCAAAAAGATTTGTGTTATATTATAAAAGTAACTCATGGATTTAAAAATAATCCAGAGAGAATACAATGAATACTTTTGCTTTCTCCCAAGCCACCCAAGCTCACACCCCAGAAGTAACTATGGTCGATCGTCTTGTGTTCCTTCAAAGGATAACGATTATTGCTTGTTCCCAATGCACCTTTCAAGGGAGGGTCTGCACAGGAGAGGTTACAAACGAGAACGTGCTGGATTAGTCAGGAGGTGAGCAGAGGTGGTAGGAAGTTCTCAGGAGACATTTCTGTCAATTTAGGGCCGTGGAATGAATTGCCTTTCTCCACTATGGGGAGATTTATCATCCATCCACTCACCCACCCACCTACCTACCCATCCATCCATCCAACCCTTACCAGCTGGGCCCTCTGCTAGGTGCCGTGGGGAACACAAGGATGAATGAGTGAAGTATGCTCTCCTCTCTTGCATCATCAGTGGGACAAAAGACATAGATCCATGGATTTATACAAGTCTGAAAGGGACAGGAGTGGTACCACCTGCCACCACTACCCTTTCATAAATAAGGAAACTAAGATCCAGAGAAGAAGTGTGACTTGCCTAAAATCACACAGCAAGTAAATGGCTGGGCCAATGCTGAGAGGCAAGTCTGGGGACACAACCCTATGTAAGATGGGAACTGATGGAGGAGAGAAGTGGGCCTGGAGTGGCAGTCCAGGAGAGAGTCTAGCTGTCCTAGAGAGGGTCAGAGCACTCCAGGCAGCCAGCAGAGCTTGAGGAAAAGTGCCAAAGCAGGGAGCTTGGCAGCGTCCAGGATTCATTCCGGCTCCCTCAGGATGTTTACAGGGGAGGACCCAGAGCAAGGCAGGGAAGGTAGGTTGGGCAGAAGTTCCTTGTCTGGCGAGAGGGGCTCATCCTTGGGAATTCAGCAGCCATGGGCCCAGACCCCTAGAGCACCGCTGCAGTGGGGTAGTGCATAGCTGTCTTCTTCAGCACAGCTGGAGAGGAATGGGCAAAGCCTGGTCTTGCTACTTTTTGTACTGGACCCCTCCACCTCTTGCCCTCCCCTGCCCCATGACAATATCCTTCCAGTGAGGCTTGGGGAGACCCTCAGTTCTCCTTCTGACACCTCTACCAACCACACCTCCAGTTGGATGCCCTGTGCTGGGGTCTCTGCTCGTTTGTTTTGGGTTGTCTCACATCCCTCCTTCACCCTTTGCCCTCTGGGTCCAGTCAGGCCCCCTGGGGAGGCCTCACCATCCCTCCAGTTCACTAGGGCTACATGCAGAAAAAGACTCATTGTGCAATCACGTTTGCAAACTCAGCTTCTGAGCAGCCTGCATCGATCAAGGGCTTAGCAGGGAAATAAATGGCCCACCTGAATCTAGATAAACAAGAAGGGTTTATTAAACGGACTGTTTACAAAACTTTGCACAAAATGGGGAAAGCACAGTGTTTCCTGTAGTTAACCACGTGCAGTATCTTGGGGGACAGGGGAAGGTTACCAGAACCCTGAAGGAGAGTCCTGGAGAGAGGCTGCCATGAGAGCTTGGGGACCCTCAGTCAAGGGACATAGCTAGCCCATGGCCTCCCCACAGGGAGAGAGCTGGTGGGTTAAATACCCCAGCTCACGCTCCTCCCTTCCTCTCATCTTCAGCCGGGGCTTCCTATTGGCTAAATCCAACTGGAAGTGGGAGGGTGAGGAAGCCCATTGGTGCACTTCACACCAGTCAGCCCTGGAGTGCACGGCAGGTAGGGAAAGGTGGAGGGTGGGTCTGTAGAGGGGCAGTTGGGAGATCGCTTGCACAGCCACCATGGCCTCCTTCATCTCTGACACCCCTGCTCTTCCTCTGTGCCCTCCCGAGTCCTACCAGGCTCTGTTTCCTGTGAACGGATCACCTACCTGTCTCACAGGCAGTTTCCCCTCTTCCTCCCCTCTTCTGCCTCGTGACTCAGGAGCCCTCTGTGCTTCTTTCCCACGTGGCCTGCCGGTAGGACCCAAGACCTTCAGCCTTTGTCACCCCTTTCCCCTGACCACATCGGGATGGAAACATCTGGCCAGCCTCAGGCCAGTCCTCTCGTGCAATAGGGACTCGGGAAGGAGCGAGCGTGAGACCTTCTTCCAGAACAAGCTGCTGCTGTGTGTGCAGTGGATTGAGCCCTGGTCAGCAATTCTTTGGCTCAGGCCTGACTGGAGGTGCTGGCTCCCACCCAGCTGAGCCACGGGGGCTTGGCCAGATGGCAGCCAGCAAAGCTGAGGCTGGTTCTGAGCCACAGGCCTCGCTTTGGAAATCAGGCAGTGAGCGGCCCGTGGAGGCTGCATACCATAGGGACCTCAGGTCAGGGGTGGCATGGCCCGGCCCCCAGCTCAGCTGTGCCTCCCTAAACCTAAGCCTCAGGTCCTCCCGAGCCTCACAGGGGCTGTGGGGCATCAGCTGGGCCTGAGGAAGGCTGTGTGGTACAGTGCGGAGCACAGGAGGCTGAGAGGCAGGAGACTGGGCTGTGTCCAGCTCTGCCCCCAACACAGCTGGTCTTGGAAAAATTTCTTCTCTCCTGGACAGAACCCTTTTCCCAAAATGAGCTCTCCCGTAGAACTCCAGTATCTAAAACTGGTTCAAACAGAAGTGCAGCCTGAGAGCCCCCTAGCCAGTCTCCTTAGCACCACTTTCTCCCCCCACCCCATCTCCAGCATCACTCCTTGGAGAATCTTTTTAAAATCTTGGGGTTGCACAGAAAATGATTTGGAAACCCTGGCCAATACACTCCCTGAGAGGTCTCAGACAGCTCTAACGCGCTGTGAAACTTTAAATACATAAAAATAGACAAGGACTTCCCTGGTGGTCCAGGGATTAAGGATCCGCCTGCCAATGCAGGGGACACAGGTTCGATCCCTGGTCCGGGAAGATCCCACATGCCGCGGAGCAACTCAGCCCGCGTGCCACAGTTACTGAGCCTACGCTCTGGAGCCTGCGAGCCACCCTACTGAAGCCCGCATGCCTAGAGCCCGTGCTCCGCGACAAGAGAAGCCACCGCAATGAGAAGCCCACGCACCACAACGAAGAGTAACCCCCGCTCTCTGTAACTAGAGAAAGGCTGCATGCAGCAACGAAGACCCAACGCAGCCAAAAATAAATAAAAACTAAATAAATAAATTTATATAAAAATAGACAAAATGTTACCATAACCTCCCATGAGCCCATCACCCAGATTCAATCATTAACAACTCATGGCCAGCCTTGTTTCGTCACTATCCCCACCTGTTTTCTCCCTTCCTGTATTACTTCAAAGCAAATCCCAGACATCATGTCATTTCACCTGTAACTATTTCATTTTGTGTCCCTAAAAGATTAGGACTCATTTTAAGTATATAACCACAGTGCCATCATTACACTTTAAAATATCTAATCAGAATTCGTATTTCCAGTTGTTTATTTATAGGGTTTTTGTTTGTTTATAGTTTGTTAGAATCAGGGTCCAAATGAGGTCCACATATTGCAGTTGGTTGATAAGTCTCTCTTTGTCTTGTTCTATGAATTGTAAGTGGCCAGTGAAAGTCAGGGTGGTCAGTTTTTGTGGGCTTCTCTGGGGGCAGTGAAGACATTCCCAGGGACCTTGAGGGAGAATCTGTTCAGTCCTGAGCCTCTAAGGGAAGAGGCGGGAGAGAGTGAAAAGGCCAGACAGAGGTTCAGTTCTGTGGTTTCCCACCAAGAAGCTGTAACTGTCTGTTTGCAGGGGGGGGGGGGGGGGCCGGTGAGGTCAACCCCCAGAAGAGGAGGTGCCTCACCAGTGATGTGAAGGACCCAGAATATGGATGCCTACAGAGTCTTCTGCCCTGGAGGCAGGAGCCTGGGGTCTAATCCACTCCTAAAACTGACCATTAACTGAAAACATTTCCTTTAGCATCTCCTGAGACACGGGACTTTGCCAGAGGCTGAGACTGTTGAGGTGAATGGGGAAAGTCTGCCCTCCAGGAACTCATAGCTCTTCAGTGAAACAGATAACATTGTATATTTAACCTCTAGACTTCAATTAGTGATCTGTAAAATGGAAATAATAGCACCTGACTTATTAGACCAGCAGGTTTCTATGAGAACCCTCTGAGTTATAAATGGGATTTTATGAATAGGAAAAAAGGGACAAACTATACCTATAAAAGAGGTGGAGGGGAGGGCGGGCAGGGTGCTAACCTGGTGGCGGGACGAGGAACATTCATGAAGACCCAGAGTCCTCTCAAGTCCTGGCTTTACCAACTACCAGCTGGGTGGCCTTAAGCAGGATGCCCCCACCATTGGTGTTACCCCAGTGTTTTCCCTGGGGCCTCAGTGTTTTGGAAATGATGGAATTCAGGAAGGGTAGAGTGGGAAACCCTTGCTCTCTGGTGATTCTCAGACAGAATAGAATGTCTGGGTTTGGATCATAGCCCCATGGAAAGCCAGGGTTTCTGCTGTCCATGGTACCAAACTCTTGTCTAGGTTTCAGTGCCCCAACCTCAGCACTGTGGGTGTGTTGAAAGAGATAATTCTATGCTGTGGAGGCTGTCTTGCACTTTGTAGGATGTGTAGTGGCATACCAGGCCTCTACCCACGAAATGTCAGTAGCTTTCCCTCAGTTGTGAAACCAAAAATGTCTCTAGTCTTTGCCAAACATCCTATGGGAGACAGAAGCGCTCCCAGCTGAGAACCACTGGTCTAGGCTAAAGGGATGCTACTTCTCTGTAAAGATATGTGAGTATGTGCTCTTCCTTTCGACTCCACACATCTGACTGATGCCTCTGATCTGTTTTCACGTCCAGAATGTTCCCAGAGTGTGAACACTTCTTATTTCAGTGCACCTTTCAAAAGTTCTTTTAGCGGGGGGAGGGAGACGCAAGAGGGAAGAGATATGGGAACATGTGTATATGTGTAGCTGATTCACTTCGTTATAAAGCAGAAACTAACACACCATTGTGGAGCAATTATACCCCAATAAAGATGTTAAAAAAAAAACAAGTTCTTTTAGGGACTTCCTGGCAGTCCAGAGGTTAAGACTTCGCCCTCCAATGCAGGGGTGTGGGTTTGATCCTTGGTCCGCGAGCTAAGATCCCACATGCCTCGGGGCCAAAAAACCAAAAAACATAAACAATATTGTAACAAATTCAATAAAGACTTTAAAAATGGTCCACATAAAAAAAATCTTTAAGAAAAAGTTATTTTAAAGACAAATAACTTCAATGGCCCTCTTGGCCACACTTAATGCATGCAAAAGTATGGTAATCGTGGCCAAGGTAAGCACATTTGCCCTTGATTGATACAGACTCAGTCTTGGGAGGAGGAGCGGGTAGGTCACCTGATGAGCCTCTGTGACCTAGCGGCCCACCTAGCAGACAGTGTCTGCGGTCAGGCTGTGTCGTGTAGCTTGCCTTTGCTCCTCCCTTTTGTCTGTCCACTGGGGAAAGACTGGTCCTAGAACGTCATATTTCTGGAGCCGGGGCCTCCTCTAGGTGATATCACAGCTCCCTGCGGGTCTAGGCTCAGGTCACCCCTCCACAGTACACTGGGAAATACCTGAACAGGAGCTGAGGTCATGGGGCTGGAATCCTGCCGTGTGACCCCGGGCAAGCTATCAACCTCTGAACTCATCCGTAAAGTGAGGCTATTAATACCTCCTCCGCAGGGTTGTTACAAGGATTAAATGAGAAAATGTTCGTGAAAGAGCTGTGTGGCAAAAACTGCCCCCCACATCCTAATTTGTACTGTTATTATCTGTTGTTCTAAACGAGGGAATGAATAGTATCACCCAGTCACTGCACCCGCATCACCTGTCCCCATCAGACCAGTCTCCTCCCCTGTTCCATACCTGTGCCTCTGGCTGTATCTCTAACAGACGCTCCTGCCTTGAAGGTCTCCTTCTCTCTTCATCTGTCCACATCCACTTCCTTCAATATCCAACTCCTGGGACTTCCCTGGCAGTCCAGTGGTTAGGACTCCAAACTTCCACTGCAGGGAGTGCGAGTTCGATCCCTGGTCCGGGAACTAAGATCCCACAAGCCTTGTGGTATGACAAGCGCTGGGTAGATCTAGGTGGATGAAGATCAGGATGATGACAATAATTTATAAGATTTTAATAATAAAAACAGCTAAGACTTTTGAAGCACTCGCTCTGCGCCAGGCACTGCACTAAGCACTTTACATGAATTAGCTCATTTACTGAGTGCCAGTAGCCTACATGGAATTGAACGTCTGCCTCTCTGCTTGCAGACCCCAGCACCATATCACTTACCTAGTAAGTGATCACTTACCTTCCAGACCCCAGCACAATATCACTCCCCCATTGGCCCCGAGCAGAATTAATATGTCTCCCTCCATGCTCACCATGCCTGGTTTATTACTGACCTAATTTCACTAGCTTTCAATTATTCATTAGAGTGGCTGTCTCCCCTTCCAGTCTGAATATCTTGAGGGCTAAGGCCGTGTTTATATTAATCTTTATTAGCTTCAGCGTCCAGTGGTGACTGGCATATAGTTGCTGCTCATTAAATGTTTGTTGGATGAAGACACAGATGAATTGAGTAATTAACACCATCTCCCACGATGTTCATGCGATTTTATAAGCTTCTCCCTCCGTGAGGCCATTTTCAGAAGCATTCTAGTGCTATCCAAGCATGATCTGCCTGCAAACTATTTGTTGCCAGTTGTAACAAGGTAGGTGCAGAAATAGAGTAAGCATGTAAAAAAATTTAAGCAATTTTAGAGTAGTTTTAGGTTCATTGGATCTAATAATTTTAAAAATTGAGCTTTTCTTTTGTATGTCTTTATTCTTTTTCTTGCTTTTGCTTGATTTAATTTTTAAGTCATGAGATCAGAAACTGTAATAGATTACAGTTACTGAGCTCTTATGTTCTGAATATTAGGCTTGTATGTCTTTATTTTTAATAATTCATTCCCACTATATTTTGCAATGGTATCATTCTGCAACAGATTAGAAATTTAAAAATCAAGAACTGGTTCTTCATCACAAGTGGTCTGAGAAATACAGTTCCAGACCATCGACCTCACTGGGATGCCCATGGTTAAGCCAATGGCAGAGGGGACATACTCAGCCCTCCCTCGCTGGGTCCCACCCATCACGACTTATTCTCATATCTGTTTCTCCTACTGTTTGGAAGGACGTGGCATTGTCTTTTAATCCTGTTTGGATTCCTCCTTATTTCTCTTTTCTTCCAAATCTGGCAGATTCAATGGATGAAAGCTGACTCCGGTCTGGGCTTGGACAGGAAAGGGAGAGGGCAAGGGAGGGGTCCGAAGAGAGTTTGGGAAGGGTCTGGCTGGGATGGAGCAGAAGGTGGTCCTGAGGAGGGTTGGAGAGGTTGCTAAGGAGACCGTCCTGAGCCATCAGGGCTGGTTGGCTGGAGCGGCTGGGGTTGATGGGGGGGAAGGGCAGCGAAGGCGCCTGAAGGTGGAAGGAAGCAATTTCAGGACAAATGAAAGGGGTCGTGGAATCCTTTTACAGAAGGAGTGTTAAACCTGAGGCTTTCATAACCCCCCTGAGGTGGTCAAGGTCAAAACTATAAATAAGTAGGTCATGGAGTGATACAGGAGGCCCCCTTCTCCTACCCAGGGGTGGGGGCAGTGTGGAGGTTAGGTCAGTGAAATCAACACAATCAACTGGATGGGGAGAGAAAGGGGGATGAAATGTGCCATCTGTAGATGCCCTTTTAGAGAGAGAAGGTCTGAATCCCAGGCCAAAAAGGCCGGAAGCGCAAGACTTGATTACAGCCTGATCGATGGCATTAGCATATTTAAAGATCACCTCAAGGAGAGAACAAAGGGGCTCCGAAAGGGGAAATGGTGTTTATTAAGCAGAGAGAAACAGAATCTGGAAATCTGGAGCTGTCTGGTCCTTGGAGAGCCAGCTCCAAGGTCAAGCAGGGCTGGGGAGAAAGGGCTCTGCGGGGCCTGGGCAAACTTCCCTTAGGACCCGCCAGCTTCTTCTCCTCTGATTCCACAGTCCATCGCTGCTGTGACCTTCTAATCGAGAATTCAGCTTTCCATAAAGAACTGCCTAGAGGGAGGGACCACTCTGCCCATTTGAGCATCTGGTCCATTCGGTGATGGTTATGATGATGATGATGGTGGTGGTGGTGGTAGTGGTGGTGATGATTACAGCTAACCTTCACTAAGCCCTTGCTACGTGCCAGGCACTGTTCCAAGCCATTTACAAATATTAACTTGTTTAAATCACCCAACCTGTGAGGTAGGTAGTCCTACCTCCATTTTTTTTTTTTTTTTTTTTGCGGTACGCGGGCCTCTCACTGCTGTGGCCTCTCCCGCTGCAGAGCACAGGCTCCGGACGCGCAGGCCCAACGGCCATGGCTCACGGGCCCAGCAGCTCCGCGGCACGTGGGATCCTCCCAGACCGGGGCACGAACCCGCGTCCCCTGCATCGGCAGGCAGACGCTCAACCACTTTGCCACCAGGGAAGCCCCTACCTCCATTTTATAGATGAGAAATTTGAGGCAGTGTTAAATAATTTTCCAGGTTTATACAGCTTGTAAGCGGAACAGCCTAGACTCAAACTCAGGCCGACTCCAGAACCTGCACTATACTGGACTACCCTGCATTTAAGTTTTGCTGAAAACAATTAATTGGCAATCTGGTTGGTGCATCCATCTCTTTGGGATTGGTTGGGATGAGTCTGTGCCAAGATCAGCACGGCCAGCTCTGGGGCACTAACCAAATGGGTTTTTTTTAAAGACTCCGGACTGTGTGCTTCATTTAGAAAGTGCTACCCAGTGTGGCTAAGCCAGTGTGACCAGCTGGTTTCCTGGGCACGGCCCCTCTCCCACTTCAGAGCCCCAAACCCCATCAGGGTCCAGCCCTCCGGGCACTTTGAGCTGAGAATCAGGAGGTTGCGGACTAGGCTTACCAGTTACGCCACTTTGGGCCGGTCACCACCTGTCTGTGCGCCCCAGCTTCCTCGCAAGACCTCTTAACAAAAACTCCCTGTCTAAATGAAGAATCAGTTGGACCCATGAATGTGCTGGCTTTTGCTCAGTGTGCTGAGAAGTGGGTGGAAGGAAGACGGCCGAAGGTGGAAGGTGGGCGCGGCAGGGCACAGAATCCTGGGCGGTTGGGTTCAGAGTTGCCTTGCAAAGCCGGCTGACCACCACTCCGGGAGCGTGCTCCGCCCGGAGCGCTCCCGCTTCCTCGGGAGGGTCTGCGGTTGCCGCTGCAGGCCCAGGCTCAGCGGGGTAGAGTCACTTCTCTACCTCCCCCTTCGGCTCTGGCGGAAGGAAGAGATAGAAGTCAAAAGTTCTGTCCTCCTGGAAGAGCTGGAGGGGAAAGTCTAAGGGGCTGGGGGAGGCGGGAGCTGCTTGCCAGGGCTGGGGGCGGGATGAGGGGCTGGATGGAGGCCAGGAGGCCTGGCGGGGCGGCTGACCCTACCCTGAGGGCTCGGCCGAGAGGGGGCGCTGTGACCTCCTCCTCGCCCAGCCTGTTGGATTCCTAGCTGCTGTCCCTTACGTAGCGCAATGCGCGCTCGACTTTCCCCCTCCGCGGCGTTCAGAGGCCGGCTAGTCCTGCAGGGCACCGCCATCTCCCCTGGTCTTGGGGTTCCCAGGTTAAGCTCCTTGTCGGGACCAAACTGGGCAGGCGCTTAGTTTGTACAATGAATGAAGGATGAACGAACGAATGAAAGAAAATGAATGAATGAATGAGAAGGGTTCCTCCCTCAGAGCTTTCGCGCCTCAGCGCGCACCTGGCGTGCCAGTTCCAAAGGCGCGGGGGGTCTGGACCAACACCTCGGCCCTGCTGAGGTGGGGGCGAGGGGACCTTCCGGTCCGCCGCAGGGCGGGAACTGCCCGAACGCAGTTCCCAGCTTCACCAGCTTTCCGCGGCGCCTCTGCTCAGTCCGGGCTGCCCTATTCCCCAGCCTCCAAGAGCCTCGCTCTTAGAGATTCACCTGAGCCCCCCAAGTCCCCTCAGACTCCCTCGGACTCCCCAGGCCCCAGCCTGAAATCCGGCGGGAGGCGGGAAGCTGCCTCCTCTCCCGCCCCCGGCCCCCCACCCCCCAGCTTCTCCCCGGGCTGCGGCGGCCGCCAGCGCTGCCAGCGCGCCCAGCCGACTGCCGCAAACCCGGGCTCGGGGAAAAGGGGGTCAGCGCCGCGAGGGCGCGGGGAGCCGGCTCCGGGAAGGACAGGGGGCAGAGGAGGCGGGGCGAGGGAGGGAGCAGAGGGGCGAGGCGCGGAGGAGGGACCGGAGGGGAGGGGAGAGGAGCGGAGGGGAGGGGACGCCCAGGCGAAGGGGCGGGGAGCCGAGGCGACTAGCGGCGCGGACCGCGGGGGAGGCGGCGGGGGCTAGACGGGCTCCCGGCGGGGGAGAGGCAGCTGCGGGCCGGGCTGAGTCAGAAAGCGGCGGCCGGACTCGCCCGGGAAGGGGAGAGCGAGAGCCCGGCGGGCCGGGGAGCGCGGAGCCGGGCGCCTCAGCCACCCGCGGCGACACAGGAGCCTGGCCGCCCACCCACGCAGCCCGAGCCCTCACCCGCCGGCCGGCCCCTCTGGGATGTCCGAGGGACCCAGGCATCCAGGACGGTGACCGAGCGAGCCCGAGGATGGGACGGCGCCTGCAGCTCCGGCTCGTCAAGGTAAGAGCGAGCCGGTCAGCCCTCGAGCACTGCGGGCCCGCAGCTCCGGGCGCGCAGAGCTAGGTGGGCTATGGGTGTGATGCGGATGACTAGATGTCACTGAGCAGAACTGTGCCCAGGTCCGGGGTCGGCCGGGGTTTGAGGAGCAGCCCAACTCCCTGCCTCTGGACCTTTGGAGCCGGCATTGGGCGGGGGGAGGAGGGGGACGACACTGGCGAAAAAAGAAATCTTTGTGGCGAAGCTGCCGGGAGGTGGGCGTGGGGTGGGGGGGTGTCAGCCCCCCCCCGGGTAACCAGCTCAGTGAGGGGAATCGCTCTAGGCTGTGGGAACCGACGCAGGGTTCCCCCTCCCACCCTCCCGGGTAGACTGGGGTCCCGAGACAGGAGGCCCGGCAGAGGGGTTCCCCATCCGCCCCAGCACCGTCTCATCAGGTCCCCCACTCCGCACGCCTCCGCCCTGTTCCTGGGAGCTCCTTCCTGCCCCTGCAAGTCTGGGGAGATAAATGTCCCCGGTGCCTGCGAGCCCTGGATCAATATCGCAATCTCCGGGGTGCAGACCGAGCATCCGGCGGTAGTTACCGTTCCTCCGCCGCCGCCGGCTCGCCCGCAGGAGCACGACGCTGGCTCTCCGAGCCTTTGCACTAGCGGGTCGGTCCCCGCGCCTGCTCGCTCCTGCCCGGGCTCTGGCGACGCGATTCCTGCGTCCGGAGTTTAGGAAAGTCGTCAGACCGCACGTCCACAGTCTGTCGGCTGAAGTTCTGGGGCGGCGGGGTCTTCCCCGGGGCCCGGGGAAGGGCTGGGGCGTCGACACCCGGGCCCGCCGCTAGTGACAGCTGCCACTTCCTGGTGCCAGGCGATTCCCAAAGCGGTTCGGCTTGCGGGGTGTAGGCAAGGAGGCGGCAGCGGAGGGAGGGGTGGGTGGGCCTCGGCGCCGCCGCGGGGGACGCCAGCGCGGCTCTTGCCTGACCCTCCGCAGGGTCAGTGAGGACCGCCAGAGCACAGACACCAGCTTGACTGGATTCAGCACTTTTACAAGCTACTAACTTCCAAAGAACTGAATGGATTGGGGGGAGGGGTGCGGATTGACTGAATTTCATTCTTCCATCAGTTATTAAACCAACTATGCGTGTATCAGCACGCGAAGTGGTTTGAGTTAAACCCCCAAGATTTAAGAATGCGACAGCTGCCGGCGCGCCAGCTGAGGCATTACTAGTTACGAGACTTTCTCCGCGCTCTCCCTCCCTCTCCCGAATATAGACACGTTGGTTTTTAAAAATGACCAAGGGTTGGTCTGATTGAACCCATAGCCCCTCCCCCACTCCTAAACTGAGGACTGGGGGCGAACCCAGAGGTTATTTTCTGCGTGATGAAGGAGACCCGGGGAGGGAGAGAGGAGGAGAGACATCCGGAGAGCTTGACTAGATGGCACTGAGCGGGTATATTTTCCAAAAGGCTAGAGTGTAGCAAACCTGGGTCTAAATTCACAAATCAGTTAGACCAAATTCAGCGTTTTAAATGGACTCAAAGGATTGAACTGTAGGTTTTTGTTTTTGTTTTTGAGTTTACGTGGTAATAGGTAAATGTTCTTTCTCTGGCCTTTCTTAGAATCACGTGCAAGTTTCTGCTTAGAATTATGATGCTCGTCTAAAAGGAAAAACAGTTGTTTTGTTTTTCTGTTGCTGTGTGTGTGTGTTTCCTGCTAGGTGGTGAGATGTGTGCCCTTTCTGTCTGGCCTAATGAACTCAGTAGGTGCTCAGTAAATGCATACTGAATGAGTGAGAGGCAGTGAATGAATGCGCAGCCAATGCGGTTTCAATTAAATGGTTGCTTTTTCCTTTATTCATGTGGCATATACAGCTTGTTGGGTAGTGGTCTACCTGCCTTGCAAATATTAAGTCATTTAGTCCTCATAACCGTCCTGGGAAGTAGGAATTATTACTGAGGCACAGAGAGGCTAAGGAACTTGTTCCTCACTGATCCAGCCAGTGAGTGGTGGAGCCAGAATTCAGAGTCAGGTACTGTGGCTCGAAGGCTTTGCTTTGGTAGCTTTTATCAGAAAATCTTTGAAGCCACTAAAATCTCACCCTAGACTTCTGCCAGATGAGAGAGAGCGCAGGCGGTTTTGTTGGTATCAAAGTCTGAATCTAGGTGGGGTTCATCCAAAATCCGGTGCTGTCCTCAACAACTCAGCCAGGGTTGGGCAAGGATCCACTCTGGGGCCCTTACCATGGGCCTCACACTGTACTGGTTACAGAGAACTGGGGGAGAGTGTGTGTGAATGTGTATGAGTGAGAATGTGTGTGTGCATGGGAGGGTGGTTGCGTATGTCAGTGAGGGAGAAATGATGTGCGTGTGAGTGTGCGTGGATGCCAAGGAGACAGGTGAAATATTGTCTCTGCCCCCACGGGAGGGCCAGGGACCGACCACCTCCGAGTCACCTACCCACCAGCCACAGCTCCTCGCGGGGAGACGCAAGTGCGGCTCAGAGTGGTGGGTTTGGCTGAGTGAAGAGTGGAGAAGGCAAGTCCTGGTGGGCGACTAAAGGAAAGTGAGTTCTGCGAAGAGAGAGCTGGTTTTATTGCTTTTGTCATAAAAGCAATCTAGCAGTATTACACAAAGTTTGAAAACCAGAGGGGGAAATTATTACAGTCTCACCCTCCTAACACAGCTATTGTTGCCATTTAAAAAATAATCCCCGGGCTTCCCTGGTGGCGCAGTGGTTGAGAGTCCGCCTGCCGATGCAGGGGACACGGGTTCGTGCCCCGGTCCGGGAAGATCCCACATGCCGCGGAGCGGCTGGGCCCGTGAGCCATGGCCGCTGAGCCTGCGCGTCCAGAGCCTGTGTTTTGCAACGGGAGAGGCCACAACAGTGAGAGGCCTGCGTACGGCAAAAAAAAAAAAAAAAAAATCCCTGCAGGCCTTTTTTTCAAGTGCATGTTTGGGCACAGCTGTGGCCACTGGGCCCCCTCACTTACTGTCACAACCCAAGTCTGTCCCATGTTATTCCAGAGCCTCCAGAGGGAGATCATCCACATCTGCATATTCCCGGTGAGGGGATGCTCTTCTGCCACGTCTATATCTGTGCACATTTGGGCCATTTCCAAACTGCTTCTTTGACAAATAATATGGAGCCGGGTTTTGAGAGGAGCATGGGCAGGAGGGAAAACAAGGGCAAACAAGTGAGCCATGGGGTGTGGGGACTATTGGCATGGCCACAGCCCAGGGGCAAAGTAGGAGAGGGGGGCTGACAGCCAGGCCAAGCCGTCAGGATTTGATATGTCCAGCCCTGGGGAGGGGCATGACTTGGGTCCGTCCAGTTCTTAAGGAGGGCATAGATTTGTGGAAAAGCAGGACACTGACCAAGGGCCGCTGAGGACGAGCTTAAGTGGAAAATCCATTTCTCACCCTCTCTAACGTTTGCATCCTCGGAGAGCATCAGTGGTGTTCAGCTGCACAGAAAAAGGAGTTTGGAGGGTCGAAGGTGCCCTTGGCAACACCCCAAGTGCCCGTGGTGCTTACAAGCCCATGGGCCTGAGCCCCGGACATGATGTGACCTAGACGGAAGGGGTTAGGTATAGGGCTGATCATTTTAGAAGACTGGGTTGGAAAGACCATCAACCTGGGAGTTGGCAAACCTGACATCAGTCACAGCTATGCCTCTAATTAGCTGTGTGACTTCAGGTAGGTTACCCTCCCTCCCCGAGCTACCGTTTCTCCGTAAACAGATTGTCTTTTACCTTTCACGTCTCTGTGCAAGATCTGTTTCCAAAAACACTCCTTAGGGCCACGACCTCATATGAGAAGAGTGGGGTGCAGCAGATTCAATTCCCAGCTCTGCCCCTTCCCAGCTGCAGGACCTCAATACTCGGACCCAAGTACCCTCTCTGAGCTTGAGTGTTCTCAGCTATGAAATGGAGACAATACCTAACTCGAAAGGTTGGGGTAAGGATGAAATGAGTTAATACACACACAAAGTGCCTGGAACAGCACCTGGCACAGAGTTTGCTTTCAGAAAAGGTTGCAAGGTGCCCGCTCTTCAGAGAAAATGAGATAATGCAGGAAAAAACAACTATAGGAAAAGCTCTTGGAGGTTCAACATGTAGCGTTTTTGCATCTTTCACCCGTCATAGAACTGGGCCTAATAATCAACTGCACGTAATAAGCGTTTCACAAATGTTTGTTGGCTGGTTGGATGGTGTTATCATCGCTGCTTCCTTCAGTTTAGTATTGCATGATCAGAGTGGACCCGTTGCTGTTCCCAGGAGGTGCAGGTGTCCTGTCCAAACAGACTGAGAGATGCCAAAACCATCCTGGCAGAAAAGCCACCTCTGATGCAGAAAAGACTGGAACTGCCCCCCTTAGGCCCACTATGGTTTTGTTAAAAAGAAAAGAAAAGAAAGCAACAAAGAGCCAATGTAGCACCTGGTGATTTGGAGAATCCATTGAGGGTGGGGCCTTGTCTGGTCTGGAGGAGGGCAGGCTGTTAGCAGGTGACCTGGGGCCTTTCTTGTTTCCTCTGTGAAAGGAGAGGGTGGGGTGATCTCTCCCAGCTCTGACTCTACCTAACCATTCATGGCATCAACAGAAGGAAGAGTGAGCCCATTTTGGAGCTAAGGCCAAGTCTTAGCTGCAGTTTTATATTCAATGAATGAATTTGTTAATTACAAATGACTCCTGTCTACTTAGATCCTCGGGGGCCCCTGTCAGCAGAGTCCCTTGAAAGTAACATCATCAAGTCCTTTTTAAATGCTTGTCTTCCAACTTGTCACTCTCGGCCAGCCAGCCCTCACTCCACCCAACGTGGCAATCAGCATCTTCTTGTGTGGGTGGGAACATCAGGTGAAGCAGATGTGAGCTTGAAACCTGACTCTGCTATGAAGCTAGGTTATCGCTTGGAACCTCAGTTTCTTCATCTGTTTAAAAAAAAAAGAGGAAAAATAGTATCTACTTTATGGGATAATCATAATGACTTCATGAGATGTCAGGTGTGAAATTAAGCACAACTGCACATTGTCCGGCACACAGTAAGTGCTTAATAACTATTAACAATAGTAGTCACTTAATAAATCTTTACTGAATTTTATCAATCCAAGGAAGAACAGCAAAAGGAGGAGTGGTGAGGGAAAGGGAGGTGGAGGAAGGAGTACTTAGCAATGTAGAATCTCCTCCTGCCCCAGGGTCCTTTTCTTAGACCCTGGGGAGAAGGGATGGGGCCGCCTGCCATCAGCCAAGCTCAAAGGGCAAAGGACAGAGGTGCCTGCTGTTGGCCCTCTGAACATCTCTGACATGTGAAAACATTTGGCATTAAAAGTAGAGACATGGGGACTTCCCTGGTGGCGCAGTGGATAAGAAGGCACCTGCCAATGCAGGGGACACAGGTTCGATCCCTGGTCCGGGAAGTTCCCACATGCCACGGAGCGACTAAGCCCGTGCACCACAACTACCGAGCCTACGCTCTAGAGCCCGCAAGCCACAACTACCGAGCCCGCATGCCACAACTACTGAAACCCGCACGCCTAGAGCCCGTGCTCCGCAACAAGAGAAGCCTGTGCACCACAACAAAGAGTAGCCCCTGCTTACCACATACAACTAGAGAAAGCACGCACGCAGCAACGAAGACCCAATGCAGCCAAAAATAAATAAAATTAAATCTTTAAAAAAAAAAGTAGGGCTTCCCTGGTGGCACAGTGGTTGAGAGTCCACCTGCCGATACAGGGGACGCGGGTTCATGCCCCGGTCCGGGAAGATCCCACATGCCGTGGAGCGGCTGGGCCCGTGAGCCATGTCCACTGAGCCTGCGCGTCCGGAGCCTGTGCTCCGCAACGGGAGAGGCCACAACAGTGAGAGGCCCGCGTACCGCAAAAAAAAAAAAAAAAAAAAAAGGTATAGACACGTAAGGAGGATAATACAAAATGATTAAGTCACTGACGCAAACAATTATTTTAAAACAACTAACTAGATTCCATTAAGCAACAGATTATTAACCATTTCTTTTCAGAGTAATTGGTGTCAACTTCAACAAAACTGAGAAGCTGGAAGGCAGGAGGGGAGGAAGGGAAGGAGGAAGATTTGGGGAATACGGACATGCACTTCCTTTTCTGTGAAATGGGTGTGTTGAGATGCAGTTCTGGGAGATGGGTCCCATGTACACAGAACCCCCGACTCAGTGCTTTAGCCGAATGTGTTTTTTGGCAACTCTCCACCCAGGAGCCATGAATCCATTTCAGGGACAGATGAAGGTGTTTGTGGGTGCTCTTTCTTCCCTATAAACTCAAGCAATATCACAGTCCCTCCCCTGGCCCCGCTGGTCCCCAGGGAGCAGCCCCAGTGAGGTGCGTAGAGATGAGGTTTGTGGGGTGCACACCTGCCCCCTCTTCACCTGTCAATCTGTTCCCATCCTCCAGCCAATCTGGCCGGGAGCCAGGACGCCTAGGTCAAAGCCCAGGACAGAAACTGGCCAGACTGGTCCAGCTGCTTCTGTGCCTGAAGAACCAGGGAGACGGGGGTTTGTTCTAGGCTGACCGACTACCATTTGGAGCCCACCCATAGCGAGTTTTAAGAGGTCGTGAGGCTACCCGGAGGCACAGCGGGAGACTTAGTTGAACCTTTCAGCGCTGGGAGGTCAGGCCTTTGGGACAATGTATTGCTCAGTACCCCTGGCAGGAGCATGGAGCCGTAGAGCTGGAGGGGAGGCTGCCCAGGGTGATGGGCTAGGGCAAGCGATGGCTGCGACATTTCCATTTACAGCAGGGTTTCCCCTGCTTTCATCCGTGTCTCCCCAGCCTCCTTGGCAGGATGTGTGAAGGGCTCCGTGATTTCCAGAGATACCAGCTGTTCCTGGAGCAGCCCCGCCACTGTGCGGACAGAGCTGGCTGGGGTAGGGAGGGATGGCCAGGGATGAGGGGCTGGGCTGTGTAGGCTGGAGACGGAAACCAGGCCCAGGAGGGCTTTGGCTACCCTGGGGAAGGGTCGAGGGAAAGCCCCGGGCTGTCTAAGGGGCAGAAGGCCCCCCTGCACTGAGGGCCCCGACCCCACAGTCAGAAGCAAAGGCCCAGCTAGGTGCCCATGGGCCTGCTCAGGATAGATGATTTTATTATTATATAAAATATGGACATGCAGAAAGACAGAAAGAAACCAAAGGTGATGCAGAGACGGAGACCACTGGCTAAAGTTGGCATGAGAGAGAGAGATGAGGACAGAAGGGCCTGGAGGAAAGTGAAGGGAGGAGGGTGGAAGGGAGAGAGAAAGATGTGATAGCAAGAGAAAGACCTGCGTGTCTGTTTCGGCTGTTCTTGTTTAGTACTTTCCCTTTAGCAGCTAAGTGAACGTGTGCCTCTGGTACTGAGGCCAGACATGGCCTTTACTGGAAACGCCCCTCTCCATTTCTTTTTTTTTTTTTTTTTTTTTTTTTTTAAGAGTTTCTTTCTTTCTTTGTTTTTTTTTGTCTGCGTTGGGTCTTGGTTGCTGCTTTCTCTAGTTGCGGTGAGAGGGGGCTACCCTCCGTTGTGGTGCGCGGGCTTCTCGTTGCGGTGGCTTCTCTTGTTGCGGAGCACGGGCTCTAGGCGCACGAGCTTCAGTAGTTGCAGCACATGGACTCAGTATGTGTGGCTCACGGGCTCTAGAGCGCAGGCTCAGTAGTTGTGGCACACGGGCTTAGTTTCTCCGCGGCATGTGGGATCTTCCCAGACCAGGGCTCGAACCCGTGTCCCCTGCATTGGCAGGTGGATTCTTAACCACCGCGCCACCAGGGAAGTCCCATTCCCCCTCTCCATTTCTTACAAGAATTCCCCCCACTCTCCCTAATCTGTTGCCAGGAGCCTTCCTCAGCCATCAGGGCCAGCAGAGCCCCAGAGAGCAGGGATGCTCTGAGGCGTGCCTTGTGGAGGCTGCGGATGCCTGCCCACGGGAAGGAGCTCCCCCCAACCCCACACCCTCCAGTGACCCCAGGTCTGGGCTCTCCGAACCCAGTCAGAAGGAACAAAGCCTGTTGCCTTTGAGGATCTACCTGGCCCCCAGTGTGCAGTCTGTCTCTTTCTTTCTTACACACACACACGCACACACGCTGGGATCCTCAGGGAGTCATCTGCAGTGTTTCTAATAGCATCCCCCCAACTGCTACCTACTCAGAGGCTGCTGCACAGTTAGACCGATGAGACAGGTGGGCAGCGCCCTCCTGCCCGGGCCAGGGCTGGAGGATTGACTCCCAGAGTAGCAGCTGGGCCCCCGGGGTCCTGGGGTCAGTAGTGGGGGTGGATGGCAGGTTGGACAGCCTCCGTGACCACGCCCCAGGCCGCACATGCCTGGCTGGGAGCCCGAGAGGCTGGGCCTTGGAGGGAGGCCTGTGTCCTGGGCTTGGTCTGAGCCGCTGCCTGTCCGCCTCCTCCTGCCCTTTCCCTCCACTTCGCCCAGCTTCTCTGGCTCTTCACCGAGCAGCCTCTGTGCCCACGCCCACACACGCGACCCCATGGAGTTTTTCTCTCCTACTCTAGGGGTGAAAAAACCGGATGTTCCCCGCATCTCTCCATCGGCTCTTCTGGCCCTCTGCCCCAGCCCTCCTTCCTACCTCCACAGAATACTCATTTCTGCCCGCCGCCTGCCTTTGGCCGTAGTATTCCTCCTTCTAGGGCTTCTGTCCCCCCAGTCTCTCTACATCAATCCTGTCTAATAGGCCCACCAAATTCTCCCTGACCCACCACTACCCTCTCCTCCAGGAAGCCCTCCAGTCTAAGTCCATCTCTCCCTGGTCGTTCCTTTGCTTGCCCTCCTCCCCATCATGTGACCCTCTGGCTCACGGTGGAGCCTGGGTTCTCCAACAACAGGGGACCCTGCAGCTCTTTGGTCTGTCACCCTACAGGATGCTCAAAACATTTACCAGCCAGACCCCGCATGGACCTCTGGTCACTCTCAGCTAACCCAAGCCCTTGTCCCACCATAGATTCTGAGCTCTGCCGGGTCAGGAGGATTCCCTTAAAAATGAAAGCAAAAACAAGACTGTGTCCCGAGCGCCTAACCCAGTACTCCAAGCTCCGAAGGCACACGATAGATGCTGAATTCGATGGAAGGCATCTCCCCGCTGAACATTTATCTGTGTGTGTGGAGGTGCTATGGCGACAGGAGACATGGAAATGACAAGCTAGACAGATAGATTCCCCCGGCTCTGCAAGTGGATTTATGACGCAATGGCTTATCGAGTGCTACGCTGTTGGCGCCATTTAGTAACATTTAGCGATTCCAGCCCTGCCCCACGTTCCATCCCTGGTTCCCGTAGCATTGGAGGCATTTGTCCACACGTAAAAGCAAGGGCAGGGCTTCCCTGGTGGCGCAGTGGTTGAGAGTCCGCCCGCTGTTGCAGGGGACGCGGGTTTGTGCCCCGGTCTGGGAAGATCCCACATGACGCGGAGCGGCTGGGCCCGTGAGCCATGGCCGCTGGGCCTGCGCGTCCGGAGCCTGTGCTCCGCAACGGGAGAGGCCACAGCAGTGAGAGGCCCGCGTACCGCAAAAAACAAAAAACACAAACCCCAAAAAAACAAGGGCAGCATTTTGCTTCATGAGGGGTTCGGGCAGGGCTGGTAGGAGACATTGCCAGAAGCAGGTTTGGAGCTGGGCTGAGGACAGAGATGCAAGAACTTTCTCAGAACCTGGGGTCCCCAGAGAGCAGGTCCAGGGCACTTTAGTCCCCAGGCAGGGGCTGGGGAGGAGGCTTGGTGGCAGCCTGGGCCTCCCTCCCCGCCGCTGTCCCGGTTCTGCTGGTTACAAGGCAGGAATAGCCAGACAAGGCAGAGGTGGGCAGAGGACGCTGGGGGAAGGGAATGAGCCCATTCTTTTTTTGTTTGTTTGTTTGTTATTTTGCGGTACGCGGGCCTCTCACTGTTGTGGCCTCTCCCATTGCGGAGCACAGGCTCCGGACGCGCAGGCCCAGCGGCCATGGCTCACGGGCCCAGCCGCTCCGCGGCATGTGGGATCTTCCCGGACCGGGGCACGAACCCGTGTCCCCTGCATCGGCAGGCGGACTCTCAACCACTGCGCCACCAGGGAAACCCCAGGAATGAGCCCATTCTTGGCTCCCTCCGTGGGATCTTGTCTCTCAGTCTACATCCCTACCCTCTAGCTCCCTAAGGGTGGGTGTGGGACAGACTTTGATGTCTTTCTCTCCAGATTGCTGGGCCCCAGTGACCTCACAGTGAACATCACTGCCAGGCTGTGAAACTCCGGGCCCATGCAGTGGCACATGTACATCCCTGAGAAGCAGAGCATCCCTGGGGGAGGAGAACTGTGCCTAGAGCTGAGGAAGCAGGAGGCCTGGGATTGGGGCCGGCTCCGCCACTTCCTGGCTGGGTGACCTTGGGCAAGTCACACAACCTCTCTGGGCTTGGTCTTCCTCTGGACCATGATGGAGAATAAAGGAGGAAATGCCTGTGTGCTGAGGGGCCTGTCCCCCCTGAAGCTCAATGAGTGGGACCTGCTGCTTTCCCTGGTGAGGTCCCTCCCCCAGCCTCCACTCTGTCCCCCATCCCCCCGACTCCTCCCCTTGCCACTGAGCCCAACTAGTACTCAAGACCCTCTTCCTCCATGGGGCCTTCCCTGATGAGCCTGCCATCGTGTGCTCTCCTCCAGCCAAAGCAGGGCTTCTCACACTAGCTGTAGGGAAGGCCCACGTGGGTCTTTCCAGTCCACGGCATGTGGTCCTGTTGTGCATGACGACCATGCAGCCTGCATCATGTGACACTTCTGGAGAGCTGGACAACATCTGAAGTGGTCTAGACCCTGTTCAGTGAGATCACAGCCAAGACAACTTCGTATCGGCGTTTCCAGATGCTCACTCTCAGTAATGAACAGTCTGCAGTCCCGCACAGTCCTCACCACCCTTTCAGCAGCGCTGATCTAAACCCCTCCTTTGGGGCCAGGATTCATAGCCCAGAGTCTCTGGTTCACTTTTCAAGGGAGTCTGGCTGCCGGCCAGCCCTGTACCTGGGCGCCTCCTGCTGTAAGACTCGGTGCTGTAGCAGCTGGGCTGGGCTGCCGGAAGCAGGAAGAACCCCTGTCCAGGAGGGTGGAAACCTTCGGTTTATTCAGAGCCCTTACCACCCGGCAGATTCTGGGTGGGCCCCTTCCCCCGCTTCGTTCTCACTCATCAACCCGCACATTATCACCCACCGAGGTCGGGGCAGGGGTTGGGGAGACACATGACAGTCACAGAGCTCTGGTGAGACACGGGAAGCCCTTCCTCTGTGGTGGGCTCATCCCAAGGCTCACGGGACTCAGCCCCACGCTGGTTCTAGCCCTCGTCCCTGGACTCACCCAAGATGAGGGAGCACGACTTCTCCAGGGTCGGCTCTGCCTTCTGCCTCCGAGGAGCTCGCCCAGGGGGCACACCGGGCAAGCCCTGGTTCACGGCTCCAGGAAAAGGCTGCGTACGTGCCCTCCCTATGCTGCTTGATCCCCAGCGTTGGCTGTACCCACAGGTGGCCACCTTCCTGCTTCGTCTGCATCTCCTCTGCACACCCTCCAGGAGGAGGCCTGGGGCCTCCAGGACAGCAGTGAGGGGAAGGACCTCCCATCTCCCCACCTGGCCAGGAGGGGTCATTCCCAGCAGTCTCCTGCCTTTGGGCTGAGGCTAGGAGGTGGGGGAATGACGGGTCCAAGGCCACAGGGTGAGATCAGGGCCTCTTCCTGTCCTGCAGGCTCCTCCCTCATGTCCTCTCATTCTTTCCAGCATTCTCCTTCCCATCACCATCTTCCTTCCACGCTCCCAGCTTCCATGATGGGCAGGCAAGTGAGCGTTTTCAGAGCTGGGAAGGAGCTGCAAAACCCTCCAACCCAGGGTTTCCGCTGCTCAGCACCGTTGCCATTTGGGACCAGGTAGTTCCTTGCTGTGGGGCTGCCCGTGCGTCTGAGGATGCATCTGAGTGTCCCGGGTCTCTAGCCACAAAATGCCAGTAGCTCCTCCTAGCTGTGGCAACCAAAAATGTCTCCAGGTGGTGCCTCATGTCCCGTGGGGCACAAAATTGCCCCCACTTGAGAACTGCTGGGCTAGTGCAGTTCCCCTCAATTCTGGTGACCCTTCAGAATCACTTGGAGAACATTCAAAAAACAGAGAGACTCCCAAGTTTCCCCTCAGGCCCGTCGAGCCCAGATCTCTGAGGTGAAGCCTGAGAAACAGAATTTTGTGTCTCTTGGCTGCCAGGCATTGTCTGAAACTTCTGATTGTGGCTAATTCGCTTCTTTCACAGACAAAGAAACAGGCAGGGCCATTGCCCCGCTTATGGTTGATTAGACAGCTATTCCCAGTCTCTGCCCTGAACCTCCCTGCTCGCTGGGGTTGGGTGGTCCAGCAGCCCCCTCTAAAGCACCCTCATGGCCTTGGAAGGCAGTCACTTGTCCAGGAAAAGCAGCCTCAAAACCTTTCGCAGTTTTCTAACAGAAATTAATTTCCAGCCGTCAGATCATTTCACTCTACCCCCCCCCCCAGACCCTCTTCACATCCCTTTTAAAACGCAGGTTTTCTTTTCTTTTTTTTTTTTTTAAATTAATTAATTTATTTATTATTTTTGACTGTGTTGGGTCTTCGTTTCTGTGCGAGGGCTTTCTCTAGTTGCGGTGAGTGGGGCCACTCTTCATCGCGGTGCGCAGGCCTCTCACTGTCGTGGCCTCTCTTGTTGCAGAGCACAGGCTCCAGATGCGCAGGCTCAGTAGTTGTGGCTCACGGGCCCAGGTGCTCCGCGGCATGTGGGATCTTCCCAGACCAGGGCTCAAACCCGTGTCCCCTGCATTGGCAGGCAGATTCTCAACCACTGCGCCACCAGGGAAGCCCTAAAACGCAGCTTCTTAAAGGACGTCACTTTGCTGCTGACACTGAGATCTCCCTCACTTTACACTTGTCAGAGAGCTGACTGAGTGAGAGCACAGCTGATAGTGGCACCTGCGTGGCTGGCGTCTCCATGCTGTCCCCAACCTCGGCTCTGTCTCTCCGAGTAGCAGATGCCTCTCCCACCCCCTCAGGGACCGGTTCCCAGTGTCTGGGAGAAGCTCACAGCTTATGGCTGAGCAGTTCCCAGGGTCAGGGGCTGGATCAGAGCCCCGGTCGGGCTCCATTCCCTTGCGAGAACCAAACTCCACCCTTCCTGAGCCCCCAGCTGACAGGGCCCCACTGGTGTCTACCCCCCAGTTCCCACTGCCAGCTTTCGGGGATCCAGGCTGTGGCCCGGAGCTAGAGGTCAAGAGGCAAAGTAACCTGTCCCTCCTCCTTTGGAGGATCCATGCAGTGGTGGGGCCTAAGAAGGGAGGCCGAACAGGCAGGGAAACAGGCTGACCTGCCCAGGGGTACAACGCCAGGATCGGAGCATCTGTATGGTGGGTAGATAGTAAAGGCTCCACTTCTTGGGGCTGAGAAGGATTAAATGAGAAAAATCACAGGGTCTGGCCCTGTGCAAGCCTTCAGTCAAAGCTGGAATTTAGAAGAAGAAAGGAAGGAAGGAAGGAGAGAGGGAGGGAAGAAGGGAGGAAGGAAAAAGACAGGAAGGGAAGGGAAAGGAAGGGGAGGAGGAAGAAAAAATGGAGGCTAGGGAAGACTGAGACCGGCGGAGAGCTTAAGACCAGGAGAGAGAGGAAGATGTGTAGGAGGGACACCGGGAGGCCGAGAAGGCACGAGCTATGAGAAAATGTTAATGAGTGAATTGAGAGCGAATCATATCAAGAGGAGGAGAGGAAGAATGTGTGAGCAGCAGAAAAGGAGGCTAGACCAGGATGGGAGGTCAGCGGTGCTCCAGGGCACTGCCCGCCCCCCACCTCCCTTCCCCGCTCTCAGCAAATCTGCATCAGCAACAGTGATGCAAACTTTACTTTCGCAGGTGTCTGCTGGCTCCTGGGAATGGAGTGGTGGTGGAAAGTGGGTGTGCACACCCTGGGTGGAGAGGCAAACCAGTCAGGGGGCGCTTCTGGAGAGACAGGCCGAGTCAGGAAGGAAGCAACTTATACATACATAGTCGAGTAATACTAATCACTACCATTGGTTAACAGCTTACCGTGTGTTTGGACCTGTGCTGTGTGAAACGCACCATATTGTTGAATGTCTCCAAAAGTTTTAGAATATAAATACTTCATCCCTATTAGCGCCATTTACAGATGGGGAAACTGAGGCTCAGGGATGTTAAGTGATTTACCCAAGGTCGCATTGGTAGGAGGGGGCAAATAAAAGATTCCAGTGTGGATCTCTCTGGCCTCAAAGTTAAAGGTCTGAATTTCTACTCTCCTGTAAAACCTGGAGTCAGAGCATATTCAGACCTGGAAAGGAGTGTAGGGAACACTACCCTCCTCATTTCACAGGTGAGGAAACTGAGGCGGGGGGTGGGGCAAGGGAAGGAGACTTGTCCATGGTCACAGAGCAAGTTTGCCAGATTCGGAACAGGAGCACAGCCCTGCACTTTCCACCCCCAAAACACTTTTTCCTTCAGCACAGCCTCCTGGAGTCCAAGGTGGAGATCAATGCAGGAAGGAAGACCAAGGGCAAAAGAGAGCTCCTGGTGGGCAGGGGGAAGAGATGCAGGAAAACGTGAACCCATCAAAATGTCCAGGTGCGACCCCATGGTGAGAGGGGACAGAAAATGAAAACCCATCCATTCATTCACTCTGTCAGTCATTCATTTATTCATTCAACAAACATGTATGGGGGCCCACTCTGTACCAGGCCCCACTAAGGGTACAGAATTAGCCAAACACAGACCCTGCCCTCAGGGAGCGTATAACCAATGGGACAGCATATCTGGGACCCTTGGAGGGGAATGTGTGAACTCCAGAGCTGGGGTGTCTCAGGTCCTTACTGCCCTTAGGGTGGGTGAAGCAGGTTTCAGCTCTGCTGTGGGGCCTCGTTGTGGGAGCAGAGGAGTGAAGTAGCAGGGAAGGGGGCAGGGTGTCTCCTGAGCCCAGGGCTGCAGGGAGAAGACCTGAAGGTGGGAGCACCCAGGTGTGCCCCACTCCCTGAAATGTAGGCGGGAGATCTTCCTTCCCATTTTTTCCTCTCTGCACAACAGCGATTTAAGTTAATTAAGTGGAACAATAAATTCTTTCTCAACTGCCTAGAACAGAATAATCTTTCACTGCTCACCCACTTTGGGGAAAGCACAGGCTCTTTGCTTTGAGGTGGCGACAGGCTGTGGCTGTCCTGGGGCAGGATGGGGAGAATAGGGTGGTTGGGGGCAGAAGTCCTGGGCAGTCAAGAGGGCTGAGAAAGGACATCTAGCATCACCACCCTCTGTCCCAAGTCTCGTTTTACCCTGGCTAGTCTTTAGAGCACCTCTGCGTGGATTAGAAAACGCCCCCCCCGCCCGAGGGTCCCGGCTCTGCTGATGCAGAGCCTGCAATTCTAGCCCCCAGAGACCTCTCCACTTGGCACCTCTGTGCAGGGCAGAAATTGCACAATTGCCTGTGGGCTCTGTACCTCCCCTGTACTGTCATTCCGTCACTACAGATACATCCCCTGTAGGCACACAGGTTTCAGGAGAGTTGATCGCATATGTTTTATTTCTGCAAACCAGATCCTCATTTTTAAATCCAATGGGGAGCCAGCTTTCTAAAGAAATTTTGTTTTATGATCCCTCTTCTTTTTCATATTTAGATTTTTTTTCTCTTGGCTTTGCTTAGAACAGGCTATACCTTGAAAACCACATCTCTGATAAAGGGTCACTATCCAAAATATATAAGGAACTCATACAACTCAATAGTAAAAAAAAAAAAACCCCAAAAAACAAAAACAAGCCCCACAAATAATCCAATTAAATCTGGGAAATGCAAGTAAGAAACACAATAAGATGTCACCTCACATCTGTTAGAATGGTTATTATAAAAAAGCCGAGATAAGCGGCAGGGAGGATGTGGAGAAAAGGGAAGCCTTGTTCACTGTTGGTGAGAATGTAAATTGGTGCAGCCACTGTGGAAAATAGTATGGAGTTTACTCAGAAAGTTAAAAATAGACTGCCATATGATACAGCAATTCCACTTCTGGGTATGTATCCAAAGGAAATGAGATTATTACCTTGAAGAGATAGCTGCATCCCCGTGTTCATTGCAGCATTGTATACAATAGCCAAGCTGTGGAAACAACCTAAGTGTCTATAAATGGATGAATAGATAAAGAAAATGTGGTATATACGTACAACAGAGTTTTTTTTTAAATTGGAGTATAGTTGCTTTACAATGTTGTGTTAGTCTCTACTGTGCAGCAAAGTGAATCAGCTCTATGTATACATATACGCCCTCTTTTTTTGGATTTCCTTCCCATTTAGGTCGCCACAGAGCACTGAGTAGAGTTCCCTGTGCTAAACAGTAGGTTCTCATTCGTTATCTATTTTATACATAGTATCAATAGTGTATACATGTCAGTCCATACAATGGAATATTATTCTGCCATAAAAGGGAAGGAAATCCCGCCATGTGTGACAACATGGATGAACCTTGAGGGCATTATGCTGAGTGAAATAAGTGAGACAGAGAAAGACAAATACCATATGATCTCACTTATATACGTGGAATCTAAAAAAGTGGAGGGCTTCCCTGGTGGCGCAGTGGTTGAGAATCCGCCTGCCAGTGCAGGGGACACGGGTTCAAGCCCTGGTCTGGGAAGATCCCACGTGCCGCGGAGCAACTAGGCCCGTGAGCCACAACTACTGAGCCTGCGCGTCTGGAGCCTGTGCTCCACAACAAGAGAGGCCGCGATAGTGAGAGGCAAATAAATAAAAAGTCGAACTCAGAGAAACAGAACAGATTGGTGGCCACCAGGAGTGGAGCGGAGGTGTGGGAATGGGTGAAGGTGGTCAAAGGTACAAACTTCCAATTATGAATGAATACATTCTGCGGGTGTGATGGACAGCATGGTGACTATAGTTAACGATACTGTGTTATATATTGGAAAGTTACAAAGAGAGTAGATCTTAATAGTTCCCAACACACACGCGCGCGCGCACACACACACACAATTGTAATTACGTGAGATGATGCATGTATTAACTAATCTGATCGTGGAAATTTTTTTGCGATATATACATGTATAAAATCATTATGTTGTACACCTTAAACTTATACAATGTTATACGTCAATTACATCTCAATAAAGCTGGGAAAAAAAGCCACGGCCCAGAGCAAAGCAGACTCAGGATGGTCAGATATTCGGGTTGTGGAGCCAGGGGACCCCAGGACCCAAGAGGAGTGGGCCTTCCTTCCTCGGCCAGCAGACGGCAGTGTCCACTGGGGCAGTGTCTTGCCTCCCAGGGAGGGTTGCAATCTTGGCTTCACTGGGGAGCTGGGGGGCCTCTCTGTGCTCCAAGTCAGGATCTGCCACAGTCTCGTGGGCCAGGGAAGGCAGCCAGGCTCAGGTTCATCCCCAGCTACTGAAGTTCCTCCACTGAGCCGGTGCCTCCGAGGTCTCACTTCCCCTCTCTGGGCCCGTTTCCATACCTACAAATGGTGAACTGACCGGCTGTGACAAACTGATGCTCTGGAATCCACGTTGGCACTCCAGGCCTGAAGGACCCACCGCAGCCCGGTGTCTGGGCCCTTCCGCAGATGGCCTGGCCAGTCTCCTCAAGCTCAGGACCCTCCCCTTGCCTGGAAAGCCCTCTCTTTCCTTCTTACAGTCTGTGCCCACTCTGCCATTCTCAAACTCACCTCCCCCAGGAAGCCTGCCCACACCATCCCCTTGTGCTGAGCCCTCCTGTAATCCCATGGTCCGCCTGTGCTCAACAACACCTTGCCTTGCCATTCTCCTTTTAGTGTGTGTGTGTGTGTGTGTGTCTGTGCATCCTTCCCTGCCTCTTCTGAATTCTTCTCCTTTTTTCCAAATCAAGGAGTCCTGGACTCCTTGAATGTAGAATCCCAGTTCAGCAAGGGGCTCAGTGAGATCACTTAATCTGGTGGTTTAAAAAAACAAGAGACAAAAATCAAAACAACTTTCCTTCTAAGCTGAAAAATCCCTTTTCAAAGGAAAGCTTACAGAGAAGGCAGAACAGTCTGACAGAGTGAAGCAGAAGGCCCTGGTCCTGCTGCAGCCCCACTCCCCGGGGCCTGGAAGGAACACCAGGACCAGCCTGCTCTAGTCCAACCCTCTCTGTAACCAAGGAAGATTCAAGGGCCCAGAGTGACCAAGTCATGATAGTGACCCCATGGGCGCTTCTAGAAGACTTTAAATTTCAGAAAGCATCTTCCTCCTTTTCTCCCCCCTCCCCAGGTGACCTGCATCCCTGGGATGCAGGAAAGAAAGATCACATTGCCCAGAGGGGCCAGGTGACTCGCCCAAAGTCACACAGTTAGTAGTAGCAGGATTGGGCTCAGAACTCAGCAGAAGGGGGAGGAATCTTGCTGAAAGATCGCTCGCAAATGCTGCAGCTGTGGTTCTGCCCGAGGGCCAGCTCAGTCCCTGGCTCCTAGGGAGGGTTTTCTTGGGGCCTCTGAGGGCCCTCCCAGGCTGAGCATCAGAAGGTGTTGTGTAGGGGAGGGAAGGCAGGCCCCGTCTCTTTGCTCCTCATGCATCTGGGGAGATGAGCGCGGCCCCTGGTGCCTCCAGTGGCCCTTCAGGATTCTTGCTGAAAGGTTAATTACCAGACCATCCCATCAAAGGAAATTGCACTTCTGTGCCTTAAAGACCAAACTGAGCTTCAGCAACATAGTTATTTATGGACTCTAATAAGCATTTTCTGGGTGTGATTAACCTTTATGCCAAAGTCACACTGGGAATTGGGATGGCAGCTTCAATTCTAGCCACGCTGTGTGCTGGCCGGGGGGTGGGGGCATGAACAGCCGCTGGAGCAGCCTGGAGCCGGCAGGCAGCTGTCACACTCTGGCCCGCCCACCCCGCCCTCTCCGTGGCTCCTGCGCCCTTCCCTCCCTCTCTGCCCATCGCTTCTTCCCGTGCCCTGCCCTGATCCATCCCCCTCCGTCCTTCATCCACTTGAAAGACAGACCTGATCGCCTGCTTCCTGGGCCCTAGTCTCCACTCAGCTGCTAAAAACAGTTCCGTGACCTTGGGCACCTCAACTATAAAACCCCTGTACAATGGGGAGCATGGAACTTGCTCTGTGTGCTTTCCGCAGCACAGTGCCCCTTCCGTGTCAGCGACCCCTGGGTCCCAGGACGGTCAGTTTATGCGATGCTGTGATCGAGCCACAGCACGCCCTTGACCTTCTCAGAGGTAACATTCCGGCTTTGGCTCTCTGGCAAGGGGAGAGATTTGCAGCTGAGGTGCGGGTTTTATCTGGGGGCCTCGGGGCTGCCAGGCTGGCACACAGAAGTGAGGCTCTACCTCGTGAGTGAGCCTAGCGCCTGCCAGCTTCAGATCCTCAGTCCCATTTTGGTTTTCTCTCCACCTCACCAAGTCCTGAGAGCTTGGTTTGTCAAAAACGGTTCTGAAAGGAGAGCCAGCGGCTAGGGCTGATGACAGAGGGGTCCAAGAAAGTGGCGATTCTTAGGTCAAAACCACTTTTGGTTTACTTTGAGAGAGGATGACATGTCCAGTTTGGTGAAGCCCAGGCCTCTGATGTGACCCTGCTCACCACATGCTCCAGCCATATTTTTTGGAGTGCTAGACCTCACCACGGAGTGAAGGAAGCTCTTCACCCTCCCCAGGAAAATGGTCAGCATTACACGCAACATTCTGCATTAAATTACAGGGTTTCATCCCCTCCCCTGCCTCGTGTTTGTAGACACCAGATTAAGAATTCACAGCTTTAGCAGAACACAGACAACAACCTTGAAACTTCAGGGGCTTGTCCCTACAGTGCAATACTCTCCTGTTGGTGGAGTTGGAAAACTAGTGAAAGTTGAAGAGGAGATCAACGTACGGTAGAAGGAAATACACAGGAAAACTCTGGACTTTTCATGAAACTGTGATTCAGGAATAAGCCAGGAGCCTTGACAAACCCTTCCGCAGAGCCAGAGGTGTCACAGGCCCAGATTCTGTACAGAGCCAGCATTTCCTGAGAGGAGAGATTGGTTTGGGAATTTTAAGAAACGTTTTTCTGTGCATAGTGCAAAACCGGCCCTCTATTGGGAGAAAATGACTTTGTGAACCAACACATCCAAGGAGAGGTAAGGGTCAGGGTTACAGTTAGCCAGCCAAGGACAGGCTCCATCCTGTGGCATTTGCTTTGGATTCATGATGAATCTGGACGTGCCCTCCTCCTCTGTGAACCCCAGGACATTCAGAGGCGAGGATAAGACCTTCTGGCTGGTGTATTTGCCATCTAATTAGAACCCTGGGGTGTAAGTGCATTGCACTGAGGCAATTCTGTGCATTTGGGACTAGTCTGAGTTCTCTGATTGCCAGGGTCTAGCGCATGTATGGAGGAGACCTGGGCACATTGACGAGGGACCGAGTTGCTTTGCTTTGGAGGGTCGGGGAAGGTGCTGCTGCGGGGAGGGGCTCTGGACCTGGCGTTTGAGGACTGCAGACTTCACCAGGTGGGCCAGGGTGATGAGGGGGCAAAAGTGTGCAGACACCAGCAGGACCCCACGTGCTGGGGAAGCAATAAGTAATTCAGCGTGAATAAAACGTGGTGTGCTTTCAAGGAGAACGGGAAAGACCGAAACACAAAGCACAGCTTCAGGCTTAGAAGGACAGCAATGGAATGCCAGGCAGCAGGGCTGACATTTTCACGTCGGGTGTTACCGGTTCCTTTAATTTGCCTGCGGCTGAGCTGCCTCTGGGAGCCCCATTTCCACGCTGTGTGTGTACACGTGTGTCTGTGCTGGGAGGTGGCAGAGGCAGGGGTGGGTGACAAGCCGTGGGTGGGGGTCTCTCGTCCCCTTCTAGAAGAGGCCTCTGGCCATCCCAGCTGATTGGCCCTCTCTGGGGACAGCTCAGAGCGGGGTCCCCGCTGCCTGTGCTGAGCCGAGCAGCAGGTCTGTCAGCGAGGACACAGCTCTCCGCTCGGCGTGCAGGAGCCAGTGGCGGGCCTGCTGGCTTCCTCCTCTCTCCGCTTCTGCGTTCTGAAGTGGAAAAGAAGGGTAAAGATATTTCGCCATCTCTCCGGGGACAGTGAAGTTTAATTAGTGATTAATAAAGTGTTGGAAGTTCCTTGGGGCCAGAGAGATGAATGGGTTTGTTCTAAGCACTCCCGAGTCCCAGGAGCGAGTTAGCTGACCCCAGCGCCGTGGGCTGAGGCCAAGCGCTGGGCACGGGATGGGGGTACAGGGCCGGGGGGTGGACCTCGGAGCCTGGAGCTTGGCCCAGAGCAGAAAGACCCCTATGATGTGACAGGAGGAGTGTGCCAGCGAGGGGATGAACGAACCCACTGCGGACTCGGGCACAGCACTGAGGGGACAACGTGGGGGAGTCATCGGGGTCAAGGGGGGGCTTCCTACAGGAGGTGTGGGTGGGACAGGTCCTGACCAGGAGTGGGGAGCATTCGAGTCCATCTTGGGTGGGAGAGCGGGGAGCAGGGTCTGTCTTTGTCATCAGACGGCGGGAGTGGGCATGGAGTTGAAAGAGCTGCCCCAAAGTGCAGTATCAAGATAAATCATATTTTAATATTATTACTGATTTTTCCTTCTACCCGAGGCTCCAGTATGGCCCAGCACTGTTAGTGATCCTGGCTTTTTAAAAAAAGCTTTTGATATGTTGTTCATCATGGAATTTTTTTGCATTAATTTAGAGTTTAAAAAATATTGCATTAAAATATTATGTATCTTGACTACTAAGTTTTCTGGTGGCCCCCCCCCCCTAAATTTTGCACTGGAGGTGAATGCCTTGGTCTCCTCACCCTAGTCCTGGCCCTGCGGTTGAGGTGTGCAAATGAGGGCTGCGAACGTGTGCTGCTCGTGTTGGCCACCACCCTGGCTCTACTCTAAATTAGAAACTTGCTCACGTGGGACTCGGACAAGTCCCTACCTCTCTCACGAGCTCATTTTCCCCTGTGAAATGGCTAAGGCTGCTTCCAGATCGAAGTGTCCCTGTCTGAAGCTCTGCAGTGAATTTTGCAGAACTGTTTGGAAATGGGCTGGTGCTGAGACACCATGGCAGGTTGGGGGGCAGTGGGGAGGAGAGGAGATGGTCCCGGGGAGGGGACCCCAGGAAGGAAGAGCAGAGGAACAGGGGTGGTGATGCGGAGAGCAGCCTCCCATGAGGTCAGGGAGACAGGGCTCTGCTGGTCCTTGGGCTCTCATGTCCTGACAACTGGAGGGGGGGCCGGTTACAATCCTCCACTACCCCAACCCCCCACACGCTCCTTAGCCCTTCACAAATCAAATCCCAAGGGAAACAATACCTCGACACCAACCCCTGACTAAATAAGAGTCACCAAGTTCAAATCAATCAGCATGACCTATTGAGTACCTCTTGTAGACCTGAAACACAATGTAACTCGTTAATACATTCAGCAAATTAGAAGGCAATGAACAAAACAAAATCCCTCCCATCTTGGGTCAAGCTGTGCTGCTCACAGAGGACTTCTACCTACACTGCCTCCTGTAAGCCTGGCGGAGTGGTGGTGGGGCGGCTATTACACCCGTCTTTACAGGTGAGGAAATCGAGGCACAGAGAGGTCAAGTAACCTGCCCATGGCAACACAGTGAAACTGGGGCTGGATGCCAGGTCTCTTTTGACTCTAAATCCACAGGGAAGGTGTTGACCTTAAGGGAGGGGACGCAATGATTATGTGCGGGTGTTAGTTGAAGAAGTGGGCAGCCTTCTAGGTGTGAGACCCATGCTACTCTCCCCAGGTGGGCTGAAATTTTGGAATCAGAGTGACACAGAGTCCCCAGGGAGGGTAAGAGGCAAAGATTCTCCCTGGATTAGGGCAGGCATCTTTCCAGACACATTTATCCCTTCACCTCTCTGGGCCTCAGCTTCCTCATCAGGGACAGCCAGCCCCACAGAGAATGAAGTACCGTCGCGGATATAAAATGACTTGGGAAATGGTGAGGCACGATCTGTAGTGACCAGTAATTAGCTGGATGGGGATGAGGGCCCGGGAGGCAGCTCATTAAACCACAGGGCCTGAGCTCCTGCAGCTGGGGAGGGAGGGAGGCTCACCAATGGGGGTCTTCTGTGAGCCCATGCGGGTGGGGGGTGCTGGGGGGGGGCAGGTGGGAGGGTGTGGGTGTGGGTGTGTCGGGACACGCCTGTGCCACCCTTGAGACCCCGTGAGGATGGAGGTGGCTTGCTCAGGCAGAGCCGCTCTGGAGGCCCCCAGCCCTCAGGGAGAAAGTTCCCCTCTGTCCTGGGAACCTGGGCTCCTGCTGTCACCTGCCTCCCTTTCAGGCCCCTCAGAGAGCAGGGCAGCCGCAGACCTCGTAGGCAGAGAGGACACGGAGGAGGGGGGAAGGGAGGCTGGGCCGGTGGGGGAGGGGTGTGTGTCTGGAATGAGACGCGTATGAAGGGGGCAAGAGGGGCAGCAGGAAGCTCCAGGCCAGACAGCTCATGACACAGTCTAACTGTGTCCGTCACCTCCCTGTGCCCACAGGCCCTTCTCCTCCTGGGGCTGCACTCCATCTCCGCCTCCCTCCAGGACCAGCACTGCGAGAGCCTATCCCTGGCCGGCAACATCTCTGGTGAGCACCCCCATCTGCCTCCTGCAAGATTCCAGGTCCCCACCCCCCCACCCCCAGGGCTCCCAGAGCCTGCACACAGAGCCATGCCCTGGGGCAGGAACAGCAGAGAGATTTCCCCTCTGGGGCTCCAAGCAATCCATCCTCTATCCACGGAGTGCTGTGTCGAGCGGGGTCCTGAAGGTGGGTGTAAGTGTGGTGGGAGAGAGAGCTGCGATTAGGTGACAGCATCAGCCAGGGGCACAGAGGGGCTCGGGGCAAGCGTGCCAAGTAGCTATCCTCCCTGCTTTGGGGTGGACCACAGGGGAAGTCGCCCCAGCCCTTGCAGCCGTGAGAACCAACAGAGCGGAGGGCTGGGCTGACTCAGGCATCAGTGAGGAAGGAAACCTGCTGTTTGCTGCTGCTAAAAATGCCTGAAGCATAATATGTAGGGCGCTCTGTGTGGGGCACCGTCCGAGGTATTTGAGATACAGCTCTTCCTTGACTTACAATGGGGTTACGTCCAGATAAACTTATCATAAATTGAAAATATCGTAAGTCAAAAAGTCATTGAATACACCTAACCTACCGATCAGCATAGCGTAGACTAGCCTACTTTGAAATGCTCAGAACACTTACATTAGCTACAGTCGGGCAAAATCATCTAACACAAAGCCTATTTTATAAGTGTTGAACATCTCTTGTAATTTATTGAATAGTGTACTGAAAGTGAAAAACGGAATGGTCGTCTGGGTACAGAGTGGTTGTTAGTGTGTCAGCTGTTTACTCCCATGATCGCGTGGCTGACTGGGAGTTGCTGCAGCTGCCGCTGCCAGCATCACGAGAGAGGATTGTACCACATATTACTAGCCTGGGAAAAGGTCAAAATTCAAAATCTGAAGTGTGGTTTGTACAGAATGCATATTGCTGTCAAGCCATTGTACAGTCGAAAAATCATTAAAGTCGAACCATCGTAAGTCGGCGACCATCTGTATATTCACCGAGTTTTTACGACCTCCTGAGGCAGGTGCTGTTATCTTCCTTTTACACATAAGGAAACTGAGGCACAGAGCAGAACTAGTAAGTGCTGGAGCTGATTTGAGCCCAGGAAGCCTGGCTCCCAGATACGTTCTTTAGCACCGTGCTCTACCCCTCCTCGATAGAAAATACTGCTTAACTGCAAATATTACTAATACTTGTATAACTTCACCATTTACAAAGTGCTTTTGTATAATAATCTTATTTCATCCTCACAAGAGTTTAAGATGAGATATTTGTACAGATGAGGAAACTGAGGCGTGGGAGAATTCGGTTTTTGGGCTCCTCAGGCCATGCCTTTTCTAATTTGGGGTGTGGTCCTTGAACCCTCATCCTGGTCCCTTTACCCAGGGTCCCGGGGATGCTGCTGCCCAGCGAAGGTGGAGAGGTGCACCTGAGCGTCTTTGAGAGGCTTGTTCTTTGGTGATTCATTTTCCTCTGCAGGTCTCTCTCCTTGATTCAATCCAACTCATTAACTGAGCACCTACTGTGCGCCGGGCCCCATGTTCCCTGGGAGAACAAAGAGGAGCTCACAGTCCGGTACGGGAGTCAAGTGCATAAACACACGTGCTGTGAGGCGCAAGGCCCGCGCTGTTGGAGAAATGGCCACCACGTGCTAGCAGGGAGGCAGGGAGTTTCTGAACCTGGGCCTGCGGGGAGAGGAGGCTTCCACAGCTCCAGGCAGCTGCCCCCTGGCCTGCTGTTCCCTCAGTAGGGTGGGGGTTGGGGGGCGAGAGAATGAGCACCAGACCTGGAGCACCGACTGGGTTCCCATGCTCATAGTGGCGCTCAGTCTTGTCCTGTGTGCCCTAGGGCCCCCCACCGACAGCCACAGGGATGAGTGCGCCTTTGACTCCCTTGAGCCTCACTTTGCAGTTATAGAGTAGGGTGGGAGGGCTGACACCTGCCTCAAGGATCTGTTATGATTAAATGCACTATGTTTAATGGCAATATTTCACAAACTGTAGAGTGCCATACCACTACTGAGTATTATTTATTATTGTCGGTAAGAGCAGGCTTTTAAAGTGCTTACTGTGTAGCTGCGACGAGGGGCAGGCACTTGCCATGAAGTGCTCACTACAATGGAGGTGTCAGGGAGGTTAGATCGGGGTGGTGTGAATCCAGGAAGCCTTCCTGAAGGAAGAGGTTTCAAGGTGAGTCTCTGAGAGACTCTGAGCAGGGCCTGGCAGAGAAGAGCCAATGCTCTGAGCCGAAGCTAGAGTTGACTGAGGACTAGCAGGTGGGTTTGGTGGAAGAACAGGGGAGGGGTCGGGAGGGGAGAGCAGTAAGCCTGGGGAGGTCCTGGGAGCCCAGAGCATCTGCCTGCAAAGTTGGCTAAGCTGGGCCATGAGGAACAGAAAGTTCTTGAGCAAGAGTCTGGAGAAAGACCAGGAGGGAAGAGACCCGCTCGGAGCCCTGGCCTGAGAAGAAGCTCCGCCCCGATCCCAGCCCCTTGCACGGCGGCCAGGTCAGTCTCCACTGACTCACTTATTGTGCTCCGGCGCAGTGACATCCCTGCGCCCACGAAGGTATCACCTGTCCTTGGAGGCAGCAGGCCGTGATGAATGTCGTTCATTTCCCGATGATTTGTACTCTGTGCCCCTACCCCCAGCCCAGCCCAGCCTGCCTGGCTTCAGGGCACGCAATCCATCACCCTCCACAGCAGCCTCTGAAGATGGGCTGTTTGTCTCCAACGCTAAGACCTACCCAGACTGATGGGCACTGGTAGGGACAGATGGTGAGGGTGGGGTGGAGGGACTGAGACAGATGGATGGGCGTCTGGCCGGGGTGGCTGGCACTGAGCTGGGGTCTTTGGGGGGCCTCTCACATGCCAGGAGCAGGGAGAAGGTGGGTCCCCAGGACTGAGGCTCCATCCTGTGGCAGATCACAGACCTGACAACTCATAAAATCATGGCATGAATATGACGATGCCAGAAAGTAATAGAACTATTGACCCATGACATCAGAGATAAATGGAATCATAGCACTGACAAGGACCCAGGGTCATCTCCTGTCTGAAGGTCATGAATGATAATAATAATTAATGTAATAACTAATAATAACAACTAATGTTTACTTAGTGCCTATTGTATGTTAGACACCATTCTAAGTGCTTTAATCTCATTCAGTCATCAAACAATACTGTTAGGAATTTTATTTTATTTTATTTTATTTTTGCAGTACGCAGGCCTCTCACTGTTGTGGCCTCTCCCGTTGTGGAGCACAGGCTCCGGACGCGCAGGCCCAGCGGCCATGGCTCACGGGCCCAGCCGCTCCGCGGCATGTGGGATCTTCCCAGACTGGGGCACGAACTCGTGTCCCCTGCATCGGCAGGCGGACTCTCAACCACTGCGCCACCAGGGAAGCCCAGGAATTATTTTTATCATCATCTTACAGAAGAGAAATGTACAGCTCAGAGACATTACGTAATTTGCTCAAGTACACATGGTTACTAAGCAGCAGCCCCAAGATTTGAATCAAATGGCCTGATTCTGGACTTTCCCGTCACCATGTATGTGGTCACCTGGAAAGTCGCAGTACCCAGGGCCCACTATGGTCAGTCCTCCAGGGGTGCAGAGACGCCCCTGCAGTTTCCCATACCTATACTGGGTTTACACACAGCTCCCAGTATTCCTCAGAACCTACTATGTGCCTGACACCATACTAGGTGCAACACTGAAGAGCCCATAGACCCACAGGACCGGAGGCTCCCACCCACTTGTCCTGATGAATCACACACCCTACAAAGGCCTCTTTCTCTTCTGCCCAGCCAAGGAGAAGACAGTCCAATGACAAAGTGGCTGAGCAAAGAGCAGGACTGTCTGCCTGGCCTCTCTATGCAGGTGACCCAGGCAGAGCCCCTGCGCATTCATCCCAGCAGCACCTTCCTGGAATGAGCAGGCATGTGTGTTTCAGAGGCTGCCCTTGGGCCCCTTGGCGCAGCCTTGACTGAGTCTCCCTCCTGGGCTTAAACCAAACAGGGGGATGGGCTTCCCAGCTGCAGGGCTGCTGCCACGTGCCCACCTACCCTAGTTCATTCAGAAGCCCCTGATGGGAGACCCGACATAACTGGGGACAGGAACCAGGTTCCAACCTTTCTTGGAAGTTATCTGCTATGGAAAGATCTGCTGAGTACATTTGGACCCTGAGCCTGATGGGAAGGGAACTATATCATCTATTTGGGGGAAGAAACCACCCTCAAAGGGTTCTTTACTGTTCATTAGAGCAGTCCCCCCAGGACTCTGACTCAGCAGGTGTTTTTCAGAGGCAGGTGGGAGCCCTTCCTACTGTTCCTCTCTCCTCTTCCCTCCATTCGCAGGGATCTGGGGTGGGCTGACCACAGTGCTCCCATGAACACCTGGAGTGTCGGCCCCCATGCATCTGCTTTGCGCATGTGTGGGGAAGGAGGAAGATACAGGACCAGTTTTATGGGTTACTTTTGGCTGCACCCACCCCAGCCCCAGAAGAAACTCTGTGGGGATCTAGCTGCCCCATGAGTGAGGGGGGTGAGCCACCAAGCGACAGGAATGTTACTGCCTCAGACACACTGAGCACACACCTGCCTGAGGGCCTTTGTAGCTGCTGTCCCCTCCAGAACCCTCTTCCCCCAGGTAGGCACACAGTTACCTCTCTCACTTCCATTGGGTCTCTGCCTAAGTATTAGGACCAAATTAAAATAGCACTCCTGTCAGTCTTTATCTCCTTACCCTGCTTGTTTTTTCTCCATAGCATCTCTCACTGGTTAACAGGTACGTCTGTCTGTCTGCACACACAACCCCAACCCCCAACCCTGTAGACTGACAGCAGGGCATTTTTTTATATACAGCAGGTTCCTATTAGTTATCTATTTTAGACATATGAGTGTATATATGTCAATCCCAATCTCCCAATTCATCCCACCACCACCACCACCCCCTGCCCCGCTTTCCACCCTTGGTGCCCGTATGTTTGTTCTCTACATCTGTGTCTCTATTTCTGACAGCAGGGCATTTATTTTATTCATTACTGTATCCTCAGCTCCTAAAACATTTTTTAGGTGGTCAGTAAAACTTGTTGAATAAAGAGCAAAGTCTTTATTTCTCCCCACCTATTACTTCACTGAGCAGGAGGGGATCCTGGTGACAGGTCTGCATGGGGAGGAGTTGGGTCCTAATAGTAACTCAGGCTTCGTGCTGCTGGCTGGTAAGTCTACCTGGCTATTTGCAAGGCTGGCTTACTCTGGTCCAAACTGCTTCTCAGCCCAGAACTATGCTACCCAAGGGGGAACATAGCCCCCAGGAGAGCAGGAGAGACTGCACATTTGTATCAGTGGGACCTGGAGAATCGCAGTCCAACAGCCCTGACCTCTAGGTCCTTATAGCCCCCATGCTGAGTGACACCAGGACTTCCTTTCCTCCCTTCTCCCCTTCCCAACTAGGAAATCCAGTCCCTCCCCACCCACAGCACCTCTGAAATTATTTTTCTCTGTACCTTGTTCTCCTGGCTTTCTGTCTGCTTCTCCCTGTTTTATTCTCAGTGTCTTTTGTCTTCTGTTTCCTCTCTCTCCCCCTCTCTCCTTCTCCCCTTGTCCCCTCCCTGCTTTTCTTCTCCTCAAAGAGTGATGGAGTGAATTGAATGGGTGGCATGAATTTCATCAAGTGCCCTTCACACTGCCTGGTACAGAGTAGTGTTCAACAAAGGCCGTTTCCCCCGGCCCCCCAAATCCTGTACACCCTTCCCTTCCTCCTCTTTTCCCTCCCTACCTCACTCTTGTCCGTCTACTCCCTAAAACCAAGAGGCCAATTCCGCTTAGAACTTTCTAGCCTGTATTTGCGCGTCGTAGCCCGGTCGCCACTCCTGATTGGCCCTGTGCCTCTGGCCGCACCCCTGCTTGGCTCTTCTCTCCCTCGGACCCCGCCCACCCAGTCTCGAGCCCAGGCCAGCGCGCAGGGGCCTTTTCTTTCGGAGGGAGGGGCAGCGTTGTCCCCCGGCCGCTTGCATTTAGTTTCTCTTCTCCATTCTTGCAGACTCTCTCTCCCTTTCTTCCCGTCTCGCACCAAGACTTTCATTCCCTCCAGGATTTTCTGGGCTCTTCACGTAAAGGTCATGTCTGATGCAGTGTTCCCCCGCACCACCTCCACGCAGCCTTCTGTGAGCGTCGAGGGACGGGAGGAAGGGAGAGAGGGAGGCACTACCGGAGGAACCCAGGACACAGAGACCAGTGCACCCAAATGCTGAGAAGGCCAGTTGCCCAGACTGGGGACCGCTGTGGTGCAGTGGGAAGAGCCCTGGGCAGGCGTCAAAACCCACTTCTGCCTCTTAGTGTCTACGCGACTAAGGATAAGCAATTTGCTCGGCCTCAGTTTTCCTATCTGTAAAACAGGGAGAATTAGCGCCCACATTGGCAGATGGTGTGAGACCCATAGTAGGTGGTATGGAATCCTAATCTGTACCACGGACTAGAGGCAGAAAGCTCTACCCTGCCCATTCCCACCTGCATATCCCCGACCGGCCGTGGGTGGGGTCAGGCCTCTGGGCATTGGCTGGTACCTGGTCCTTGAGACCAGGAGGGCCATTGGCTCAGCAGCCAGTCCCTGCCTTGGCTGTGGCCTGGTCTTGGCTGTAGTTGGTGCCCAGTCCTGCCCTGCCCTCTGTTCTTTTCTGAAGGGACTCTGGGGAACTCTCCAGGGCAGGGGAGAGAGGGCGGATGCTACACTGAGAGTGGGCCTTAGGCAAGTTCCAGGTACCACTGTGACATTCCATTTCATCTCCCAGTGCCTAGCTCAGGACATAATGTGAATGAGTGAGTGAATGAACAACCTCCTGAGGAAGGTTATGAAGTCACACGGTATATGTAAAGCGCCTGGCAGGTGCCTGGCACACAGTCAGCCCTCAGTAAGCACTGCCCCCTTTCCCTGCTGCCTCGTTGACTGTTCTCCTCCCTGTGTTGGCAAACGATGTGCTGTAGTAGAAAGAACACGTGATTTAGCGTCCCAAACACCTGGTTATGAGTCTTAGTTCTTTCGCTCATTGACTCACGACCCTGGGCAAGTCACTTACTTCCCTGGGCCTCAGTTTCCTCATCTGTAAAAAGGGAATAATGAATCTGTAAATTAAAAAAAAAAAAAAAAGGGAATAATGACATGGCAGGGTGAATGAGGAGCAAACAAAATACATGAAGAAGGCCTTTGGAGAAGCAGAGCACAGTCCGTAATACTATCCCTCCCTCCTGACGGCCACATGCCTCCGTTTCTCCCCTCCTCCAGGCTCAGCACGACTGGCATGACCCATGGCAGATTAAAATCTCAACCTGATTTCCTCACTCCCCTACCCCCATCACCTCTCTGTGATGTCATGCGTGGGGGCTCCACTGTGGCACAGCACCAGGGCTTGGCCCACCCCTGCTGCCTAGCTGGCCGACTCCTCGTGTCCATTAAGCCCCAATCCAGATTTCTTTCTCTTTCAATTAAACCACTTAGCCTCGAAGCCTTTGGCCCTTGAGCCCAGATTTGCACACACATCCTATGAATAGCTTTGATTAGAAAGAAAAACCAGAATTTGGTACAAGTGTTGCTCAGCACTGCCCTGCATCCAGCAAGTAAGGGATGCCAGTCTAGCCCAATGCTGTTTCCTGAGAGACTGGGCACAGGCTCAGCTGGGGGGAGATGGCAGGCGGGCCCCAGCCAGGGCTTAGCAGCTGCTGATGCCCTGGACTGAAGATGCCACCCCTTCATTGGCTCGTGGCTCTCCCTGGCTTGTCTGTACACTCTATGGCCAGTCTCAGGTTATTAACCTCTCCCATCGTGATGGACACACTGGGTCTCCACAGGACTGGTGTGCCAGCCTTGAGAGGAGAGGGGCATGGAAAGTCAGAGAAAGAAGGAGCAGCATCAGGAGGGATGCCAGGACTGTCCTCAGCCCAGCCCCCACCCATTGGAGACCAAAAACCCCCCCACCTTCCCAGAAGTGTTACTGTGGCTTCAGCTCTGCTCCAACACACACACACACACACACACACACACACACACACGCACACGCACGCTCCACAAAAAAGCTCTTAATTAAGGGCAAACATTTGGAAGGGGATTTTGACATCCTCTCTCTAGTCCAGTTGTTTACATCCTTTTCTGAGTCACAGACCCCTTTGAGAACCTAATGAAAGCCATGGTGCCTTTCCCAACTGCATGTATAGAACAAATTTTTCATTTAATTTCAAAGTCTCTATGAACCCTTAAAGCTTCCAGTGGACTGAGATTAAGAATTTCTGATCAGATCCAACTACTTCATTATCGATAAAAAACTAAGGCTCAGAGAAGGCAAGAGACTTGCCTACAGTCACCCAGCAAATGAGTAGCAGAGACCAGTCTGAAGCCAGAGTTCCAGATTACTGATTCCTTTCCACTCCCCCACGTGGTGTCTCCCTCCCTTTTTTCTCCATGGTCCCCTTCTCAGTCAGTCCTCTCCTAGGTCCCAGCACAGACCAGAGCACGAATGTTCCGTAAAAGTGGTTATCAGGTGAGCTGGAAGGTGGGCCAGCTTCCTTTAGCTGGTTCCTCCCTGCAGGTCCAGAGCAGATGTGGTTTGGTTCTAGAGACATGTGAGGGAACTGGGTCAGGGGTTGGCTGGGTCTCTTCCGAGCCATTCCAGGCTGTGAATTCTTTTTTTTTTTTTTTATATTATATGTTTTTTTTTTTTTTTATTTATTTATTTATTATTTTGGCTGCGTTGGGTCTTCATTGCTGCACGCAGGCTTTCTCTAGTTGCGGCGAGTGGGGGCTACCCTTTGTTTCGGTGCGTGGGCTTCTCATTGTGGTGGCTTCTCTTGCTGCGGAGCACGGGCTCTAGGCACGCAGGCTTCAGCAGTTGTGGCACTCAGGCCCTAGAGCACGCGGGCTTCAGTAGTTGTGGCATGCAGGCTCAGTAGTTGTGGCTCGTGGGCTCTAGATTGCAGGCTCAGTAGTTGTGGCGCATGGGCTTAGTTGCTTCACGGCATGTGGGATCTTCCCGGACCAGGGATTGAACTCATGTCCCCTGCATTGGCAGGCGAATTCTTAACCACTGCGCCATCAGGAAAGTCCCATGCTGTGAATTCTAAGAGCTGCGGTCCAAGTAAAGGGCCAAGAGAAGTGTCCTCAGGCTGCAGAGCAGGGGACCTGGAGCACGTCCAGCCTTCCTCTAAATGCCAGCCAGGATCTCAGCTTTTAACACCACCTCCAGCCATCTCTGTTCCTCCTCTGCTCTGGAACCCACATTGTCTCCCTAGTGCCATAGCATCAAATTCAGACTCCTTTCCCTGGTGTCTCCTCTTCAGAAAAGGAGCTCATCTCTGCACTGGGGTCATTGCTCCTGTTCTGTCCCCAGATGGCTTGTGAATGTGGCCCAGTGGGGAGGGGGTGGGACACTGCAGAGGGGATGTTGCTCTGCCTCACCAGCTGTCTCTGCCCCCAGGACTGCAGTGCAACGCATCCGTGGACCTCATTGGCACCTGCTGGCCCCAGAGCCCCGCAGGGCAGCTGGTGGTTCGACCCTGCCCTGCCTATTTCTACGGTGTCCGCTACAACACCACAAGTAAGGGAGCCCGTGGAGGGCAGACCATCTCCTGGGAGGTGGGACAGGATGGGGAGAGCTTGGGACTTGTTGGAGGTGGGGAAAATAATAATGACAATGACAGTAATAATAATGCCATTCATGGGTACAACCGCCATTGACCAGTGGCCAGCTCTGTGCTCTGCTGGGTATTCTGCTCATTACTACTGATGCTCACGATACCCTGGAAGATGCTACATGTGACTGTGTTATATAACTAAGGCCTCCGAGGCTCAGAGAGGTTAGGGAAGTTGCCCAAGGTCAGCAGCTGGTAAGAGGTGAAGCTGGAATTTGCATCCGGGTCTGTCTGACACTTTCTTCTGCAGTTGACAAACTGGGTTAACGTTGGCATGAGCCATGAGGTAGGGCAGAAATCATCAGAAAGCCCTAACTTTGCTCAGAGAGGATACCAGGCCTATCCAGGGCCCTCCAGCCACGAGACGGGGGGACTCAGAGTTTTAGATCCGTAGGCAGGGGGCTTGTCCTTGCATGTAGGCCCACAGGTGGGGTGGGGGTGGGAGACGACTGCCCCGGGCAGGGTTTGTTCAGATACTTGATCCCCGTGTAAACACCCTGCTCCCCTGGGGCCCTGAGCCTCCACCTCCAGGCTTTGCGGCTTCTTGCTATGCCACCTGTCACCCTCAGAATTAATTTGCTCTCCCCTGTCAAGGCCTCACAGCCCCTGCTTATCAAGAGGCAACAGCTGCAGGCCAGGGGCCCTGAGCTGTCTGAGGGGAGGGTGGGGGGTTCCTTGGGTGGGCCCTTGGGGTCTGGTGGGCCTGAGCTCAGAGCCCCCCAAGAGGTGACAGAGGGGGGCCACGGACACCAATTGTGACCTTTAACACAATTTTCCTCTCGTATGGCCCTCTGGCCCCTCATCTGAGGATGGAGAAGGCTCGATGACATGGCTTCATAAGACTCTGTCCAGCTCAGAACTCCCAAGTTCCTTCTCCTGCCCCTCTCTTTTTTTTCCCAGCTGGATTAATGGGGTTCGGGTTGGGGGCCACAGCCAAGGAGGGGTGGGAGGGCCCTGGGGAGGTGTTGGGACTGGGCGGGAGGCTGGAAGAGCCAGACCGTGCAGCTTCGTGTGTCTGCAACCGCACCCTGGACCCCAGGAGGAGAAGAAAGCCTGGAGGAGGTGTGGGGAGAATGCAAGTAGGAGGAAGGGCAGAAGGACCTAAAGGAGAGTTTATGTATCCTGCCAGCCTCTAACTTGGGCCCAGCGTAGTTGGAAATGCAGGCAAAGAGGCTAAAAATGCCCAAGGTCACAGGCTTGGAGGCAGCGCCGGAACTGGGGAGCCAGAGCCCTCCGGCTGTTCCCCTCACCCGGCTGGGTGCCCTGCCCTGGAGCTCCCCGGAGAAAGGCAGCGTTAGGGCTGGTGCTTGCTGGGGCACGGGAGGGCCGCTTCCAGGAGGAACCCCCCCAAGTCCCCTCACCAGAGCACCAGGTCCTGTGAATTCCACCTCCAAAGTGAGTCTCATGTCTGACCCTCCCTGCCCTCCATCCCCAATGCCACTGCCCCGGTCCAGGGTACCCCAATCTCCAACCCTAGTTTCTCATCTGACCCTGTCACACCCTTGCTTGGAGTCAGCCCTTCTGTGGGTCCCCATTGCCCCCATGGTCAAGTCCACCCGCTAGCTACAGTCCTGCCTACCTTTGCAGCCGGTCCCGGCCACTCCCCATGAACTACCCCCACTCTCGTTCTCAAAGGTGACTTGACGTGCCCCGAATAAACCTTTAGTGCCTGGGCACATATAACTCAATTGGGCAGCCCTGCCATAAGTGGAAGCCGGGAGTCTTGGGTTCTAGTCCCAGCTCCACCTGTACGCTGGTTAAGGAACCCTCTGCACTGGCTCTTCCCGGGCCTCAGTTTCTCCACCTGCAGGATGGGTGGTGGGAGGTTTGGGTGAGGTGCTCTCTCGGCTCCCTTGCGCTCCCCTCTGTGATCCCAGGAGGGGAGATGGAAGAGGTGATGGTTACTTGACGTGGGGGCAGGGCTGGAAGACTGCCCTTTCCAGGTGCCCCCAGTGCCAGAATGACGAGGAACACCCGTGTAATCAGTAGCGACTGGGAACCCAGAACTGTACCCAATCATTAGGCGCTCTTTAATTCATTTACCGACGAGGTGCTGCCAGGACCTCTACGCCTTCCCCTTGATGGCCTCCTTCCCACTGCATCTGATCTTCAAAGGAATGGGAAGCATTTCCCAAAATATCCATTTTCCCATGACTCTCCAGGAGGACTGCTCAGCTCAGCAATTAAAGACAAGGAAGTCGCCTCCTCCCTGGCAACGACTCGCGGCTTGTTGGGCCTGTTTTCTTGCAGGATCGCCTCCTGTAAGCCTGCTCCCTCTATGACCCGGCCTGGGAAGGACTCCAGGCTCCCGCCCCACCTATGGGATTCAAAGGGGAGCTTGAGCCAAGGGGATGCCTCCCGGAATCCCCGCCAGGGCCCCCTATGATAGCGACAAGCGACATGTTCTGAGTCTTAGGTAAGGTTATAGAAATATAGCTCCAAGACAATAATGGTAAGAATAACAGCTCACACCACATGCCAGGTAGAGCTCCAAGCACCCTGTATACGTCAGCTAAAAATGCCCCTCAACCATTGAGGTAGGAACCCTTGTTAGCACCATTTCTGTCTTTGCAGATAAGGAAGCTGAGAAGTCGTGGGACTCATCCAGGTTCACACACAAAGCTAGTGGCAGCTGATGGCAGGATTCGAACCCAGGCTGTCTGGGTGGAGAGCTCGGAACACGACAGTATACTGCCTCTCTTAAGGCAGCAGCTCCCACCCCTGCCCTCATGCCCCTTCGCACCAGATCTCTGACCCCAAGTCCCTTTCTTTGAAGACACTATGGAGCAGCCTCTGGTCCCAGGCACCTTCCGTCCATGGCAGACACACTGGTTTCCCCTGCTTCCGTGCCTCCCCACAGGCGTCCCCGAAACCCCAGCCACCGAGCCCTCAGCCCTCTGGTAGCTTTTTCCTCATTCAGCAGTTAGGAGGGAATCGGCAGCATCTTCAACTCTGCCCAAGGGCTCAACTCTGCCGAGACTCAGATCCACTGGCAGGGAAGCTGAGCAGAGCTTTAAAAATCCAGTTAGCCTCAGTTCCCCACTGGTGTGCTGTGCGAGAACAGCCTCTCGGCAGAAGGGCCGAGGGGCAGCGTTAGAGAGGAGGTCTCAGCCCGGCAGCCCTGGAGGCCAGGCCGGGGTGCCTCTCCTGGGGAGGCAGCCGCAAACCCACCTCCCACCCCATCCTCTCCCTCCTGTGTGGTGCTGCCAGCAGAGAGGCAGGTCCCAGGCTGGACGGCCTCTTGGGGATCAGCTGGTCCAGCCCTTCCTCTTACACGTTAGGAGAGGGTCCTGAGAGGCCAGCTGGCCGATGGCACTCACGCAGTGGGGGCCCCCGTTCTGCCTCTCTCGTGGCGCTCTGCCACTGCTGGGACTGGGACTCAAGCAGCTTCCGCAACCTCCTTCGGCCCTGCTGGGGGGGTGATGTGAGGTGAAGGTCAGTGTGAGCCATGGAAAGGCTGCAGCAGGCGAGGGGCTCCGGTGGAAATGGCTCAAGCCTCTTCCAGCCAGTGCTTCCTGGTGTCAGGACCAGAATTTACTCAGGGAAACATATTTAGAGCTACTGATGCCTGAGAGGGGTACAGGGTGGAGCAGGGTGACCTCCGCCAGCAAAGAAGAAAAGACTCCAGATTTGAATCTCCCTTGGACCCCACCCTACTGGGTTTCAGGGCCCTGGTGTCCCCGGGGGGCGGGCAGGAAGGAGGGTGTCCCAGAGCCCTGAAGCCAGGCCTCAGTTCAGACCACAGGCAACTCCTTAGAAGGTGACACGTTCTGACTTCCAGGCTGATGACTGCTTGGACCCCCCCACCCCTTCCCGGGCCACATTCCTGCCTTTTTTTCCCAAGTGTCATGTGCCAGGCTGGGAGCCAGTTGGAGCAGATCCTAATTACGAAATAATTGCTACACGAGACCCACTCCCATGACATCCCCCAGCACATCTCCCATCTCCTGCCACCTGTCATCTTCTGTCCCGAGAGACCCCCACCACGGATGCTCCCACTACGTGACCCTCCAACATAAGGCCTGCCGTAGGGAAATGCCACCCTGGGGACCTTCCCTAACAGCTGCCCTGTGATCCCCACCCCCGTGAGACACTGCTACCCTGTGAGACCCCAAAATGGGAGATTTCTCAGAAGGGTGCCCACTGTAATCTGCCCCACATAAGGGCTTGCAAGGAAGCAGGAAACGGCCCGGTGAGCTGGTCAGGCCTCTGCCCGTGGGCCAGTCCCGTGGGCATGATTGTGCCAGCCTGGGTGGGCAGAGCCATGGCCCCGTGGGCACGCATTGGGGTCACCACTGTACCTCTGTGGGCGGCCAGTGGGCAGAAAGAGGCAGGAAGGTGGAGGTAGTAAGAAAGCTCCTCCCCGCAGCTTCACCCCAGAGCCCCCCAGCAAGCCGGCTCCTGTGCTGGCCCAGAAGGACGGTTAGATGGACAGTTGAATGGACGGACAGATGCTCAGTTACTCTTTGGGAGAGGAGCCACGGGTCACTTTGACTCTCTTCTTTTTCCAGACAACGGCTACCGGGAGTGCCTGGCCAATGGCACCTGGGCCGCCCGCGTGAACTACTCAGAATGCCAGGAGATCCTTAGCGAGGAGGTGAGGCTCCGAGCCAGCTACCCTGTTGAGGGCTGGGCCTGGGCCCCCAGCACGGCTCTGTGCCTGCTACCAGCCAGTCGGATGGGAGAGCCAGAGGCTGAGAGAAGCCAACTGGGGAGCCAGAACTAGGCCAGCCCGTGAGTGGGCATCCTCAAGGGAGGGTGAGGCCAGAGGGCAGCGGGCAGGCTCTGACAGCGGTGAGTTGAGTCTCCCTCCCTCCCTCCCTCCTTCCTAGCTCACTGGGACCGGTTCTCATCCGTTTACACCCCACCCACTGGAGTGACACATCCAGGTCCAGCCAGGGTCCTGTGTTCGAATCCGGGATGTGGGTGGGAGGAGCCATGGAGCTGGAAAAAGCCCTTGAAGAGCCTTTCAAATATTTAAATGTTTTTGAGAAAGACGTTGCTTAGACGCAATACAAAATTCAACAGGTACAAATGGGAAAACAAAATAATCTCGCTCCCAGCCCTGTCCCAGCCACTGGGCTCCCACACCAGAGGTCACCATTTTGCCAGTTTCTTAAGAGTTCTTCCAGAGGCAGTCTCTGCATAGGCAAGCAATTATGTATATATATTCTTTTTTGTTTTTCACCCAAACGTTGCCTATTATACACTTCGTTCAACACCTTGCTTTTTTCATGTAATCGTCCGCCTTGGCGATTGTTCCGAATCAGTACGTAAAGAGCATCTTCGTTCTTCTATTTTACATTTGCATAATATCACATTGTACAGATGTTCCATAGCTTAGTTAACCAGTCTTTATTCTCATCTTTGCTTATGACAAACAGTGCCGCAGTGAATAACGGTGATGTTTGGCAGACGCATGGGCATATCTGTCGTTCTGTGTTGCTGCCACCTCCGTCCCCCTTGTCTCCTCCCCGACATCTCCACCCACCCCTTTGGCGGGTGCTGAGGAAGGTGGGAGTCATGGAGAGGGAAGAAGGAGTGAGCAGAAAGGAAAGGGCAGATGGGAGATGCCCCCAGTTGTCCAAGGGCCCCAGGCTGCTGGGGCATGGGAGAGAGGGGCTGGTCTAGGCAGTTCCAAGAATTCCAGTGCCTAAAAGATCTAACCTGGAAGGGACCTTGGAGACCCTCCATCCCATCTCGATCTGCCTGGGGATAAGAATCATCCCGCGCACTTGTTCAAATACAGGGCTGCACCCAACATCCGATAAACTCTCCAAGGACAACCTGGGAATCTGTATTTTTAACAAGTGCAGGGGGGAGTGTGGGGGAGGGGTGATGGGGAAAAAGTGAGAAACTCTGATCTAGGGTAACCCATTCACCTTACAGCGAGGGAGACTGAGGCCCAGAAAGGGGGAGTGACTCACACAAGGTAACACAGCCAGCGTGAGGCAGAGCCTGGACCCCGGGGCTTTGGAGGCGGCTCCCTTTGCCCAGAACCAGGGACTTGGCGTGCAGTGAGGTTGATGGTAGGAGAACAGCTCTCCCCACCTAGCACTCTGCCCATCCCCCCCCACCCCACACATGCCTGGGCTAGCCACTCCCCCAGGCTGCCTGGCCTCACATCACTGAGATACTGGGGCTCTGCTGTCTCCTTGTAGAAGCTGCAAAGGTAGGGCAGTGCTTAGCCCAAAAGAATGACATGCTCTTTAGTAGTTCTGCTTTGGCAGACGAAAGAGTTACTTGGGATGCAGGGCGAGAGGCTTCCTGGCATCTAATGTCACACAGGCCAGGCCGTATGGTCCACCCCAGGCCAGGTGGGTTGGCCCAGCTCCCCAGTGACCTGACCTGAGCAAAGATAGCCCCCAGGTTGCTAAGCATCTACATGGTGAGCCAACCCCAGAAGTCCAGGGCTGGGGAGGAAGGAAGTAAGGTTCCCATGTTGGGAAACGTAGTCAAACCAGAAGAGATGGGCTCGGGTAGGGCTCGGGTGGGCAACTCCTTACCTAGCACACAGCGGAGTGGGGAACTCCTTACCTAGCACACAGTAGAGGAGGCAGGGGGATGGGAAAGGCGGGTCAGTGTTGTCTGCAGCTCTTAGGACCGCAGTTCACGCCCGGAGAGGGACAGTGTCGGGGAGCACAGCTAAGGCAAGAAGCCTGCAGCCCCTCCGTCGCACCCCACCCTGCGCTTTGATCATCCTGCTGGGTCTGCAGGGCCTGAGGCTGACCGTGTGTCTCCAAGGGGAGGTCAGGTCTCCAGCCTCCTGCCTTAGGACAGACACCCCTCCCCCACCCCAGAGAAGCGGGCGTCTGTCCCCTTCTTGGACATCACCAAGCTGGAGACGTCACAGCTGCCTTCAATCTCCCTCCCTGCATTGGCGCCTCCTGAACGTCAGAGGACATTCACGGGCCCCCAAATCTCTCCTGCTCTAATTTAAGCCCCTTCCTTCTAGTTGGCTGACGGGGGACACTCAGCAGCCCCCCTTGCCCCCAACACCCTTCAAAGAATCAGGGGCAGAGGCCCTTCTCCACTCTGCAGCTCCCACCCCTTCTGCCTGGACTGGGGTCTCTCCCTCTCTCCACCAGCGGGTTGGGGGGAGAAGGCGGATTAGGGGGCACCAGCTTCTCATCAGGCCCCTCTTAGGCAGTGTAACGGGAACAGCACCGGCTTTGGAGGGGTTTGGATTCTGGTTCCAGCACATGTGCTGTGTGACCCTGGGCAGGTAGCTCAGCCTCACTAAGTCTCAGCTTCCTCGTCTGTAAAAGGCCGGAGAGCCGTTCAGTCTGCCTCCTGGGGGAGGGAGGGCGGTGTCCGCCTGCGTCTTGGCCTGTAGAGGGCGCTCCATCTATCCGCCACCCCTCGGCCTCATCACCTGAGCTCAGGGGAGGCTGTTGTGTTCACCAGGGAGGGGGGATGGTTGGGGGGGTCACCAACCATCGGTCACCCCCGATGGGGTCACGGGCACCCCCGTTCGTCTGGTTGCAGCGCTCACCCCCACCCGGGCTGCCCCGCCCACCCTTTCCCCGGCAGCCCCCGCTGGCCACTTTGCCTAGCACTCTGGGTAATCAGTTAATTTAATTAGTGAAAATGTCATCCCCTTCTGCCAGCCCCCAGCCTCGCCAGACCCCTCCCCATTCCCAAGACTCCCCGTCCCCTCCTGGAACTACTGGGAAAGAGCAAGAGGAATGTCGCCAATTAACCGAGCAGCCGATTTCTCAGCTCTGGGCCCGGACTCAGCCCTAATTAAGCATCAGCGCCCCAGGAGCTGCAGATAATGGATTCGCAGAACCACTGCCTGTGAAATGAGACTTGTGAGGGCGCCCAGAGGCCAGGCCAGGGAGGAGACCTGCCCACAGCCATCACCAGCAGGGGACAGCCCCCCAGCCGGGGAGCTTGCTCCATGCATGGCCCAGCCCCTGCAGGGACCCCCACCCCGGCACCAGCCTGCACCCTCCCCACACACACACTTGTCTCCCTCCACTGCAGAGACACCCCAAACTGCCCCAGACAGCTCTCCCGTCCCCCCACCGCTCCCACACACTCTGCTTCCCTCCCCTACACTCTGCTGAGCTCGGAGAGCCCTGGCCTCCGGCACATCCTGGGAGGGCACACACTTTGATGGGACATAAAAGGGGCTCTGGGGGTGTGGGCTCGTGGGCCAGCGTTCACTGCTCGCAGAGGACGTTGGTTCGACCAGGGCTTCTGGAATGCTTAGGAATCATCTGGACTTCTTGCTAAAATGAAGATTCTGACTCAGTGGATCTGGGGTGGGGCTTGAGGTTCTGCATTTCTTAAGATTCCTGCAAGCTCCTAGGTGATGCTGACGTTGCTGGTCTGGGGACCACACTTTGGGGAAGCAAGGGGCTGGAGTGCCCAGGGTGGGGTGAGGGAGTAGCTCAGGAAACCCAGGTGGAGAGGGAGAGCCTCAAAACGGGGTGGATGGGGGTGGGAGAGAGGCTGGGGCAGTGGGGACCAGGCGGGGAGAACCCATCATGCCATCCTGAAAAGGCATCAGGACAGGTCTGACACTGCCACCACTTGGGACCAGGTGTGCCTGCAGAGAGTCTGGTCAGAATTACTTATTGGATTCTGGTCCGTGAGGGTGCAGAGGAGTGGCTTCTGCCCAGTGCCACACTGCGCCACCCTCTTCAGGGTACTTACCTGCCAGTCTCTGGTCTCCAGACTGGACAAGGACAGAGTGCTGGTCAGGTCCCCAGGGACTGGCTGTGTCCATGTGACCTTCAGGCGTCCCAGCTGCTTCTGCAGTTAACGGTGGCTTTCTCTCAGGAGGTCACCGACTGTCTCTCAGGGTGTCACTGGGTGTCTCTTAGGATGTTGCCGGCTGTTCTCTCCGGGTATCGTTGAACACCCCTCAGGGTATCACTGACCGCCTCTTGCGGGTGACTGGCCATCTCTCCTGGTGATGCCAGTCATCTCGGGATGGCACTGCCACCTCTCCAGCAGTCTTCTCAGGCTCTTGCGGCACCGTAACCCCCCAGCTGCCTTGCATCAGGCTGATGTGGCAGCTGAGAAGCAGGGCTGGGAGCCAGCCTGGGCCCTGCAGCTCAAGGAGTCAGGCAAACGTGGTCCCCTGCATGGTTCGGCCCAATTCTCCCCGCTCAGCCTCAGTGGAGAAAACCCCTCATGAGCCCCCCACCTCCCCGTAGAAGCTCCCTGAGAACTCTGGGCCCAGGACGAAGACAGTGCTTCTGTTCTCGGTCCTTGCTTATCCCCCAAGAAATGCACCGCGGGAACAGAGGAAGGAGGGTCTTTAAGGCCACGCAGACCTGGATGCCGATGCTGGGCCGATTATGCAGCCCCTTCACCTGGAGAAACGGGGACAGAAGGACACTCTCAGAGGGCAGTTGTGAGAAAGAAAAGCAGTGATGTCTGTAAAGCCCCTGGCGCAGTGCCCGGCATACAGTCGGTGCTTAATAAATGACTCATGCCACCCCAGACCAGAGGACCCCGGCTCGGCCTGCTGTGGGGAGCAGTGAAGGGCCTCCCTGCACACTCTGCTCATCTTGCCCACCTGGGCCTGTGTGTGAAGCTGGGGCATCACACCGTTCTGGGCTCCACAGACTCTGCCATTACCCAGGGGCTTCGCAGCATGGATTTGTGGAAAATTTAATAAGAGGAAATTAAATGTCAGTTCCAGACAGGTGGGATGTGTGCATATCTGCTGGAGTCTCTGGACTTGGCATCTACCGCCAGGCACTCAGAGATGCTACCCCGCCGCCCCCCGCGTTTATTTGATGGCAATGAATACCCTCTGCCCCTCCCGCCCTCTCTCCCCACTGCCATTTACACCTCGCTGGGTCTCAGCGCTCCAGAGCCTGAGCTGCTAATGTGATTTCCTGTCATGTTCCTGAAAGCTTCTTCCAGGAAAACCAGCCCCTAGAACAGAGCTGCCTGGGCCTCAGAGCTTCTTCGGTGAGGATGCCCCTTCAGAAGGGGGAGAGCAGGGGCTGGGAGAGCAGGGGAGCGAGGGCTTCACCCCTTCTCAGATGCCTGTTAGGTGTCCTGCTTCAGAGGTGCACCCCTTGTCCTTGGGTGGGTGAGTTTAGGCCTCAGTTTCCTCATCTGGAAGATGGGTAGGGCTGGACTTGATCCCTTGGGACCAGTTCTGATGCCCGTGGATTCTGTAATTCCGACAGGAGGGTCCACGGAGAGCCAGGAGCTCCGGTGGCTCTGAAAGGGTGCACAAGTCTCCTGCGAGCTTGTCTTTTTCTCAATACTTGCCAGTTTCCGGGCATCATCATGCCCGTGCCCCACCCCAGAACCTGGAAAGGGAGAGGGAGGGAGGGGTTACCAGGGACCCTCCCCTCGCAAAAGCCAGTGCCTTTCCAACATCCATTTTTCCTTCCTGCACTCAACACACAGTTCCCAGCGCTCCACCGTGTGCCACCCTCTGGCTCTTTAGCCCCTGCCCTCTTGGGACCTACAAAAGGGTGAAGGGGGCCTTTGCTCTCACGGGGTCAGGAGTCTGCAGAGAGCTGGGCCCTGGAGACCCCAGTCCACCATCATGGGGTCGGGACCCGTCTTCTGCCTCAGCATCTTGTCAATCTGCCCATGAAGGTGAGAGGTGGTTTGAAGCTGAGTGACCTTGAACGAGTCCGCGTACTTTGGGGCCTGTTTTTCTGCAAAATAAGGTACAGACCCCCTACTGGCTCTTCCCCCAGTGTTGCCTTGAGGGTTTGAGAAGATAACAGATATGAAAATACTCTGTAGGGAATTCCCTGGAGGTCCAGTGGTTAGGACTCCTAGCTTTCATCACTACCGAGGGCCCGGGTTCAATCCCTGGTCGAGGAACTAAGATCCTGCAAGCCGCACTGCGCGGCCAAAAAGAAAAAAAAAAAGGAAAGAAAATACTCTGTAAGCGGGAGGGCTTCCACACTCATGGAGCGAACTTTGATTGGAAAGGGGCCTGCTGCGTTTCCCAGCTTCCATCAGTGTATGAAATGAATTAAGTAATAACATTGGGAACTTTGTTTTAGTCCTGGAGAGGACCCCACTGACTTCAAGCAGACTCCCTGGGCCAGGGGTGGGACCCGGGAAGCAAGTCATAGAGCCTAGAGAGGTTGTTTATGGTTTCTAATGGTTCTGTGGACGCTAACCCACGGCAACGGCCCTTCCCCGTCCTCGCTGAGAGGAGCGGGCCTCAACTGCAGCGGGAGGGATTTAGGGGTGATGCAGAGCATGGTGGCTCAACTCAGAAACGGGAGGAGGAGAGGAGTCCTAGAGGGTTGGTCTGCACCACAAGGGCCACCTGGCGTTGGGACTGAATGGAAACGTGAACATGAGAACATCCGTGAGCCGTGCATGCGTGTTTGTGCGCACAGGGTGGGGAACCCTATGTGATATGGAGATTCAAGTTAACTGACAATTTTGCCACAGCACGGAGCAGTGCACAGAGCATGGGATTGGGGGACAGACAGACAGACATAGACTTAGATTGGACGGCACTGCTCTAGGGCAACACCTCACGCATAGCAGGGGCTCCGGAAGGGACAACTATTGTTATCATGGTCCACTTTGTCCCAGGCACCTGTGGGGGTGGGCTGTCCTGGCACATCCAGTGGGCACAGGGGCGCAGCTGTGAAGGAGCCTCACCTCTGCCCCTCTCTTCTGTCTCAGAAGAAGAGCAAAGTACACTACCACGTTGCCGTCATCATCAACTACCTGGGCCACTGCATCTCCCTGGTAGCCCTCCTGGTGGCCTTTGTCCTATTTCTGCGGCTCAGGTGAGGAGACCCTGGCACTGTCCCCCGCCACCCCCCCCCGCCCCAGGCCTTGAGCAGCGGGGAGAAGTAAGATACAGGAGGCAGTGGTGGGCTGGAGGAGTCCAGCTCCCTCACCTCAGTGGGAGCAGGTGACAGATATAGATGTCCCAGGTCTCTTGGAACCTCTGGCAGGGTCACTTCTGCAACGCTGCCCAGTGACTGCAGAGGGGAGGGGGATGGCCAAAGCCCAGGCTCACCTGTGTCACCCACACCCAGGCCGGGCTGCACCCATTTGGGAGACCAGGAAGGTGGAGCCCACTTTGGGTTTGAAGCTGCCTGGGCCCAGCACAACTGCCAAGGATGCAGGTGGCGGTGCCAGCCAGGTCTGTGCCAGGAATGGGGGCTGCCAGCAGGGGCTGAGCATCAGGGCTGAAAGCTGGGAGGGAGGCCTATTGCTGCAGGCCTTTTATGTTTTCTGAGCCTCAAACTTGGAGCTACAGGGAGGGAAGAGTGCTCATGGGAGAAGGGGTGTCCCTAGCAGCCAGCAGCCCCTGGTCCCTGCAGCATTGGCCATGTGGCAGGCTCTGCCCCGGAGCTCAGGTCTGGGTGGGCCACAGTTAGGAAGGGGCCTGTGGGACGTCAGGAGAGCCGCCGCTGCTGCCTCCCAGTGTGACTTAGTCAGCCCGCCCTGCTCGGAGCCTCGGTTTCCGCATTCATACATCTGGGCTGGAGTGACGCTGGTGACCTAGCCGTCATCTCCTCTCTCCTCCTCTTCCGCCTGTCGCCCACCCTCCCCTGCCGCCCACAGGAGCATCCGGTGCCTGAGAAACACCATCCACTGGAACCTCATCTCGGCCTTCATCCTGCGGAATGCCACGTGGTTCGTGGTCCAGCTCACCATGAGCCCGGAAGTCCACCAGAGCAACGTGGTGTGTCCTGGAGGGGCAGGCCCAGGGTCAGGGGAGGGGTCTGGGTGGGGCTGCCTTTGCAGAGGAGGGACCGGAGCCAGGCCTTGGAGCCCACAGCACAGGAGTGGATCCTGGGGGGTGCCCCATCCTGCCGGGAGGAGGCCCCAGGCTGCTCCCTCCCATCCCCCCTCCCTGGTTAACCATCACCTCTGATGGCGCGGGCGGCAGGGCTGGTGCAGGCTGGTGACAGCCGCCTACAACTACTTCCACGTGACCAACTTCTTCTGGATGTTTGGCGAGGGCTGCTACCTGCACACAGCCATCGTGCTGACGTACTCCACCGACCGGCTGCGCAAGTGGATGTTCATCTGCATCGGCTGGGGTGAGCGGGCCAGCCCCCGCCCTGACCCGCCGTCCTCTCCCCACCCACACTCAGACCGGCCGGCTGGGGGCCTGAGACTGAGGCCAGGTTAGGGTGGTGGGGTGTACACACAGCCCTCCGCCGCTACTTGGGGGGCAGGGACGATGGGAACATCTTAAAGGAGGCATGGTAGGCCAGTGAGTACCCGGGGAGGCCCTGCCCACCTCTAGGCCCTGGGCTGCGCTGGGGTCTTCGAGGCCTGCATCCCCCAGACTCCACCGACAGGCCCTGTGACAGCCGGTCTCTCCCCCAGGTGTGCCTTTCCCCATCATCGTGGCCTGGGCCATTGGGAAGCTGTACTACGACAATGAGAAGTAAGTCACCTCTTCTTCACTGTCCTCAGGGCCCCCTGAGCCCCGAGATCCAGGCTTCCAGCCCCGCTCTGCCTGATGCTCCTCAGGGACCTTCAGCCATGTCACCTTCCCTGTCAGGGCCACAGTTTCTTCATCCACATAGGGAGGGTGCTGGGAGTCAGATGCAAACTGAGTCTCCCTAACAGTGTTCTGCCTGAGGTGGGGCTGGACGGGCAGGTCCAGGCTCTTTTATCTGTCTCGGGCTTTCACCACAGGCAGAACAACCTAAAGGTTACTGGCAGTCCCTGGAGCCCAGCCACCCAGGTTCTGAACTGTGGCTCCCATCATTAAGTAGCTTTATGACCTTGGGCTAGTTACTACAGTATGCCTCAGTTTCCTCATCTGTAAAATGGGCATCCGCATAATAGTGCCTCCCTCAAAGTGTGAGGATGACATGAGTTAATACATGTTAAGCATTTAGAATAGAGTCTGGCACATAGTAAATGTCATATAAATGTTTTCTATTAATAAAGACTTGTTTTAACAAACGATTCCATTGATTTAATAGGAACTGATCCAGACAATCTCAGACTCCTTCCAGCTCTAAAGTCCTGAGGGGCTGTTCTTAAATGGAAGTAGGTGTTCCCAATCACCCCTGAAAACTGCACTTCCGCTGCAGTGGTTCTCAGCCTTGGCTTGGGTTAGAATCACGCAGGAAGCTTTAAAAAGTACCGATGCCCAGGTTTGACCTCCAGAGAGTTGGATGTTATTGGTCTGGAGTGTGGCCTGGGCACCAGGATTTTTTAAACCTGCCCAGGTGATTCTAATATGAAGCTAAGATTGAGAACCACTGAAAAAGAGAGGCAGAAAAAGTGGACATAGATGGCCAGGGGAGGTGCCAGGATCTTCTTTGCCAAAGTGTCCTCAGGAACCCACTGTCTGGCTGGGGTTCCAGGCGGCCTCCATCACCATGGCTATTCCTCTCCACCCCTGACAAGGAGCCTGGAAAATTATATTCACGTTTAGGAAGGATCGAGGTGATCCCTCCTGACTCCGGCCCAGCCTGGCTGGCGCTCTCTGCATTTGCACAGCCGGTGGTATGGGGGCCTGAACTGGGAGTGGGGGGGCAGCTGACAAGCAGGACTGAGGGCTTGGCAGTGATTCCAGAATGGTGGCCTGGGTCTCAGAACAGGAGCATTGTAAATCCTGGGCGATGGAGCCCGTGCCTGCAGGTGTGAAGGTGAGTACAGGGAAGGAAGAACAGGTTTCAAAAAGCTGCGCAGTGTGTGCGTCTGGGCGCATCTTGGAGCAAAAAGGGTGCGTGAGCACAGAGGAAGGTTGGTCTGAGCGTCTCTGGAGCTCCACCTTGTGGTAAGATTCTGACACTGCAGCAGAAGGGATCCAGGTGTGAGACCTGAGAGAGACTGCAGGCTCTGGGGCCAAGGACTGGACCTGGCCCCAGGACAGCTTGCGTTTGGTCTGCCCCGTGTTTTTTGAAAACTTGAATTGCTTCCAAACTTTGAAAAAGTCAAGAGGTTTCACATAAAAATCTCAGTTTAGGGTTTCCCTGGTGGCGCAGTGGTTGAGAGTCCGCCTGCCGATGCAGGGGACGCGGGTTCGTGCCTGGTCCGGGAAGGTCCCACGTGCCGCGGAGCGGATGGGCCCGTGAGCCGTGGCCGCTGAGCCTGCGCGTCCGGAGCCTGTGCTCCACAGCGGGAGAGGCCACAGCAGTGAGAGGCCCGCGTACCGCAAAAAAAAAAAAAAAATCTCAGTTTATTGTTTATGGAAGCATGCTGAGATCTAAGTACTGCAGATCTGCATGCCCGAGGGTCCATCGTCTCTGCACAAGGACATGGGACTTCCTATGTGCCTCATCCCAACCCACCCCCCCCCCCCCCCGAGCTCCCTAGATCTTGCTGGATGGAAACTCAAGAAGACGAAAAGCAAGTCTGCCTCTCACGACAGGTGGAACCTGTAGAGTCTCTGCCTCTGGGTCGTTCAGGCTGCCATTAAACAAATTCAGAGATTGTTAGCTACTGAGCGTCACTGCATGACATGTACAGGGCAAGGCCCCCCTCGTGGGCGTGCACCAGAGACACAGTGGGGACTGAGGCGAGCAGTGTGTGTTGGACCCATGCCCGTTCTATTCAGTGGTCTTTTCCCCAATCCCCCTCCCTGCCACAGTGCCTGCTTCCAGCTTTACATCTCAAAGGACGCTATCCATTCTGCAGATGGAAAGCTATCTTGACCTTCTGCCAGGGTTGGAATTGGGGCACCCAGATCCTGGCTTTTGGCTCCAGTCCTGGCCTGACCAAGCACTGTTCCTCCCTCATGCCACTGAACTGGACCCAGGTGACCCTCCTCCTCTCGCCTCTGTGGCCCTCTAGGTGCTGGTTTGGCAAAAGGCCTGGGGTGTACACGGACTACATCTACCAGGGCCCCATGATCTTGGTCCTGCTGGTAAGAACTTGGGTAGGGGGACAGGAGAGAGGGGCTCAGTGGGGAGGGGCAAGCAAGGCTTACAGTGGACTAAAAGGATCCCTCTACCTAGAAGTGGCGGGCAGAGGGCCAGGAATATATAAAGGCTCATGAAAGTGGAGGGAGAGCAGCAAGGGGGCAGAGACCAGACCGGGGACAGCTGAGTCCCTGCCCTGTCCCCCACCTTCCCTCCAGCGTCTTGCACACACCCATGCCCAGGCCATCCCACCGTGTGTCAAATTACAGATCAATTTCATCTTCCTTTTCAACATCGTCCGCATCCTCATGACGAAACTCCGGGCATCCACCACGTCTGAGACCATCCAGTACAGGTAACCCGACCCGCCACCCCCACCCATGGGGTGCTTCAGAGATCCCAGCCTCGGGCCCAGGGTGTCCCCCCAGGCCTGAGAGTCCCTCCTGAAACCCCAGCTCCCCTTGTTCCAGACATTCCGGGGATCCGCTACAGCCCTCCCCCAGACCCGGTCCTTCTCACCAAGCCGGAGGCCCCAGCCCCCTCCCGGGTGGGCTGTGACTCTGGGCCTCCCCCCCTCCCTGCCCCACCCCAGGAAGGCTGTGAAGGCCACCCTGGTGCTGCTACCCCTCCTGGGCATCACGTACATGCTGTTCTTCGTGAACCCCGGGGAGGACGAGGTCTCCCGGGTCGTCTTCATCTACTTCAACTCCTTCCTGGAATCCTTCCAGGTACAGCCGTCCCCCACCCCAGCCCCTCGCTCCAGCCCTGACTGTCCCCTGCACCTCTTCGGGTGGGAACTCTTCCAGGCAGGGGCCTGGAGGAGTGGGAGGCTGGGGACAGAAAGGGGTCAGCCCCGAAGCTGGATGGGGCCGCATCTGCCCCCGTGACTTGACCCACCTTCTCCCTCCACGCCAGGGTTTCTTCGTGTCTGTGTTCTACTGCTTCCTCAACAGCGAGGTAAGGACCTGGGGCCCCAGGACTCGGGACGGCAGGAGGCCTGCTGGGACCACAGACTGTCCGTAGCCGCCTCCTGCCCGAGGTGGCAAGCCCACTTCTTTGCTCTCATAGGCAGTAGGTGTGGGAGCCAGAAGCCGGGGCTCCAGTCTCATCAATGAGTCTGTGAAATGGGCTGTTGAAAACCAGGAAGCGGAGCCCTGGGACAAGGGGTGTATGTAGGTTGAGGGCAGGAGGTGTGTATGGGTTGAGGGTAGAGATTCTTCACGGCAAAGGCCATATGACACCTTTGGGTGGCTTTGAGAAAGGTACCCCTTGCTCAGAACGCTTGAGAAAATTGTCCTAACAAATATGCGAAGCAACAATGTTGGTGATGTGAATGTTGCCACCTCTGACGTGGCCCCCTGTGCACGGCTCCCCTGTACAGCTGCTTGTGGAAGCCTTGGGGGAGGGAGGGGGGTCCTGAAACCCCGGCTCAGACCTTGTGCTCCGCCCTGTGCCCACAGGTGCGCTCTGCCATCCGGAAGAGGTGGCACCGATGGCAGGACAAGCACTCGATCCGCGCCCGCGTGGCCCGCGCCATGTCCATCCCCACCTCCCCCACCCGTGTCAGCTTTCACAGCATCAAACAGTCCACAGCAGTCTGAGCTGGAGAGCCGTGGAGTGGCCCCCAAGATCCACGGCTGGGGAGATGGTCGCCGGGCTCAGCTGGCCGCCCTGTCTGTGGAGGGGACCAGCTCTCTCCCACACCCTGTGCCCCCAGGAGCAGCTGGCTGGCACTGAGAGCCCGGGAGGCCCCTCCCGCACCCCCAGCTGAGCAGGAGTTCCAGGCCTCTGAGAGCAGTCTGGGCCACGGGATGAATGGAAGATAACCTATAGGCCTGCGCTGGGCCCAGGGCCTCTGGCTCCCCTTTGCCCCAAGAATGGAACAGAAATGGAGTGGAGATGGAGAGCAGGGAATCCAGAGCAGCATGTGGGTCCCTCCAAGAGGTGTTTGCTTCCAGAGCACAAGATGGCAGCCCATTGGAGACCCCGGGATGTCCTCAGCGACTGTGCGGGGCCATCCACTCCTCCAGGAGCATCATGGGAAACTCTTGTGACAGCGTTCAAGCCACCGTGATGATGCCTCCAGGCCTTAGCAGGGCTTTCCAACACCACTGGGAACCAAGGCCATGTTGTCAGAAGCCCTGCAGACATTGTTAGAAATCAGGTGGCATCAGACATCAGGCCACGTCACCGAAACCCTCCCAAGCCACCGGAAATTCATGTGACCCTGTGGCACTGCCACCAGAAACGCCCTGCCTCGCTGCCTTGCACCCTTGGACCTTTACTACCCCACAGCCCACATGGGTTCCCCCTCCTTAACCTCCTGCCCCAGGTGTCTCCCCCTTCGTGAGATGATGGGGAGGTGGGAGGGTGACAGAGTGTCCTTGAGCAAAAACCAGTGTGTGCCCCAGCCAAAGCCAGGCTCCCGTTGAGGGGCAGAGAATACTGGGGGCCACCCAGCCTCTGGGGCAACCCCTCTGCTGGTCAAAGGGACCCTGTGGCCCTTGGATGACCTCATTGGGAAGCATCATTAGCTAAGCAAAGATAGAAGAGGGTGGGGCACTCAGCCCCTCTCTGCCTCAAGTTCCCCAGAGCAGGACAAGTGGCTCCTGGGGCAACCAGCCAGCTGACCGCGTACACCCCTGGTAAGGACCCAGCCACATCCAGAGATACTGGACAGCCGGAGCAGGGCTTTGGGGCAGTGGGGCTGGGAGATGGGGGTGGCTAGTGTAAATAATAATGTTTATCTTTCAACCAGCACTTGTGGAGCCTGGTATGTGCTAGGGCTGGGTAGGGAGGGTACCCCAAAGAAATGGAGGCCACTTCCAGCCTTAGGGTCACCGTGTGGTTGGGGAACCAGTGGCACTCAGACACACGCCAATGATGGGGCGCTAGGGGAGCCCCTGAGGTCCAGGAGAGGACTTAGGAGAAGGGCATGGGTCTGCGGGGACCAGGTAAGAGCAGCTTTTGTAAGGGGGCGAGTCGTAGGGAGAAGGTGGCGGACACCACGGGCCGGGCACAGCTTGAGCACAGGTGAGTCAGTGGGACCAGACCGAAGTGTGTCCCAGCCCCAGGGGAGGAGATAAGCTGGGAACAGGAAGGAATTAGGAAGCAGGGGAGGCCGAACAGGCTTGAATGCTGTCTTAGCATGGAAACCCCAGAAGCATACCAAGGAACAAGGCTTCGAGAGCCAACTCCAGGGTAGGGGCGCACACGCCCACCACCATGGGCAGCTGCAGGCAGTCCTGCTGCGGAAGCTGGGAGAGCCGGCTGGGACCCACACCTGCGTCGTCCCACCTGAGGGGCGAGGGATGTGTATCCACCAGCTCCTGGGGGACAGTAAATCCCTGCACCTCCTGCGGAGTCCGGGAGCATGCTGGGCACAACGTGGGCCACGTCCTCGGGGCAGGAGGTGGTTGGGGCACAGACGCTCCACCCAACACACTCAGGCCCGGGCCTTGCCTCTGAGTCTCTGACCCGGAAAGAGGGCCACGCAGGGGTGTGTGTGTATGCACGAGTGCATGCGCACACGTGCACACGGGTGCGTGTGCTATCAGGACACCAGGACAGACAGATGACCGCGGTGCTGGGAGCCCCGCAGCTTCGACTGGGGCAGGGGAGGTCCAGCGGGTGAGGATCTGACTGCTCCCCGAGGGAGGAGCTGGGGGTGTCCCTGAAGGCCATTGTGGGGTACCCTGCTCTGCTAACTCCCCAAGCGCTATCCCCTTAAGGAGGGAGATGGGGGGACCAGCTGAGCAGAGGAAGCCATGAGAATAGGACCAGGGGCACCAAGACGGAGATATGCTGACAGCTTCCAGAGCAGCTGGGGTGGGACAGCCACACAAAGGGTCCTAGCTGACAAGGGGGACCAGAAGTGACTTGAGTCTCAAATGGCCACAAGTGAGGCACCTTTCTCAACATTGCCTTCCACCCAATGAAGGAGAAGTGAGAAAGCAAGGCATTTCATGGACAATGTTGGGATGTGGGGGTCTGGGGGCATCCCAAGGACAGAGGAGCCTGAGATGGGCTGGGGGCGACTGTGAGGGGGTTTTATAGGCAAGGAGTCTTGAAGGGGCCAAGCTGGGGCGGTGCCCCTGTTCCTGCTTGTGCCTCCGGGCTGTTTTAGCTGATGGGCACCCTTTGCATGCCTACTGTGCTCTCAGCTCCGTGGGGGGGGGGCAGGCGAGCAGCACCCCCAGGACGTACTCCACACAGGCTGCAAAGCTCAGAGCTGCCGGCTCTGGAAGGTCGTGGGAGGACATCCAAGGCGAGGCTGGGGCTCATCACAGAAGCCGCAAGGGGTCCCTGGGCCGTGGGCGCTGTTTCAGGTGAACCTCAGGATCCCTCTCGTCCAGAGACTGGAAGGGTGGAGGGGCTGCTGCAGCACAGCCGGAAACAACTGGGCTGCAAAGAACCGCAGCCCCTCCTGCCAGGGGCAGGTGTGCCGAGTTTAACCCTTCCATGGGCTGCAGGGCAGGAGTCAAGGCAGGCCCCCGATGGGATTTCTGAGTCATTCTGCCCCGAGCTTCGACTTGTGGGTGGGTGGGAAGGGAGGTCCCTTGGGGCTGTGGCTGTGTGATGGGCCAACAGACACACATGTCACCCCACTGTGGGAAGGGGCCGAGCAGCTGCAGGGTGGAGATCACTGCGGGACAGGCCCCTCTCTCAAGCTGGGAAGAATTTTTCTCCATGCCGCACTCAGAGGCTGCAGTTCCCTAAAAGTTCCCCCACCTGAGCCCTTTTCTCCTTGGGTCCCTCCCTCATGGGCACAGATCACCAGTACAGGAAAAACCACCCTGTGGGGTTTGGGTTTTCCAGTTCTGGCTCCCCCCTCCTTGAGTGTGAAGCTATAGCCCCTGCCTTGGGGTCCTCGGCTTCCCCCGCAAGGCCTCCTCAGTCCCCCTGCTGCTGATGGGACCCAGACTGGGACCCTGACAGACACCCTGGGACCGGAAGTCAGGGCAGAGGGTGCAGATCGAGGAGGGAGGGAGGTTTTGGAATCCAGATAATAATTAATTGAGGACATTTGTAGATTGCTTTGCAATCCACAAAATCCTTTATAGCATTCACGGAAGTAGGGAACAGAACCAGCCCATTTTACAGCCGAGAAAACTGAGGCCAAGCGACTCCCCTGAGATCAAAGGTCTCTGGCTCCAAATCCAGGCCTCTTTCTACCCCATCAGTTGACTGAAGTCACTGGGCTTGGGTTTGGGGAGGGCAGGACTGATAAAGCAGCTCTGGAGGGAGGGGACAGCGAGGAGGCCTCGGGGATTCAGATCGGGGCCGTGTCCCAGGCAAAGATGAAACCGGCCCAAAGACGGCCCGGCCAGTGTCTGGCTGCTGAGCCCAGCTGGGTGGGAGCGATGAGGGTTCTGTATATCCGGCAACCCCTTCCCCACCTTCCCAACATCCTGCTCCCCTCCACTCCTTAAAATGATGCTTAACTGCAAACAGTACAGCCCAGGTCACCAGAAGCCTCTGTGCGTCTCCCTGCCCAGCCCATGTGAGGGTGTCACTGGCCTCCAGCTCAGGGGTCTCTCAAGCTCATCTCATCCAGCCCCCTGACTTCAAACTGACCTGCCCACCCTTGGTTCAAACAGAGGGGGTGCTTCCTACATTTCAGCAACACTATCACTGACGCTCACCGGGAGCCCCCTTGCTAAGCCCCTTACATACTGGTCTCATCTACTCTTCATACCACCCTATGAGGAAGGAGCTGTTATCCCCATTTAACATATGGGGAAAGCAATGCCCAGAGAGGTTGGGACGTGCCCAGCAGTGGTATGGCTGGATGTGAACCCAGTCGGGCCTCACTTGGCCCCCACGGTGTTTAACCCCTGTGCAGCAGGAGTTCTTTGCAGAGTTCTTCTCCCTGACCCACTGCTCCGTCCAATCCTCTTCCTACGGAAATTCTTCAGTTTCTCCAATTTTGTGGACGAACGGTGTTCAGAGACGAAGCTGGATGCAGGAGTTTGTGCCCGCCAAGCGTGGCCTCAGGTGGGCCCACTGCCTAACCCGCCAGCCCAGCCTCCAGGCCAGTCCCAGACTGCCTGCCTCCCGGCGTCCCCAGCCCTGTCCCTGCTCCATTTCAGAGCATCACCTCCTCTTTCCTACCTTCCACGGCCCCACTACCCCGCAGACCCTGCTGGGCAGGCTTGGGTCAAGAGAGTCCTGGACCAAGTATAGTTTTCAAAGCTCTCGGTGTGTTGAAAACACCAATGAGATCATCATTTGGAAATAACTCCAGAGACCACCTTTGGCCACCAGGCTGCCACCCACCCCCTCTGCCCCTCCAAGGGGTCCAGGACAGATGCCTGCTGCCCAGCCTCATTGCCCACTGGTCCAAGGCAGGTGGGGGCAGAAGCAGCGTGCTCCTGCCTCTCTTGCTTTCATTACTGGGGTTTCGGGGGAAGGAGAAGACGGTAATCTGGTCCCTTCTCGGGGTCTGTACCATCTCTAGAACATGCAGCTAGGACAGATCTGGGCCAGGAAACAAGGGCAGTGCACGGGCCCGGTGAGCTGAGCACCATCCCACACTTCCTGAGCAACCCCACTGGGCTGAGACCCATTGCCTGGGACCTGCTGCCCTCTCTGCCCTGAGTGGATAAAGATAAGTGTTCCAGGTGCCACCTACATCCCCACACAGAAGGCAGAGACACTGCCCCTGGCCTGCCCTGGGCAGCGACCCTGAGAGCCCAGGCCATAGCTAAGGGGGGCAGTGGGGAAGGAACAGAAGCTTCAGATCAGGGGGCTGCCCTCAAGGAAAGGGGTGGAATCTGGGGAGGGCGCAGGGGAGAGTGGGTGATGCAGAGTCTTAGAGCAGAAACACAGCCTGGGGAGTGGGCTGGGCGTCGGCCACTTGTGTGACCACGCCTACCAGGGCATCCTGCAGGGCGTGGTCAGGGCAACAAGCAGCCACAGAGAGGAGCAGTTCCATGGCTGGGGGCTGGGGGCTGGTGCTGGGAGATGGGATGGCGCGATCTGGGGAAGCAGCAATTGGACAGACACCCTTCTGTGAGCTGGGTCCCAGGAAGAGCCTCAAAGGAAATGAGCCTCCAGAGAATTCGTTGAGCCCAGACCACCAGGAGCCTAAGGGTAGATCGGGGTGGGGGAGAGGCAGGAGCAGGCTCTGGGGGGCCCATGTTTTTGAACCCCAAATGGGGGCATATGCTGGTCTGATTGGGTCCAGAAGAATTACAATGAGGCCTGTCCTGAGCACAGTGCCCTGGAGGGGACCGGAGCTGCTCCTTGCTTTGTTCTTTTGAAAATCGTGGTAAAACACACACAATACAAAACTTACCATTTCATCCGATTCAACATATTAAATACACTCACGGTGCTGTGCAACCATCACCTCTATCCAGTTCCAGAACCTTTTCATCACCCTAATGAAACCCCGGACGCATTGAGCAGTCACTCCCCCTCCCCCCCTCCCCCAGCCTCCAGCCACCACGAACCTGCTTTCTGTCTCTACGATTTGCCTATTCAGGAAATTTCATAAAAGTGGAGTCATGTGACATTTGTCCTTTTGTGTCTGGCTTCTTTCCGTTGCTTCATGTTTTCAAGGTTCCTCCACATTGTACTGTGCATCAGAACTTCACTCCTTCGTAGGGCAGAATGATACTCCATTGTACGGGTAGACTACACGTTCTTTATCCGTTCATCAGCTGAAGGACATTTGGGTTCTTTTCATCTATTCCAAGTTATTGTGAAGAGTGCTGCTACAAACATTCAAGTACAAGTTTTTGTTTGAACACCTGTTTTCCATTCTTTTGGGTATATGCCCAGGAGTGGAATTGCTGGGTCATATGGTAACTTTCTGTTTAACTTATCAAGGAACCGCCAAGTGTTTTCCACAGTGACTGTACCATTTACAATATTCCCGCCAGCAACATACGAGAATCCCAATTGCTCCGTATCCATGCCCAAACCTGTTATTATCTGTTTTATTTTATTTTTTTTATAATACTACCCCAGTAGCTGTCTTAGTCTTTGGTTTTTTAAAAGACCCAGAGACTTCTCTGGTGGCACAGTGGTTAAGAATCCGCCTGCCAGTGCAGGAGACACGGGTTCGAGCCCTGGTCCGGGAAGATCCCACATGCCGCGGAGCAACTAAGCCCGTGCGCCACAACTATTGAAGCCCGCGTGCCGCAACTACTGAAGCCCGCGCTCCTAGAGCCCGTGCTCTGCAACCAGAGAAGCCACTGCAATGAGAAGCCGGCTCACTGCAACGAAGAGTAGCCCCTGCTCGCCACAACTAGCGAAAGCCCACGCACAGCAACAAAGACAAAAAAAAGAACAGGGCCTAGAGTCTCCTGGACGTGGTGGAGCTGTCCTTGGAGGTAGGGCCTGAAGGACAAGAACGAGCAGCGGGTGAGGCCTTGGGCCAGAGATCAGAGCTGCAATCAAGCCATCAGGGAGACGGGCAGGCCCCAGGCAGTTCCCTGGACAGGGCAAGACCTAAGGGTCATGTCCAGTGTGAGAGCTGGATCTGGGAACCGGGGCTGGGGCCCATGGGGTGGGCTTCTCTGAGTCTCGGTTTACACATCCGTGAAGTGGGGGTATTCAGGTAAGTTTAAGCTGCCGTAACAAAGAGACTCATAATAAGCCAGTGGCTTAAGGAAGATAATGTATCTAACAGTCCGCGGTGAGCATCCAGGGACCTGGTTCCTTTCGCTCCCTTTCTCCCCATCCCTTAGGACAACGCCCTCCTCTCCATAGTCAGTGGCCTGTCCGTGACTGATTTGTGAGAAAAGGAAAGGGATGGACGAGGAGCCCCACAGTCTCTGTCTGGGTCCCCGAGGGACTCCCATCATTTCTGCTCAATTCCATTGGTGAGAAATGGCCACGTGGCCATTCCTAGATCCAGGGGAGTCTGGGAATAAAACTCCAGTCATGTGCCTGCCCAAAGGGGCGTGATTTAAAAGACAGCTCGCAGCCTCGTGCTGGATGGGTGTAGTAATACCTCCTTGCAGGGTGCTGTGAGTACAGGTAAAGAACCTGGCACTTAGTAAGAATTCAATAAAAGTGCACAGTATCACTGAGGTCAGGGCTCCCAGGGGCCCTGGAAACTCTCTGGTCTAATGTCCTCATTTCTCAGGCACAGAGAGGAGAGGCCTCTGCCCGGGTTGCCCCGTGCGTAAAGGGCAAGGTGGCTCCAGCATCCTGTCTGGGGTCCTCAACCCCATCCTCTCGCCTCTTGTTTCAAATTCGCTGGTCCAGCTCCACTGGGAGCCAGGCAGAGTAGGGGGGCCCAGATGACCTCTGCACCCAGAGGCAGGGCTGGGGGACAGGATTCCGAGAGGCTGCACGGCTTTGTGACTCCATAGGTGTGGCCCTGGTTTCCTGGACGGAAGACAAAGCTTCCGCTCTGTGACTGAGGGCCACACCCAGCCCCCAGAGGGGGCAGTGGGCTGTGGGCAGCTGCCACACGGGACGCGGCAGTAGGTACCTGAGGAGCATGGCGTGCCCGGGCTTCCTCCTCTTTCTATTCCTCTTCCTCTTTGCCAGCACCGTGGCCCAGGGGGAGCGTGCTGTGCTCCACGTGGTGTCAGACAACTGGAGCAAGGACTACTGCGTCCTGTTCCGCTCCGACTATGTCACCCTGCCCCGGGACCTACACCACGCCCCACTCCTGCCCCTGTATGATGGTACCCATGCACCCTGGTGCCCAGGCGAGGACTCCCCCCACCAGGCCCACCCCGGCTCCCCCAGCCAGCGGCCCCTCCGCCAGACCACCGCCATGGTCATGAGGGGTAACTGCAGCTTCTACGCCAAAGGCTGGCTGGCTCAGGCCCGAGGAGCCCACGGGCTGCTCATCGTGAGCCAGGTCAGCGGCCGACAGCGCTCAGACAGCACCCCGGCCACCCAGGACCGCCACAAGCCCCTGCCAGACCTCACCATCCCCGTGGCTGTGCTCCACTACACCGACATGCTCGACGTCCTGAGCTACACCCATGGCGGCGCCGGGGTCCGCGTGGCCTTGTACGCACCCCCAGAGCCCGTCCTTGACTACGACATGGTGGTCATCTTCATCCTGGCTGTAGGCACCGTGGCCGTGGGCGGCTACTGGGCCGGAGTGACCGAGGCTCACCGGCTGCGGCGGCACCTGGCCCAAGGGGGAGGGGGGCCTGGCGGTCAGAATCAGCAGGAAGCAGTGGCAGCCCAGCAGGGGCACAAGCAAGAAGACGCAGCAGTGGACTTCACGCCGGCCATGACGGGCGCAGTGGTCGCCGTGTCCTCCTCCAACATGCTACTGCTCTACTTCTTCTACGACTGTTTTGTCTACGTCCAGATCGCCATCTTCGGCCTGGGTGCCAGCACCGGCCTCTACAGCTGCCTGGTGTCCGTGTTGCCGCGATACCGGTGGCTCCTGCCCGGCCGCCGGGCCTGTCTGCAGCTGACCCTGCTGGCCGGCCTGTGCGTGGTGGTGACGGTCCTCTGGGTCGCCTACCGCAATGAGGACCGCTGGGCATGGCTCCTGCAGGACATGCTGGGTGTGGCCTACTGCCTTTTCATCCTGCGGCGTGTGCGCCTGTCCACCCTCAAGAGCTGTGCCTCCCTCCTGCTGGCCCTGCTGGCCTTTGATGTCTTCTTCGTCTTCGTCACGCCCCTGCTCACCAGGACCGGCAACAGTATCATGTTGGAGGTAGCCTTGGGCCCGGCAGACTCCTTGAGCCACGAGAGGCTGCCCATGGCGCTCAAGGTGCCCCGGCTGAGCTTCTCGGCCTTGACCCTGTGTGACCAGCCCTTCTCCATCCTTGGCTTCGGTGACATCGTGGTCCCCGGCCTCTTGGTGGCCTACTGTCACCGCTTTGACGTGCATATCCGCTCGCAGCAGGTCTACTTCGTGGCCTGCACCGTGGCCTACGCTGTGGGCCTGCTGGTCACTTTTGCGGCCATGGCGCTCATGCAGATGGGCCAGCCCGCCCTGCTCTACCTGGTGTCCAGCACCCTGCTCACCAGCCTGGCCGTGGCTGCCTGCCGCCAAGAACTCATCCTCTTCTGGACTGGCCAGTGCAGAGCCCAGACCCCCGCCCGGCCGGTGCCAGGGCTCTGCGGTGCCCCTTCAGTTGGCTCTGAGCAGAAGCAGGAGCACACAGCAGATGTCCACAGAGCCAGCGAGCTTGCGGGGGCCACTGAGCACCTGGCAGGGAACTTAGACGGCGGCCTTGGGAAGGACACGGCTGAGATTGTCACCATATCTGACGATGAAGCCACCGGTCCTGAAGGCCACAGTGACAGCTCTGAGGGCTGGAGTGATGCCATCCTGGAGGCTGATGAGCTGCCCTGTACCCACCCTGCGGCCTCAGAGGAGCTGACGCCACTGATGCCACTCATGCCGCCGCCCTCGGAGCTGGGCCACACCCACGCCCAGGCCCAGGCCCACGATGCTGGCCTGCCCCGGACAGGGCTCCACAAGAAGAAGGGCCTGGAGGTAAAGAAGAGCATGTCGACCCAGGCTCCTTTGTGAACCGGGGGCCCCGGGACTTGTGCCTCTAGACGATTGCAGAGCGAAGCCACGTGTGGCACAAAGAAATCGGGGCATTAAAGGTATTCCATATCTACCCAATGGAGCCTCTTTGTTTGTTGGGACTGTAAGAAAGCAGCAACCACGGAGTAAGTCCATGCAGAGACTGGGGGGCCCTTAGGACAGGCCCCATCTCCCCCTGCAGCCCAACCCCGGCCTCACTGCCCAGCTTTTTCTCATGCTCAGGTCCAATTGAACAATTACTCTTCCTTGATCACACCACGTCCTCTCCCTCTCTCTTTGCACATGCTTTTCTCTCTGGCTGGGACACCCTTCCCATCCCAGACAGATATATCACAGCCCAGCTCCCTCACTCATTGGAGAATTTCTAAGCAGCCTTCAAGTGTCAGCTCACTACCACCCTTCCTGCTAAGCGTCCCTGCTCTAGGCGTCCTGGACAGCAACACCACGCCAAGCACGTGCCTGCTGTCATCCACCTGCTGCATCCACAGACATCAAGTGTGTGCCTACTGTGTACACCACCCTGTGGTGGGCACAGAGGGAGACTGCTGTCCAGCTGGGGGAAGGGTGGGGGATGGAGAACAGACAAGAAACAACTTGAGACTCATCTCAAAACGGGGATGGAGAGGTTGGAGCCGGAGTGGAAGAATTTAGGAGACCACGGCTCTAGTTCCCGTGCTTCCTTCTCTGACCCTGGACGATGGACCAATCTCTTAACCCCTTTGAGGTTCAGGAGTCTCATCTTCAAAATGGGACCTATACCATGTCCACCTGGAGGCAGGGTCATGGACAAAATGACCTCTTGAGGACCCCACAGTTTCTTTAGTTTTGTTGTGTGTTTATATGTTGCTTAAGCAGAGCAAACAACCTCTGGGGTGAGGGAAGGCTTCCGGAGGAGGCTATGGGGGAGGGGCGGTGTGGTCGGTGTGGTACCGTGGTTAGGGTTCTGGAACCCGCAGCCTACCGGAAATTCCAGCTCCACCACTGACCTGTCCTGTGTCATTGAGCAAGTGATTTAACCTCTTAGTGCCTCGGTTTTCTCACCTGTAGAATGGGATAATAATAGGACCTACTGTGGGGGTTTGGGGGAGGTATGACCGCATTGGCTTATATACGAGGGCTGACACAATGCATGTAGGGAGATCGATGTTAGCTCTGTGTATATTACTCCCCTTTGTGAAAGGAGCTGAAAGAATCAAATCCAACCCCTACAAGCCTTTGGGTTCTGGCCCCAACTTCCTCCCCTCCTCCCCTCCACACCCAGCATTCCTGCTCTTACCACCACCAGCGAGCACACACCAGTCCCCGTCACACACACCTTCCCTCTGCACACCCCAGGACCTTCCCACGTGCTGGGTCCTCTACCTGCAACTTTCCACTCCTCCTACCTCCAGAATCGGGTCTGGCCAGTTTCTTGTCCGTCCAGCCCCAGCTCAAACGCCCCCTCCTCATGGAAGCCTACCTTGATGACCCTTCCTAAAGCAGCCCCTGGCCTCAATCACATCACCCTATACCCGGTTCATTAGTCTTCTCGTCTCCCCCCAGTCATGTCAGCTTGGTGAGGGCAGGGAACCCTCTGTCTTGTTCATCTGTGTAGAACAGGACCTGGTATGTAGCAGGTGCTTGAGTTATATTTGTTGGAGGAATGAATGAATGAATGAATCATTGAATGAATGAATGGAATAAATGAACCAATGAATTCTGGGCAAAGCCTGGCCACTGCCTGGAGTTCTGACCCAGACAATGAAGTGAACCTGGGCGAGAGAGGCAGCCCTCCTGGGAATCCTCACCCACCACAGCCTTCCAGACCATGCCCTGCTGCAGCCACAAGAGTGTGAGCCAAGGGTAGGTCTGGTCTCAACCCACCTTACTTCATTCTTAAAGCTGGTTGTAATGAACGAATGCATGAATGAGTTGCTCCAGCCTGAACACCACGAGCGAACACCCCAGGCCGCCTCCCTGGGGTACTGCAGGGCCTTGGTCAGTGTAGAGATGAGACTCTGAGGGTTCTGGCTGGGCCCTGGGGGTGGCGAGGAAGGGGGCCAGGTAAAGGGCATCTCAAAGAAAGTCCCACTCACGGGGGACGAAGCGCAGCCCCCTAGGCAAACGGCATCTGAAGGCCGGGTCTGAACAAGGGCAGATAGAGGAACCCGGGCCAGGACACTGACCGGAGAGGTTGGCAGCCCCTTCTGCTGGAGCCAGCGACCATCTGGCCTGGACAGAGGGGCCTCCACAGGCTCTGGCTCACCTCCAGCCAGGGCGGCCTCCCCACTGCTGACCTGCGTCACTGGGCCTGCCAAGCGTGGGCTATACCCCTCTGCCAGGCCCAAGGGGGAGGGCTGAACAGAGCTGAGGCCTCTCGGTCCCCCTCACCGCCTGGGGGGCAAAGGAGCTCTGCTCTCCCAGGAACTTGCAGTCGGTGTGGCTCTGAGGATGCTGGACTGGAGCCCCCTGGGCAGGGCGATGCCTGCCTCCACGGAGAGGATGCTCATGGGAATCCCTCCCCATCCCACCCCCCGCCATGTCCAAACAGATTCAGGGAAGAATGAATCCAACTCTTGTCCTCACTCTTCTACCCAACAGGGGCTAACATTCAGAGACTGTTCTGTCTATAAAGTGGGGGGAATGATACTGCCTCCCTCGGGGGTTCTGGCACGTGTTAAAGCATCCGGGTAAGGAGCCGGGCCTGGGCTCCCGACATCTTGTAGCGCTGCTGTCGCTGCTCTTCTCTGATGACCCAGCATCCCCTGCTCCTGCCCTGACTCCAGAGCCAGGATCCTCTCTTAGCTGCGGGCTGTGTTTTCCTTTGCCAGTCTGCTTCCCAGGGATTGGGCCGAATCCAGGTGGCTGTCACCTGTCAGAGGTGCCCAGAGTTGGCAACCCCCATCTGAGTGCCAGAGGGACACAGAGTACTGCACATGTGCATGTATACACACACACACACACACACACACACGGGCACGTGCAAGTAGACATGCACACACATCCGTACTGCACCCTCAGGTAGCTAATGACAGAGCAGTACAGTGGGACCAGGGCCTGACCCTCTTCCCCTGGGCTAGCAGAGACGGTGGCAGGCAAGCCTGCGCCCCGGTCTGATGGCTCCCCCACCCTCACCTGTTCCGTCCTCTGCTGCTTTTGCACTTTGAACCCCATCTCAACATCTGCAGAGCCCATCCTGTGACAGGTGAAACCTAAGATGGGGAGGTGGGGAATTCCCTGGCAGTCCAGTGGACTCTCTGGTCAGGGACCTAAGATCCCACAAGCTGGGCAGTGCAGCCAAACCCCCCTCCCCCCCAAAAAAAAACACTAAGATGGGACCAGGGCAGGAATGAACTCCTGAGCCATGCCCAGGGCTCCAGGTGGCCCAGTCCCAGCTCTGGGGCTGCGCCGTGTTCAGGCTGCCCGGCATTTTTCTCTGTGGCCTCATTTAATCCCAGCAAGAACCCCATGAGCTGAATAGTCACAGCCTAGTTGTTTTCTAGTTGGTGAGAAGTTTGGTACCAGAGCTTTTGGCTTCCCTTGATAGTGAGAACCAGCAAGGACCCAAGAGATGCTCTATCCCACAGATGAGGAAAGGAAAGCCCAGAGAGTGTCAGGAGCCGCCCAACATCACACAGCAACGGGAGAGCATAAACAGAACACAACTCCGGTCTTCTGCCTCCCAGCCCGGCGGCTGGGATCAGTTCCCATCCTCAACACCGTTCCTCTCTGCACACCCTGATCTGCAAAATATGCCTCCTCCAGGAAAACCCAGGGTCTACCCATTCCTTTGCCTTGTGCCCCTCAGGACGTTCAGCCCTCTATTCTCTTTGAGAAGTAATTGTGTGTGGAAGGTTTGTGATTCACCATCAGGCATCTCTTCCACTAGCACAGGAGGACACAGCTGTGCTCTGAGTCACTGAGACTTGGATTCAAAGTCCAGCATTGCTACTCCCTTGCCGTGTGCTGCTGGACAACTGAAGCCACCCCTCTGTGTCTTGATAATATCCTCATCTGTAAACTGGGCTGCAAAGGTTTACACTGTGGGTTTGTCGAAAGGATTAAATGAGGTGAGGTATGTGTTCACACAGCTAACACGTGTTAAGCACTAATGATAGGCTAGATACACCTGTTATTACCTGATGCCCAGGTTTCAGAGCAAAATTTCCAGGACAGCACTTGTCACACCTCCAAATGCCATCTTTCCCAAATCAGCTTACAATTCTTCCCGGCTGAGCTCCCAGAGGGGGTGTCATCCTCTTCCCTTCCAAGGGTTAGGATGTCCGGCCATGCCCAGTGAGGTGCGGTGTGAGGGTGGGTGCCTGGCGGCGAACAAGGGCACCACCACATAACCAGAAGAGGAATCCCTCCTCAGTTAGACTGAAACGCGGAAGGTTTTGTGCCTTTTTTCCTGCAACGCTGAACTTTGTGCGCTCCTGTCCTGCCATCTCCTGGTGAGTAATGTAAGAGCAGGCGGGCTCACACTCCAAAGGCCAGGGGCATTCCATCAGGGAACTTTGGAATAATTATAGTCAGGGGTGATATTCAAAAAATGTATAATAAACTACCCATCAGCAAAGCTCTGGAGTCCCTACTGGGCCCGAGGTTAACTCTTTAGAAGCTGGCTGTGAGGAAGGGGAGGTGTCCTGGAGAAGGGTCTGAGAGTATTTTGATATTTTATGAAATGAAGTAGCCCCAAGGCAGCATCACAAGTCCCGATGCTTGAAGGGTCCATGCCCTGGTGCTTACCCCACCCCCATAGAGTCAGGTCACCTTAAATAAGTGACCTTATTGTGAATAACGAATTCTGTGTTTCAAGACCCCCAGGACGTGGACCGTTGCTAGGTGAGGGGGACTCCCCATTTTGTCCCCTGGTCCCCCCAGTACTTGTTCCTGTAGGCCCACAGATGCCCCTTCCCACACACAGCACAGCGATTATTCATTGTGTTTGTGAGCACGTCCCTGCCCATCACTGGTTAACTTTCCAGATGCTCAGTTTTATCTTTGGGAATACCTACTCTTCAGCCTCTAGGACTCTTGGCTAGAGTTCTTTCAGCCACATAAGTCTGAGTCCAGGTCTCACATCTCACCTCTGAGCCTGCCTAGAATTATGGAACACAGTCTCAGAGAGACCCCAGGAAGGGGAAGCTGGAAAGGAAAACTGAGGCTCCACTGGGAGAACCCTGGGCTGCTGACATTGGGAGGAGTAGTTCTGAGAAATGCCTTTAAGTGGCTTCCCCAGCCTCTTAAGGACTTGAATGATGCAAAAGACTCGGGGGAGGACGGTGTATGAGGTCTGAGTGAGGGTGTTGGCAGAGCCTCCAGGGACCTTTCAGAACTCTCCATAACTGAGGACAGAGAGTGAGAGCTGCCTGCCCGAGGTCACACAGCAAGCCACTGACAAGGCGAAGGTAACTAAGAACCTGGAAACTAACCCAAGAACCCTTCACAAACAGGAAGCTCTTTCTGGAATGCAACTGCTTGCCTGTCAGGGATTGTTTCACAAGGTCCCAATTTCCCACCACATTCTCGGTTTTCTTAAAGCAGGAGGCTCTTGGATCCAGAGAGCGGAGAACTTCTCTAGGCAAAATCCTCAGCCCCTCATAAATCATCGTGGGCAAAGCCTGGCCACTGCCTGGAGTTCTGACCCAGAAAATGAAGTGAACCTGGGCAAGAGAGGCAGCCCTCCTGCAAATCCTCACCCATCACAGCCCAGATTGTCTTCCCGGCCATCCCCTGCTACAGTCACAACAGTGCGAGCCATGGGTGGGTCTGGTCTCAACCCACATCACTTAATTCTTAAAGCTGGTTGCGATAAATTGAATAGTGTTCCCTCCAAAAGACAGTCACGTCCTAATCCCTGGAACCTGTGAATGTTACCTTATATGGAAGAAGAAAAAGACGACTTGGCAGGTGTGATTAAATTAAGGACCTTGAGGTAGGGAATCTGTCTTGTATTATCCAAGTAGGTCCTAAATGTAATCACAAGGGTTCTTATAAGAGGAGGATTACACACACAGAGGAGGAGAAGGCAATGTGAAGATGGAAGCAGAGCTGAGAGTGACGTGGCCACCAGCCAAGGATTGCCGGCAGCCCCCAGGAGCTGGAAGGAGCAAAGACCAGATTCTCCCTGGGAGCCTCCAGTAGGCCTACTGGCCTGCCGACCTCTTGCTTTCAGGTCAGTAGTCCTGATTTCAGACTTTTGGCCTCCAGAACTGTGAGAGAATGAATGTCTGTTGTTTTACTCCACCAAGATTGTGGTAATTTGTTACAGCTGCCACAGGAAACTAGCACACCGGTCAGCAGGTAACCCTGACACAAGCTGCCTGAGTGCCCAGCCCTGTGCTTGAGAATTAAATGTCTCACAGAGCAGACGAGACAAAGACACAGCCCCACAGCAACACACCTAGTCCTTCCCGCCGGGGAGAGCCGGGCACCCGGAGTCAGTGAAGGAGAGACCGGAGTTGGGGGTCTCCGTTGCCATAGCCAGTGAGTGTTTCCCAGTTCCAGCTGCTTTATCAGGCTCCAGGGGTTTCTTTTTATCGTGATTTTATTGTGCTTTGGAGAAAAAGTGGAGAGCACAAAAAAGTAGAAAAAAGGCACAATTCCTGTTAAACTTCAGTATGTTTCCAGGCAGTCATTTTTTTCCCCATTCACAGGTTTTTATTTGTCTGTTTCATTTACATAGTTATTATCAAAATGGATATATACATTGGTATTCTGCTATGAATATTCTATGTACCTTTTGAACCTTTATTTGGAACGGGCTATGTAGTATTCCATAGCAGATATAACTTCATAGACTTCACATTCTCTTTATTGGATGTTTGATCTGTTTCCTACAGCACCGTGAGGAATATCTTTGGCAGTAAGTTACTTTACATGTTTTAGGAGATTTCTGTAAGATAGATCTAGTCCCTTTACTTCTGGGAAACTAGGGGTATGAAAATCTTTAAAGATGGTAATGCATTTTGCTAAATTACTTTCCAACTTGTGTGTGTGTCAACTTACCCTCTGCGTGTGCTGTAAAACATGGAAGTAACCATTTTACCACACTTTCACCAGGATCTTTTCCAATTTGCTATGATGAAAAACAATATCACTTTCAATCTGCATGTCTCTACTTAACAGTGAGGTTGGACTTTTATTTCCACACTCTGGTTTATTAACAGAATACTCTCCACTCCCGGGCTTAGCACGGTGTCCAACCAGTCGCAATTTCCTGTTGATTCTATGCTAGGAAAACCTCTGGGATCTATTTTCTCCTTCCCATTTTTACAGGCTGATTTCAAGATGTCACCTCTCACCTGGGGATGAGAGGTCATTAGGATCCTTGAGGAAAAAAAAAAGAGCACGACTATTCTTGGTCGTGTCCTTCGGGCTGAAAGACCTTGGATGCCTCCCTACGGCCTGTCAAACCAAGCCCAGCTCCTCAGCTTGGTGTTTAAGGCAGTCCGTGATCAGCCTTCCCTACAGTCAAGCTTGCCTGCTATATCCCCCAGCCACCCTGTGTGTGTAGCCCTTCACACAGGCTCGCCCAGCTCCGTGCCTCTGATCCACCTTCCACTCACCTGGAATGTGCTCTTGCACCTTCCCCTAATACCTATGCACGTCGTATATCCAGAGATTCACGCCACACTCTCCAGCACCCCTGTGCAGGGCCCTGTCCAAGGTCCTGGACACAAACATTACCCGGGATGTCGTTCCTGCCTCAGAGGGTTTCACCGTCAGGAGTGGGTGGATGAGGGCATAGATTCATACATCCTGATTCATTCAGGCCCTTTGGCTTCAAGGAACAGGAACCCATTCAAAGTATCTCAAGCAAAAAGAGGAGCTTATTGGAAGGACACGGGGCTTCTCAGAGCACCAGGGCAAACAGCCCAGCTGGGGCTCATGGGCATTGGGAATTAGAGAGCTGTCAGAAAGCAAAGGCGTCCTCTGCCTCTCCAGGCTGTGCAGGCTCTGTGCGTCCGCTTCCCCTCTTCCCCTCCCGGGCCAGCTGCCTCTGCACGCTCATGTTTGCTCTTGGCTCCTCGTGGCACTGGTCCCGACTCTGCATCGTGGTCTCTGCCCAGGGACCACCACCCGTGGGCAATGGTCTCCATTCAGACACCATTCTGATTCTCAAGAGAGGGACTCGGCGGGGCTTAGATTTACTCTGTGTGGTCGGGGTCTTTTCATCGGTTGTTGGTGAGCCCGTGGGCCCTTGATTCAACACCTGCTCCTGGTCCAGTCAGCTGCGGCTGGAAAAGGACAGCGAGAGGAGCAGGGTCAGATAGTACAACGGGTTGTCAGAATCTGGATTATATCACGATCCCAAGGTGAAGCCTCTGCTTATTAAGGTCTAAGAAGCACTGCTTTAGAGCAAGGGCTCTCAGAGAGTGATCCCTGATCCAGCAGCAGCAGGCTTGCCTGGGAACTGGTCAAAGATGCAAATTCTGTAAATCAACTATACTTCAGTTAAAAACAAAAATCGGGCTTCCCTGGTGGCGCAGTGGTTGAGGGTCCGCCTGCCGATGCAGGGGACGCGGGTTCGTGCCCCGGTCCGGGAAGATCCCACATGCCGCGGAGCGGCTGGGCCCGTGAGCCATGGCTGCTGGGCCTGCACATCCGGAGCCTGTGCTCCGCAATGGGAGAGGCCACAGCAGTGAGAGGCCCGCGTACCGCAAAAAAGAAAACACACACACACACACACACACACAAATCATCCAATGTCTTCTTAACCAAACAAAGAAACAACCAAAAGAAATGCAAATTCTCGGGACCCTCCCCAGGGCCTGGAGGGGGCCTGGGAAGGAGCTGGGCGCTTCCCACAAGTTCTCAAAACAAGCCCCACCCCTGCCCTCTGTTTTCCACAGAGAAAATTCCCACCTTCCTTCCATGGTGAAGAGCCAGTGCCTTGCTCTCCACCTGTCCCCTGTGGGGCTGACAAAGACATACCACCACACAGGCTATTGTGTACAAAGGAAACAGGCTGATGTTTGCTTATGCTGGTCAGAGGCGGGGCATCCCTCCCTGCTGTCCTCATTTTCCTACTCAGGCAACAATGGATGACTTCTGTAGTCCCTTCAAGGATTATGGGTTTTAATGGCCTGGTTGGTTCCCACCTATATTAGTTTCCCGTGGCTGTTATAACAAATGACCACAAACCAAGTGGCTTAAAACAACGGAAGTTTATTTTCTCACAGTCTGGAGGATGGGAGTCTGGACTTCAGGTGTCACCAGGGCCACGTGCCCTCGGAAGGTTCTAAGGGAGAAGCCTTCTTTCCTTCTTCCAGCTTCTGGTGACCCCAGGCGTTCCTTGGCTTGCGGCGAAATAACTCCAGTCTCTGCCTCCACGTCCGCGTGGCCTCCTCTTCTCTGTGTGTCTCCAATCTCCCTCTGTCTTTATCGCGTGACAACATGTGTCATTGAATTTAGGGACCACCTTGGTAACCCAGGGCGACCTCTTCTTGAGGTTCTTAATAATTACATCCTCAACCACCTAAATGGGAAAAGAATTTGCAAAAGACTAGATACGTGTATATGTATAACTGAATCACTTTGCTGTACACCTGAAACTAACACAACATTGTTAATCAACTCTACTCCAATATAAAATAAAAAGTTTTTAAAAAATTGCATCCTCAAAGACGCTTTTGCCTAATTAGGTCACAATCACAGATTCTGGGTGGACATACATTTGGGGAGGGGGGCACCGTTCAACACACTACACCACTGGCCCTGCCAACTATTTGGGACCAGACTAGGGACAAAGGGTGTCTCCACCCCATCTCCTTCCTTATCTAGAGTAACCACAAGTGACAAGATTTCTGTTTAGCCCCATTCTAGAGCCAGAGGGAGAAGAATATCGAGACACAGCCCCCCTCCTCAAGGAACTGATGGTTGGGTGGAAGGAGAGCAGCCAGGAAGGGCGCCACCTTTGCACCCCCGCCCACGGCAGTGCCCACCTCGGCCTGCCATCTCCCATCAATTTCCGGAGCTGTGGCTGGAGGATGAGAGAGTGGCCTAGAGGGGGCTCGGAGCGCCCTGGGCGGTGCTCTGGGAATTGCAGGGGCCCCAGCGATACCAAGACGCACACTCCTTCCTTCTGCAGTTTCCATTCTGCCAGGGCAGGAGGTTTTATGATTGCCAGGACAGCCATTAAAGAAGGAACAATCAGCCAATGGCACGTTCTTGGGCCTTGGCGGCCAGCGTTCTCTGCAGCCTGCCTCAGAGAGATGAGAATTTCCAGAAAGCAAGCTGGTGTCCAGAAAAGGCCCGTCCCAGACGGCCTCTAATGTCATTAGCCCAGCGATGATGAGTGAAATGAGGTACAAGCGAGCAGCCCTGGCCCCACTTGATTCTCTGAGGGATGCTGATAAGAACATGGCCTCCCAGCTGGGGACCACAGAGCATGGACCAGGAGAGAAAGGAAGCCATGAGAGGCAGGAGAACTGAGGACAGGGTGTTCGTAGTGGAAATAGGCAATCGATAGACCTGGGTTTTCATTTCACTAATTAGCTGTGTGAGCTTAGAAGAGTTCTTAAATAAAGAGCCTCTGCAAATCATTATAAAAAGACAAACAATCCAAGAAGGGAAAAAATGGGCAAAGAATTTTGAACTGGCGTTGTACAGAAGAAACACAGATGGCCAAAAAAAAAAAATACAAGAAGGTGTTTGATCTTTCTAGTAATTAGGGAAACAAAACTTAAAACAACCAGAACACAAGTGAGAAAACTGGTGATATCCGAGTAAAGTCTGCTGTTTATTAAATAACTTTGTACCAATGTTAATGAATGTCTTAGTTTTGATCACTATATGAGGTTATGTAAGATGCTGACATGAGGAGAAGTTGGGGGAAGGGACTATAAGAACTCTGTATTTCCAGAACTTCTCTGTTAGCCTAAACTTATTTCAAAATAAAAAGGTAAATAACAACTACTATAACAACAGTAACAGAGGTATCACTGTCTTCCCAACACAGGGGCGAGAATTATAAAGATTAATAAGACCCAGCATTGGAGGTGGTGGTGCTGAGAAGCAGGCTGTCATACATACCATTGGTGGGAAGGTGATTTGATACATCCTTTTTGGAGAGCACTTTGGAAGCATTGATTACAATTTCATTATGAGTACCCCTGGACCTGGGAATCCCATGGCTTGGTATTCAAGGTACCCAAATCCTTGCACTTGTATTCAGAGAGGCATGTCCAATGGTATTCACCACAGCCCTGTTTCTATTAACCAGGGGCAACCCAAGTGCCCAAGAGAGGAAAGGTTAAATGATATAGTGCATCTAACCATGAAATACTATGCAGCAGGTAGAAAGAAGGCAATCCATCCGCGTGAACAAAAGTGAAAAGGTTTCCAAAGCCAGAAAGTAGAATTCCACCGATGTGAAGGAAAAGCCCAAATAAAGCCGTACATTTCTAAACGTACATATACAAAGGTACAGGCTGACCCAAAAGTCAGGAACAGCACCCTCTCGACTGGTCAAAGTTCCCTCTGGAGAGGACGGTGGGGCAGAGACTGGGACAGGCTCGGGTGGGTGGGGCTGCGCCAAAGGGGGCTTTTTCTTTTTCCGTATTCTCTGCATGTTTAACATGAAAGGTCACGTATTACTTCTGCAGGTTTTTAAAATAATTATTTTTAAAACCTGCCCGAGTGATTTAACCTTCTCTGACCTGCAATTTCCTGGTCTTTAAAATAAAAGAGTTAGTAATACAATGTTATATGTCAATTATGTATGTATAAAATAGAAAAACAACAAAGATATATTGTATAGCACAGGGAATTATAGCCATTGTCTTATAATAACTTTTAATGGAGTATAATCTGTAAAAATACTGAATCACTATGCTGTACACCTGAAACTAATATAATATTGTAAATCAACTATACTTCAATTAAAAAATAAATACATAAAAATAATAAATAAATTGAAGGGGTTGAGTTAGGGCCCCTCCGAGGTTGCTTCCAGCTCTGAATTTCTTTAACCGGAATCTGAGGCTGTGTCCTATGCTGCCCCCTCCCTACACTGCCCCCCAACACACACACACCTGCTTCTCTCCAGTCCTCACGCTTTCCAGTTCATTCCTGACTTAGGGCCTTTGTGAGGCCTCCCAGACCGCCCAAGATAACAATGAGGGAGGAGAGAAAGGCAGCGCCACATCAGAGAGGGCCTGGGAGACCCAGGAAAGGAGTTAGGATTTCAGCATCAGGCAGGTAGGAAACCTCAAAAGGGTTCTAAATGCTGGGGGTGGGATAGGGTGGGAGGGGAGGAGGGGGAAGGGGGAGGGGTGGTGTGAGGCTGCCTCCACCATCTCATCAAAGCCAACAACAGTCTAAGTCTTGGTAGAACATGAAATATAAGGTAGAGCCTGGCTTTAAGCAATTGGGGGCCAGTCTCAAGGTAAACAGAGCTTGAAGAGAAGTGAAGGGTCAGAGTGAATCTATTTCAAGTGAGTCTCCCCTAAGTCCATTCACACTCTGCAGTACAGTGTTTTTCCATCTCCTGAATACGTAATGTCCCTCCCAAATTCACTTAAGGCATAGACTGTCCTGTTTTGATGTCTTCTCAGATCCTTGCGCTGAAACCCAAATTCACTCTCAAAAATGTCTCTCAACACCATGATATATCATTCCTCCCCGCTTTCTCTCTTTTTGTCTCTCTCTTTCTCTCAACCTCTGTTTTCCACCCATCTTCTTTTCGCCAGACTTCCTAAGATTTTGGCCCCTTCTCTCTCTTTCCCCACTTAGTGAGATTTGCCATCCTTTGATAAACCGTCTTTCCAGCGGGACTATATTGCTGGTCTAGCCTGCCCTTCCCCAATGGCCTTTGGGCCTGGCCTCATCTTCCATGCTTTGGCTCCACGTGACTTTCCAAGGCTGGATTCCCCAGGCTGAACGTACAGAAAATCTTCCAGGGCTCTCTCCTTCTTCCTTCTTTCCCTCAAGTCCAGCCTCATGAGGTACAAATGGTTAACTGCAACTCCCTTGGATGGGGGGTTGTGGGTTCAGAACAGGCTACAGGGAAGGCAGGGGAAGGTCCTGGTGGGGACTCAGACCCCTTCAGATCTCTCCCCTTCCTGTTTCTGTTTCTCTTGGAGGGACTTTCTCCACAAGGCTAGAACCCTGGCCACCGGAGAGGAAGGGAGCCTCTTCCTCCAGTTCCGACTAGAAAGAGGCCTACGGGTCAGCCCCGTCTGGATCAGGTGCCCAGTTGCAGGACCAGAGGGGTGGACACCATCACAGGGGCCTCCGATCAGAACCACATGGTTCCCCAAATAGAAAATAGTAACAAATATGACGAATATTAATCCAACTCTTATATCAACAATAACATTACACATCAATGGTCTAAATGCACCAGCTGAAAGACAGAGATTGTCAGAGTGGATCAGAAAACATACTGCATGATTCCAACTAGATGACATCCTGAAAAAGGAAAACATTAAGGAAACACTGCAAAATCAGTGGTTGCTAGGGGCTGTAGGGGAAGGATGAACAGGTAGAGCGTAGAGGATTTTTAAAGCAGTGAAAAGTACTCAGTATGGTACCATAATGACAGATACATATCTTTATACATCTGTCGGAATCCATAGAACAGGGGTCTCCAACCTTCCGGTACCAGTCCAAGGCCTGTTAGGAACCCGGGCTGCACAGCCGGAGGTGAGCGCGCGAGTGAGTGAGGCTTCACCTTCCGCTCGCCATCGCTCGCATCAACCGCCTGAACCATCCCCCACCTGAACCATCCCCCACCCCCGTCCGTGGAAAAATTGCCTTCCACGAAACCGGTCCCTGGTGCCAAAAAGGTTGGGGACCGCTGCCTTAGAATATACAACCATAATGTAAACTATGGACTTTGGGTGTTTATAACGTGTCAGTGCATGTTCATCAACTGTAACAAATGTACGACTCTGGTGGGGGTGCTGATAATGGGAAAGGCTGTGTATTTCGTGGGAAGCAGGGAGTATATGAGAAATCTCTGTACCTTCCCCTCAATTTTGCTGTGAACATAAAACTGCTCTTTAAAAATTGCCTTGGGCTTCCCTGGTGGCGCAGTGGTTGAGAGTCCGCCTGCCGATGCAGGGGACATGGGTTCGTGCCCCGGTCCGGGAAGATCCCACATGCTGCGGAGCGGCTGGGCCCGTGAGCCCAGCCCACATGCCGCTGGGCCTGTGCATCCGGAGCCTGTGCTCCGCAACGGGAGAGGCCCGCGTACCGCAAAAAAAAAAAAAAAAAAAAGTGCTAGGAAAAAAAAAAAAAGAGAACCACATGGTTCCCATGCACAAAAGGGGCATTTCTCCTAAAGAAGAGGACATCCATGCCCTAGAAGAAGAGAACAAGTTTTAAGCAGAGAGAACAGGGGGTGTCCACATTGCCCCACGTTCAGCCCAGGGGCTGGCCTTGGTAGGCATGAGGTCTGGTTCCTTAGCAGCAGGAAGACCTTGGGAGACCTGGCTGGCGTCTCCAGCTGTTCTTGCTTTACCGTCTCCACCCAGATGCTGCAGTTGACAGCAGGTGCCCAGAGCGCACTGGCTCCTGACTCCAGCGGCCCCTCCTCAGGACACCAAACGCCTTGGATGCTGACGACTCTGACTTTTTTAGGAAACCAGCCCTATCTGGAAGGAAGTTATTTTCTATTTTAAAATGTCAGATTTGGAATGTCAATTTTCTCAGAAAAGGTATCCTTTATATACAAAGGATGGGCCCACGTTTTCCTCCAGGGTGCTACTTTTCAAAAAGTCAGAATTTTTTAGAGCTGAGAGGCCCCTGGAGGGTCTTTTATTCCAACCCAACTCATTTTACAAATGAGGCAACAGGTACAGAGAAGTCAAGCGTTTTACCCAATAATACCTGCTAGTTAGTAGCATTGGCAATAAGGAATCTTAATAATTAATCAACACTCAGGGATTCCATGTGATGTTTGCAAACTATTTAAGAAAAAATGTAGTAATGAGAACTTATCCTGGACAGGTATGCTTTTTTTTTTTTTTTTTTTTTTTAAGGCTTAAAGTTTAAGCCATAGGGTTTTTTTTTTAACTACACGAATATTAAATTGAATTTTTCTCTTTTGTGCATTTATCTACAAAATGTTTTATCTTTTTTGTCAAATGGTAATGAATCTTAGCTTCACATTTCTTTGCCATTTACCTCCACCTCTGGAATCTCGGGGATCTAGAAGCAAACACCTCGGGGCGGGGCACCAAGGGAATTAGGACAGAAGACTTCTTTGTAAAAGAGTTGCTTTAGTCATTGGTCACTCTTTCTGGTTTATCTAGTTTGAATATTCACATTTGTCTTCCTTAAAGAGACACGCACCCCTATCGTTATCATGTTTGGTACAATTTTTCTTCTCTAGCCTGTTCATAATTTTGATTCCACACCCCAAACCCAAAGTCATTGGCCTGAACTTACAAGAAGAAAGTAGTTATTGTGGATGAATATGCAAAGCTCGTGGGCCCTGAGATGCTGTTGGTGGACACAAAAGCCCCTCTGTGACTTTGTAATAGCCGGTCCCCCACATCACACAGAGAAAGAAAAAGGGCACACACTGTGCTCACGCTCTGTTTCACCCTCTTGAATTTGTAAACAACTGAAACATAACACAAACAAGCCGTTTCTTTTTTTAGCTTTGCTGGTGTTTTTAACTCAATAAAATGTTTGTTAATTAACTTCATGAACTTTTTTTTTTAACCCCAGATTATCTTGGCATTTGAATGGACTCCACTGGCTGGTGTGAATGGGATGGTTTCTTTGAATATGGGTTGATTTCTGTGTATGCCCTTGTAACAGTCAGAATAAGCTAGATTGTGGTGCAATAACAAAGGATACCCGAATCTCAATGGTTTGACAGAAGTTTACTTTCCTCTCATGTTACATGTCCCATGAGGATCAGGAGGGAGCTTGCAGTTTATGGTAATCACTCAGGGGCCCTACCTGAAGGGGGCTCCATCTTACCTGTGCTTCCGCTCACCTCAGTGGACGGAGAGAACTCCGGAGGGACTCACGCAAGCAGTCAAATGCGCCAGCCTGGAAGTGACACCCATCACAACTCATTGGTCTGAACTAGTCACGTGACCCTGCACATCAGTTAAGTCCATTGCCCTGTGTGCTCACCAGACCTCAGCATATACACACACCACTCACAAGAACCCCACCTCGGTACCGTGTCCAGGGAAAAGCCTCTCTAAGGAGAGCCCAGTGCCGAATCAACTGGTCAAACATTTAAGTACCAATTATGAGCAAGGCCTGGGTGGAACTAAGGAATAAAGACAACCAAAGTCATAGAAAATGTTCACCTAATTTTATGGTACATGAGTTATATTTCTTTTTTTTAAACATCTTTATTGGAGTACCATTGCTTCACAATGGTGTGTTAGTTTCTGCTTTATAACAAAGTGAATCAGCTATGCATATACATATATCCCCATATCTCCTCCCTCTTATATTTCAATTAAAAAAAAAATTGACGTGTTCTTCCATGGAGGAAAAAAGTCGTAGAGGTGCTACTGATATCTACCAGGTAGAGGCCAGGGGTGCTGCTACATGTCCCACAATGCACAGGACAGGCCCCACGACAAAACTTGTTGTCTAGAGTTCTTCCAGGCACATAAATCTGAGTCTGGGTCTCACACCTCACTCCTGAGCCCACCTAGGATCATGGGACAAGTTGATTGTCCCACGGTTGCCATGGTTGAGAAGCCCTGTATTAGAGTAATGCAAAATTCACATTCTGAAAACACAAAACAAAAATAAATCCCCAAACCAAAACAAGCAAAAGTCTGCCTTGAGTTCGGCCCCTGCATGTTGGATTAGCTGGGAGGTTGTGGTTCCCATCGCTGAAGCCACATGGACATCCATTAGATGGGCTGCAGCTGGGGCCCGCATGGGGTGGTGACCAGATCCCACTTCTGATAAGTGCTTACAAGTGGCCTTGACTCTCCAAACACTTGTTAGCACTCCTTCCCAGCAGTGAGGGCAACCAAAAATGTCTCCAGACGGTGTCAAATGTCCCTGGAGGCAAAATCTCCCCCAGTAGAGACCCTGTTTTAATAAAATTTTCAAGTTTGCAGAGAGTACCATTCCAGGTGTGCTGCAGAGGAACAAACCATGGACCGGGAAATGGAGGGCCTGATTTTAAACCCAGCTCTGCCATTAATCGCTCAGCGCTTCCCTCTTTGGGCCTATGCTTCCCTACCTGTAAGATGAGAGGCTCGAACAGGACGATTTCTAAAATCTCTTCAGAGCTTTCTAAGGCTCTAGGGCTGGGGTGCTGGAGTTTTTCATTCTAATATGTTTCCAGTCATAGCCTCACCCTCTCCCCAAAGAAACAGTGGAGTGAGGATTTCAGCTGCACGGTGACACAGTTCATGTGACAGGAGGGGGCTGATAAAGGGACCAAAGAACGTGGAGGGCTGACAGCCAGTGGGGTGGCTGGGCAAACAGGAGGAGAGGGGAGAGGCAGCGGAGGTCCTGAAACCACCAGAAGGCAGTTCCAGCGCTGACTCTGCACTAAAACATCATCTGCGATCCAAGGAATAAGAAGAGGAGGCAGGGGCTGCTGAACGGTTTTTGGAGAAGTTGAGATAAATAGCATGCAAAGTACACAGAGAAAAGAGCAATGTACCAAAAATGGGAGGGAATTTTGTGTGTGTGTGTGTGTGTGTGTGTGTGTGCATGTGTGTGTGACTCAGCTGTTTCCTTGCTAATGGCAAGAGAAATTGAACAATTTCAATTCAGCTTGAATCTGCCTGTGAGGTTTAAAAAATCATAATCACAGGATTATTAGATTTGCTGGTCTTTTACTGGTCTCTTGACTCTTGTTCAGCTGTAATCAAAAGACAGGGGCGAGGGCTTCCCTGGGGGCGCAGTGGTTGAGAGTCCGCCTGCCGATGCAGGGGACACGGGTTCGTGCCCCGGTCCGGGAAGATCCCACATGCCGCGGAGCGGCTGGGCCCGTGAGCCATGGCTGCTGAGCCTGCACATCCGGAGCCTGTGCTCCGCAACGGGAGAGGCCACAGCAGTGAGAGGCCCGTGTACAGCAAAAAAAAAGACAGGGGCGAGAGGAGAAAAGAAAGAGATGCCCCCTTGCTCCTTGCCATCCACATTTCCTCCCGGTCCATCTCAGAATCCAATCAAGCTTTACAGTGAAGTTGAATGGGAGTGAGAGGTATTTAATAAAAGGCTGTTCTGTCTAAACAGTGATTCAGGACTTTTTGGAAGCTGGGAGAGACGAGCTGAATGGCCCACTCCAGGTTCCCTAAAGAGGGTTTATGCATATTTTTTGTCTTAGGTTTGTACCTGTTCTGTTTTTTTCTAGCCACATCAACACCAATAAGCTGAGCTCTCAGGCTCTGCTGTATCCCACAGCCTGCACCTGTTTCTCAGAAATGTTTCACCCAGTTCTTCTTTTATCCATCCAGTCTACAGGCCTCTCATCAGCTGTTTATGAAGCACCTACTGTGTGTCAAGTACTGTGTTATGCAGTAAGGTGAATAAAATACAGTTCAGGCCTTCCAGGGCATCACACTCAGATGGGATAGACAGGTACCCAAGCGATCCCCCGCCTCCCAGTGTGGTAAGTGGGCCTCCCGGGTAACACCCGGCCCTAAAAGGCAGGTCTCAGGGGAGGCCTTCTGAGGAGGGGGTATCGGAGCTAAGTCTTAAAGGACAAGAGGAGGGGGTATCAGAGCTAAGTCTTAAAGGACAGATAGGAGCTGTTCAGGCAGAGATGAGGGAATGATCTAGGCTTATGAAAGATTTGAAAGCAAGCGAGAGTTTGGTGATTCAGCGACCGGTAAGAATACAGTGTGATTGGATGGTAGGGCTCAGCGAGGACCCAGGCTGCATTTGCCAAGCCAAGGCAGTGTGTGGCTGCTTCAAACCACCTTATTGAATATGTGGTGTTGGTTTATTGACATTGAGCTCACAGCCAACAGCCCCGTAACTCGTGCCCGCATGATGCTTCCCTAATGCACATGTTTTCTCCATGAGGCGCATCACAGCCTTCTTGTGCTTAGAAACATTAGAGCCATTTTAAACAGCAAAATCAGGGAATTCCCCGGCGGTCCAGTGGTTAGGACCCCGCGCTTTCACTGCCGAGGGCGCGGGTTCAATCTCTGGTCGGGGAACTAAGATCCTGCAAGCCATGTGGTGTGGCCAAATAAATAAATAAAATAAAGGACAGATTTTTAAACCATAAAAAATAAAAGCGAAATCACCAGCAAAACCCACAAAACTAAAGAAAGCATGGCAAGGCGTGGCACTCAATAGACGGAGGAAAGGACACTTGCTTACAGGGTGAGAGCTGAAGGCAGAAGAGAGTAATGCCTTGCTAGACCTCGGCTGGGAACGTGCGAAGTTGGACCAATCACATTTTTGGCCCCCTGCACATATCCACAAATGACCACAAAAGTGCCACAAGTATTGATTTGGGGGGGTACAAATACATTTAGGGAGTGGGCAAATTCACAGATATGGAGTCGTGAACAATGAGGATTATCTGTATTTCAAAAACGTAAATATGAACCCCTAAATTCTCGGTACTGCCAATGACCACTGTATTCAGTAAAATATTTTGATTTCTCCTAGAATCCAAGTGAGTTTAGAGGTATCTATGAATTTAAGACTAAAGATCTGGGGACATTTGTGCACTGTTGGTGGGGATGTAAATTGGTGCAGCCACTATGCAAAACAGTATGGAGGTTCCTTGAAAAATTAAAAATAGAACTGCCATATGATTGGACAATTTCACTTCTGCGTATTTACCAGAAGAAAACACAAACGCTAATTTGAAAAGATACATGCACACCAATGTTCACTGCAGCATTATTTACAATAGCCAAGATATGGAAGCAACCTAAGTGTCCATTGATAGATGAATGGATAAAGAAGATGTAATATATATATATATATATATATATATAGGAATATTACTCATTCATAAAAATTTAAAGAAAATCTTGCTATATGCGACAACATACATGAATCTAGAGGGCATTAAGCTGAATGAAATAAGTCAGACAGAGAAAGACAAATACTGGATGATCTCACTTGTATGTGGAATCTCAAAAACAAAACAAACAAACATAAACCAAAAACAGATTCAGATACGGAGAAAACGTGGGTGATTGTCATAGGGGAGGGGAGTGAGGTTGGCGAAATAGGTGAAGGGGATTAAGAGGTACAAACCTCCAGTTATAAAGTAAATAAGCCATGAGGATGTACTATACAGCATAAGGAATATGGTCTATAGTATTGTCATGACTCTGTATGGGGACAGAGGGTTATAAGACTTCTATCATGGTGATCATTTCATAACATATGCAAATGGCAAATCACTATGTGGTACCCCTGAAACTAACATAATATTGTACGTCAACTAGATTTCAATTTTTGAAAGAAGACTAAAGATCTGGGACTCATGGAAAGCCATCTTACACTGAAGCAGTGTTTAAAACAGACCATCCTGCGTCATTCTAGAAGGACAGCCTGTCAGAGGGTGACTTACAGCTCATGGCCTGATGCTAGGGAAGCCAGACTACTGAACTAGCAGACTCATTTCCGACTGGAGCAAAGCAAAGTGCCTCAGAGCCCCAGAGGGCTCTCTGCTCTGTCAGCTGTCAGCATCCACACTGTCTGTATTCGCCTGTGCAGGAGCGTCAAGAAATCATGGGTCTTGAGCTGCCACTTGCTGACAGAAACGCAGCAGGCTTTGCCCAACAACGTGTTACGAGAACAGTCTCGGTAGTCGGTGCTTCAGAATTTTCCAGAACAGTGATAAATAAGTTCCTTAAGCTGCTAAATCCCAGGGACCCTCTGGGGCAATTATTTATGTGAAATGCTAGACATGGGACTGAGAGGTTTTATTTAATATTTAAAAGTATAGGTAGTCTCTTATATAGGAAAAAAATAGTTATACAACACAGTTCCCTCAGAGTCTCAACTTGGAGCTGTCCCACTGACTGCATGGGGACTTTCCTTGACCAAAAAAGTATCACTACGATGCTTAGAATTTTATTTTTAAGGAAGGCATGCCACGAACTGCCTGGGTGGTACCTAACGCCAGAGGGTTTTTTTTGCATTTCCCCAATTTTGTTTGAATTTGTAAAAGGTGGATTTTATTTTTAGAGTAGTTTTAGGCTCAAGCAAAACTGAGTAGAAAATACAGATGCAGTTTCCACACACCTCTTGCCCGCTCCCAGGCACAGCCTCACCCAGGATCCACATCCTGCGTCAGAGTGGTAACTTTGTTACAATCCATGAACCTGCACGGACACATCATTAGCACCCAAAGTCCACAGTTTAGAGTTTACTCTTGCTGCTGTGCATTCTGAGTTTTGACAAACGTATAAAAATATAACAACGTGTATCTACCATTAGAGCATCATACAGAATAATTTTGCCCTAAAAATCCCTCTTCGCCCCACCTCTTCCCCCTTAACCCCTGAACAACTACTGACCTTTTTACTGTCTCCATGATTTTGCCTTTTCCAGGATGTCATATAGTGGGATCATATGCAACCTTTCCAGATGAGCTAACCCTGAATGTGTAAGATCAATATCAATTAATAAATAAATCACTTATTAATCAATAAGTGCAAATCACTATACTGAGAGCAACTTACAGTCTTGGTTATCATTGTTTTCGCCCCATACAGTTTGTTGAAAGGATAAACAACCTCCTTCTCTGATTAAAAAAAAATCAGGACACTAATAACAGTCAGTAATAGTACTTAGAACTTGGTATTACATAGAAAAAGAAATGATAATGATATTTACTCTGAATAAAGAACAGCTTGTGGGCTTCCCTGGTGGTGTAGTGGTTAAGAATCCACCTGCCAATGCAGGGGACATGGGTTTGAGCCCTGGTCCGGGAAGATCCCATATGCTGTGGAGCAACTAAGCCCGGGAGCCACAACTACTGAGCCCACGCACCTAGAGCCTGCGCTCCGCAACAAGAGAAGCCCTGCTCGCCGAAGTCTGTGCGCAGCAATGAAGACCCAACTCAGCCACAAATAAATAAATAAAATAAAGTTTTAAAAAATGCTTAAAAAAAAAAGAACAGCTTGTAGAAAATAAAGTACAAACGCCAGACTATAGCTCATGAGATGCGACTCAGGTCTCAATATTTTGGTAACTTTTAGAATTCTTACTTTTTTCAGTTTTATTAAGATATAATTGACATATAGCACTGTATAAGTTTAAGGTGTACATCATAATGGCTTGACAGATATATATTGTGAAATAGCTACAACAATAAGTTCAGTTAACATCCATCACCTCATATAGTTACAAAAATTTTTTTCCTTGTAAGGAGAACTTTTAGGATTTAGTCATCATGTTGTACATTACATCCCACTTTTAGAATTCTGACTACATCTTCCATAGAGTGGGATTTTGCCAGTGATGGTACAGTTTAAGTGAAAGTTAATATTTAAGTTGATTTCAAGTTCTGTATTTGGGGCTCCCCTTTGAAAACTCCCCAAATTACCTGACACTCCCCTAAGCAGGCAGATCCAGAGTGTCTGGGCAAAGCCAAATATAAGGAGAGGCTGATCTCATGGATCTGTTATGCCTTGTCCCTATTTCTGGGCCCCAGGATGACCTTCGCTTTTTTGACAACAGAGCTACACTGCTGAGTCATGTGTAACTGAAACCCTTGTCTGCAGTTCGTCCTGCTTCTTGCTGGAATCCAGAAAACCTAGACAAGGGGCAATGTTCTCAGCAGGATAATGGAGGGAAGGAGAGGTGGGTAAGAGGCATTCAGGAAATATAAAGACAGAAAGGAAAATTTGGGCCTAAGCGATAATTAGCAAGAGGTAAGTCCAGAGAAACTAAGGCATGGATCTGCCTCCTTTTATATAATTGAGGTGTTTACAAATTTGCCTGTAAATCAACTTACATTTCAAACGCATCAGGGGAACTGACATTTAGGGGAATCTGGATATGGTTCCCTTTGCATAGTAAAGCATTTGTCTGTAATGTTAATACTCACTTTCTAATCTAGCTGTATTATATTGATACTCCCCTACGTTGGCTTTGAGAGAGGACTGTAGGTGTCTCATCAAAGCACCTTGCCTAGCAGACAATTAGACGGAACAAATACACTTCAGCTGTCCAAATACTCTGCCTGGTTGTAAATATGCCTTCCAGTTGGAATGATTAGGGGAGGTTTTGGTAAAATTTGAGCTAGGTTTCCAAAGTTAGGTAGGATATTGGTGAAGAAAGAGCAAGGACTTTGCAGGCAAAGGAAAACCCCAGAGTAGAACAAGAGTTCCAGTCAAACAAGCTCAGTTGGCCATAGAGTAGATGAGAGAGAAAACTGGAAAGGACGGAGGCTCAGATGATAGGCTGGGGGGGGGCGGGGGGGGGGGGGGGGGGGGGGGGGGGGGAGGTGCAGATGAAGAGAAGTTTAAGGCTAAGGAGTTTAATTTCACTTAGGAAGAAATTAGAAGCCTTTAGGCGGGATGAGCTGATATAGAAAGAAACAGAGAAGGGACACCAGTAAGGTCACTACATATTGAGAACCAAATAAGGGTCTTTAGGATGGTGGCAGTTGGAACAACAAAAGGTCAATTCTAGAGACTCAGAGCTTAAGAAATTGGCCCCCATCTCCATCATCCACTCAGTGCTCCCGATAATACATTAATTAAACCCCTGTGAATAAAGCATCTTTAATTACCTGCTTTTTGTATTAATCTGTAACATACAATACTGCTTTGAAAAAATATATGAGCTATGCAAATTAAAGCTTTAATACAAATTCCCATCTTAGGACAAGATGGCTGTCTCCAAGCCCTCATACACTTAAAACCTCCCACTGCCAGGGCTTAAATTAGATGTTGGGGAGACAAAGCTAAGGACAAAACCTAGATGTTGGCTGACTGAGAGAATGAAAGCCCCTGGTCAGTTTCAGTCTGAGGCCGTGTTATCCAGGTGAGAATCTCCAGCAGCATTTAGAAATTCAGATCTCAAGCTGTTTACAGTTTAACAGTGTTTCACAAACAAGGTAAAAATAACTGTATATGTGAAAATGCTCTGTAATGTGATAAGTGCCATTTGAATCTTCATCTAATTTAAGATTTTATTCTTGGGTCACAGATGAATAATAGATTCGAATGCTCCTTGTTAAAACAAAAAACCAAAACCCCCCAAAACCTTGCACTACCGTATTACAATTGAGTCAGCCTGTTTTCAGCATATCTGCTAAGGAAAGAATTCACCTTGATCGGTAACAAAAAAGGTGGACGGATTGAAAGGAAGCAGATCCGGGGAACTGATCTCCAACAAGGGGAATCATTTCGGGAAATTCAGGGGAGGGTGGGGGTGCCAGCGATAAGGAGGGCAAGCCCGAGGGAGGTTTGAGGTCCAGGGTGGACGGACTGGAGGGCTGGCCATGTGGAAACCCGCCCAGAACCTCTCCCAGACAGGACATCACCCCAGGACGACAGGGAAAAAAAGGGGCAGCGGACCTGGGGGCGGAGCACCCAGCCTCTTCTCGACCCAGAGAGCATCCAAGCCTCCCTCCCAAGGGAGGAGACCCCTCAGACAAGACAAAGGCTCCCCTAGCAGGAGAAGGGCCAGAGTGCGCATGCGCATTGCGGTCAGCGCCGCGGCCCAAGTCGTGGGAGGGAGGCGAGACCCGGGAAGGGAAGCTCAGAGAGGAGAGAGCCGAGAGGCTAGGATGGGCCGATCCTTGGAGCTCTCGCGCGCGCCTACTGGTGGCCGGAGGAGAACACGCCCGCGGAGGCCTTACGGCCCGCCCCTCCCCTCGGGAGGCTCGTGCTCCCGCTGCTCGCGCCTGCGCTGCCCGCCGGTCTCGGCAGCGCGCCCTCTTCGCTCGTGCGCGCGCTCGCAGTCTCCACCACCCACCAGCTCAGACACCAGCAGCAGCGCCGCCGCCACCGCCCACCTTCTGCCACCGACACCACAGCCACTTTCTCCTCTGCTTCCCTCTACTGTCCTCGCCCTCTGTCGACTATCAGGTAAGTGCGAGGCTCCGAAATTGGCCTCCCCGTCCTCCCTCCTGCAACCCCATGCCGCCTCCCCTCGCCTCAGAGATGGGTTTCATGAGGTGGGCATTGGTCGGGGGCAAAGGCGGCGGCCCCTCCTTGCGCCCTCAGCGCTCCGGCGCCTGGATTGGGGCGACTTGGAAAGGGACCCATGCAAGGGATGCACGCGCGCGCGCGCGCGCTCGTGTGTGTGTCCTGAGGGGGGGTTGTCTACACGACCCGCTTCTCGCGGACCCGTCAGATGTTGTGCCCACAGGGTGGGGCGCGGATGGCGGTGATCTGGGGGAGGGGGCTGCTATGCACTCTCGAACACCGCCTTTTGCCGCAATGGGCGTATGACTGTGTGTGTGTCGGGGGGTGGAGGGGAGTCCGGTGACGACCCCCGAAACCGAACCTGTAATCCAATTTCTCTGCCTCGGTTTGCCATCAGCTCTAAGGAAGGTATTGATCGGGTTCTAGAAAAGATGACTGCCTGCCAGCCCCTCCCCGGCAGCGATTCCAGTGGGGCTTTCGCTGCCCTTGGTTTAAGGCGGTGGCCCACCCTCTCCTCGATTTCCTCCTTCAGAAACCCGCTGGGGACATTTGAGGGCTGGGAGTGGAATTGGAGAAATGGGGAGGGGTCTCGGCGCTGTCACTTTAGTCGCCCTTCCCCCTGCGCGCTCCTGGCACCGAGACGCAAGCAGCGCCGTGCCCGAGAGAAGACAGCGCGCGGATCCCAAGGTGGAGGCTCGAAAAGGCAGGGGTCACCTGGCCTTGCGATGTGGAAGGATTCGGCAGCTGCCGATCCCGGCTCGAGGGCGCGCACAGCCGCAGCCCGGCACCAACCCGCTCAAGGGCTGCAGGTGCATTTCGGGGCGGGCCCCATTCTCTGCGCTCCGCGCCGGGCGTCCGGCTTGTGCGCTCCCTGCCGGAGGCGAGGGGCTGGCGCGCAGTGCTCGCCCCTCACTGCGGCAGTGGGTGTGGACCTGGGTGGGCGAGGAGGGGGAGGGAAGGCTTTGCCTCCTCCCACTTCCACCCCTGCTTTTTTCCCCTCCGAACGCGAGGTGCCATCTTTTTGCGGTGTGTCACGTCTTTACAGTACCATGCCAAGCCGGGTGGCTGGGCTTAGGAGGACAGGGCGGGGACTGTCATTAAAGGGGGGAGCGCAATTAGCGCTGAAGTCTTGGCATTTTGCTGCTGCGGTCTTGAGCACCGGGGTCGTTCACCCGGAATCTTCCTCGGGGGCCCGATGCTTTGTTTGTAGGGCTACGTGATCTGCGTTGCCAGCACTGGTTTTTGGCTTTTATTCTACGAGGGTGTTTAACCAAGGTTCCCACCCCTCCTCCCGCTTTTTGCCCCTCATTTCCGAGCCCTTTGTTAGCTCTCAGAGCTTGCCGGGGTCGAGAAACTCGAGTTAGCCTCGGGGCACGCATGGAAAGGGCGTCACCCCGCGCAGCCCCCTCCCAGAGCCGGGCCACGCGCCAGAAAGCATCCGCGGGGCTGAAGGGGTGGGGTTCGAGGTCTCCGAGCGCCTTGCGGGTCGCCGCGAAGGATCGATGCCCCTCCCCACACCCGGAACGTCCCGGGGGCCATGCCCCACCAGGCTGCCCACCAAACAGCACCAGTGACTCCCGGTGGGAGCTCGCAGGCGGGGCCCCGCTTCGCTTCAAGCCCTGTTGCTTCGCCAGGCAGGAGATTGTGAGGAGGGGCCGTGAGGTTTCCTCGGGTGCTGCGGGCCACACCCATTTTTATCGGGAGGACTGGGATGGGGGGCGCCGAGGGGAGGTTGTCATGGAGACCACACGCTCCCCGGGCCCTTGGGGCGTGCCCCGCCCCTTCCCAGCAGAGATGGAGAACCCTGGGACAAGCAGGGCCGCCCCTTCTGGCTCCTGGAGGACGCTGGAGGGAGACCCGCACCCCCAACCCTGAACCCGTGCCTGTTCCTAATTGGACTCCGGCGGCCGCAGCCACCCAGATAGGCATCTCTCATGTGTTTTTATTATTATAGCCGAATATTATTTTAGAACTGTGCGGGATTTTCACTTAAGATCCCGAGTTCGCCGCCGCCTTGAAACCAGGAGGCGGGGGTGGGGAGGGAGGGCTAGAGAGGCGGGTACGGACCCCGGCGAACAAATCCGAGCCTCGCCCTCCTTCCATTAGCCGGAGCCTGGCCGGCTTTCTGATTAATTCTATCGCTGGAAACTGGTGCGGGGGCGCAGTTCTGAGAGGGATGAGCATTTTAGGGGCCAAATCGTCCTCTCGAGCCGCGCAGGTTGATCTGAATATTCGGGAATGACTCGGCGGGGCGTCGAGAGGCTGCCCGGGGCCAAGCCGAACCTTCTCTTGGCTTCAGGATCAGAGCCTCCCTGCAGAGCTGGGCTCGGCACGGGTGGGTTGGAGAGGTTCAAGGATCAATTCGAGCATCTTCCCCGCCCCTCCCCACAATAGAGCTGGACAGGAGATTCTGGTACCAGAGAGAGCGAGGGTCTTAGAGCGGCCCTGGGAACGGGGAGCCCGCGGCCGCCGCTGCTCGGGATGGACCGGGGGCAGAGAGGTCATCTCCTGTCGGTTGGGGGAAAAGGAGCGAGGCAGAGGCCAGCGCGTTTAGCTCAGTGCCGGGAACAAAGCGCAGTACGGCATCCGCGATTTTACTCTTTGGAAATGTGTTGGCGGTTTGGTAAGGGCTCTCTGGTCGGCAAGGCCGGGGTTGGGGGGCTGTTCACGGAGGAATCCCGGGGGCCTGGGGACGGTCCTTCGTACGCGTATCGGGAAATTCCATCCCTGGCTCTGGGCGCGCTTTAATTACACGGCTTCCTACCCGGGAACGCGAGAGATGCCCCGTTTGCGCCTACGCTCCGACGCTGAAGCTGGGGCCAGCCGCCGCGCCTGGGTTTCCTGGGTTTCCCATCGACTCCTGTCACCGAATCTCCAGCAGGTGGGGGCTGTTTTAAGTCCCGGGAGACCCCGCTTGGCGTCAGGCGGTCCGGACCCATAACTCCATGCGCGAGTCTCCGGCTGGTCCGGGTTGGGATGGATGGTGGGACCTGGGACAGCGAATGCCAGCCTGCTCCTCTGGGCCACCGCGCGCTCAGGCTCAACAGGACAGCTTTGAGTTTTATCTGATCCCCGTCCCTCCAACTGACCGATCCTACGACAGAAAGAGAAATGAATGCCTTTCCTACCATAATTAATTAAGGTATTTTTTGTGTTTTATGATGCTGCTTATGTTTACCACATAAGAATTGCTTATCCATTCCTCCGTCTCCAGACCTTCCCCTAAATAAATTAATAACATGCTTCTCCCAGAGCCCGCTTCAGAGTGGCTCTTGAAGCTAATCAATTTCTTGACCAACATTTGCTTCTGTAACAGCTTGTGTTTACTGCAGTAACCTAGCTTGGCTCTTGGCGTTCAACGTTGGACAATTTGCGGGAGGTGTGTGTTGGTTATGCTGGTTTTGGGTGAATGACAGTCTGTGTCTGTCCGACCTCCTCTGCACACGCCCATCTTTGAGTGGTTTCTAATATCAGGCACAGATCCCCCAACAGGAACAAAAGAAAAGGGTTATTCCCACAAATTACAAGAGGAAAACTTACAATCAGTTTGATTCAAGAAGGGTCAGATTTATTCCAGTTGGGAAAGTGTCCTTTCTGTGGAACATGCCCTTTGACCCACATGCCCTTTGAGAGCTGTGGCAGCCTGCAGATGTGGTAGGATTGGGGTGCCCTTTGTTTAGGCTGAGTTTTCCTTCTGCCCTTTTAACATCAATTCATGAAGCCCATTGGTTGAAAATGTTAAGGAATTGTTTTATTCTACCTTCCCTCGGCATTTATGTACATAAATGTATGTATATGATTTGGGTGGCTCCACAGCTGTGTTCATGAACATATGTTAGTTTTCAATTAGATTGTGCCTTCTGTTTAGTTAATTACTGCCTTCCTTCCTCTCACCTTGAAATCAAGAATCACTCATAAATAAAAGCACCCCTAGGGGCTTAGTACAGTGCTAGACATACAATAGGTCTTTGGGCCCTGCTCATTTAACAAATGAATGGATAAAACGGGAAAATGCAGGTTAAAAAAGGTGGTGGAAAGAAAGCAGAATGGGAGGAGGGCTTTATTCAAGGTCATGGCATCAAGAAGTTTTGGGGACAAATCCAGTCCAGTTTGTCCCCTGCTCTGTGTCAAAATGACACCCAAAAGCTGCCTGTACCCCTTGGTGCACCTCCATGCCCTCCCCTCCCCCACTGCTTCCCTGCCTTCTCCCTTCCTGCTGCTTATGGCCCCACAGCCTGGTCCCCACTGCTCACCTCACCCTCATTGGCCAGCAGAGTGGAAAGGGGAGAGACCACACTCCACCCCCAGGGGGAGGAGGACCCTGCCCTGCGACCTTTAGCCCTGCAGGTGCTGTTCCTGCAGGAGGTCAGAGGGATGGAGGTGGGAAACCCCCTTTGCCTCTGCTCCTTCTTCTTCCTCCCACTTCTCATCATCCCACTTAGAGGACCCCCCAACCCCTCCACGTCCCCAGAAACACCCACCTGCCCGACCATTCCTAACTTGCCAGCCTAGATGCTTCCACTAGTGACTTGGAGCTGGCATGGGAGGGCCACCTCAGCAGGTGAGAGGAAGGGAAAACCCCAGCCTCACCATCTGGGCTACAGCAGGGAGAGGAATCCGATGTTCGAGCTGGGACTCTCAGCTGGTTTCCTGTAAAACAGTGGTTCTCAAGCCCTGGGGCCACTTTAATGTCTAGAGACATTTTTTTTTGTTTTCACAGCTGGGCAGGGGTGCTACTGGCATCTAGTGGAAAGAGGCCAGGGATACTGCTAAACATCCTACAAGGCCCAGGGTGCCTGAATGATCTGGCCCCAAATGTCACAAGTGCCAGGGTTGAGAAGCCCTGCTCTAGAAACATTGTTACCCTGGCACCATCATCTTAGTGGCATCTTACATTCATTGAGTATCTTCTTGGAGGCACTGTTCTAAGTGTTCCCCAGAGATGATCTCATTCGATCCTCACAACAACCCCTTTAAGTAGCAGTTTGTATTATCTCCGTATTACATATGGGGAAACTGAAATACAGAGAGGTTTAGTAACTCACTTAAGGTCACACAGCCAATGAGTGGTGGAGCTGGGTGTCTGACAGGAGCCCCTGCCCCTTCTCAGCTACATGTGGGCTTAATAGGCCTTTGTGGGCTAGCGGGAACCACAGCGCGATCTATAACATTGACCCAGCGGAATATACTAATTCCAAAACCACTGACGCGCATGTGAACTTTTGTAAGAGTCTGTAATTGGAGCACAGCCTAAAGCTCGGAATTTCGGCCTTGACACGTGGAACAAGAGATTTTACTCAACCTCTGTGATTCTGTTTATAAAACAGGGAAGATATCCTGGGGACCTTAAACCTCTTCCCCCAAATCCAGGATTTCAGGACTGCTCTGTCACACAAAGGAGCAACCAGGTCTGACTGTCTTAAAGAAGTCTGGAAATCAAGATCGGGGGATCATGACATAGACTCAAGATCAAATCACTGAAGTTTTAGGGACATTAGCTCTCCATCTTAGGTTCTGCACCTCAGAGGCTGAAGCTTTGGTAACTGCCACTGGGACCCAACTCGGAGCCTGTGGGTGTGAGAGGAGTTGGGCGGGCATAGGAAGGACCTCAAGCCAGAATCTGTCTCCCTTGGCAAAGGTGGGCCTGGGAGCTTTTCTCACTTCCTGGGGCCCAGGCTCTGCAGTAAATATTCCGTTATACTGTGGTGTAGAGGGACAGCCTGGAATCCTCCACCCACAGGACTTACTGCCACTCCACCCAGCTACGATTCTGCTGCTTCCCACAAGCGCCTGTGTGGGCGATCGGACACACACCACACACGCCGGACTCACTTCTGTTCCCTTGCCAAAGGGGTTGCTGTCCAAGACCTCTTTCCCTGCCTCGGGTGCCATGCTCCTGCCATCTCTGCCAGGTTCCTGTCTTGCACAGATGGCCCCCACCTGAGGGTGGGGAGGGAGCTTGAGGCCAGCTCGGGGTGGTTTTCGAGCTTTGGGGATTCTTTGATTAGGAAACATTCTGTAGGTGTAGGAATCGGCTTCCACAAAATGCCAGCTTGGATGACCTCCAGGCGGATTTTCTGAAATTGTGTTTTCTTTGTCGACATTTCTGTGCTTGCCTCGATCAGGAAGGCTAAGAATTAACCCCCAAGAAATGCATTTTGTGCCTCAGCTATTCAAGGAAAGTTTGTGAATGCCTGGAGGGCAGATGCTGGTTTTCCCTGGACGGGTTCCCCAGTGCAGGGCAGTGTCCTGCATGTAGACACAGTAGGTTTGGCCTAATGGTTGAGGGTGGGGCCTCGGATCAGAACTCCTGGGTGCAAATCCCAGTTCCCCTACTCACTGCGGGGCCTAAGCTGTGTTGTTTAGCCTCTTGGAGAGTTTTTTTATTGTTTGTAACTTGGGGTACCTATCTCACAGTTGCTGTGGGGTTTAAATGAGGTAGTGCTTAGCCCAGGGCTAAGGGCCAGGGCCCAGGGCTCAGCACATAATAATTGCTCATTAAATGGCTTTGTGGGCAGCAGCCTGTGAGCAGACCCTTGTGATTGGATGAATGCGCAAACTACTGACCTTGGTGATGGAGTTAGTCGGAACAGATACATTGTTACACTGAGTAGGGATCAAGATAGAAGTAGGCAGTTCTTTCTGGAAGCAGGCGCTGTCGTCTGGGTGCTAGTGGAGCCCCCGAAAATCACACACACCCACGTTTAACTGCACACAACAGAACTCTTGCCACAGGCAAGCAGAGTGACTTGTCATTTGTTGTCCCTGCTTCTGCCCTCTTCCTTCCTGAAATCTGCTGCACGCCAGGAATAGCCTGTGTACTGTCCACGCCAGCCTGAGCTGAACCACCCTCCCTCCCACCAGCCTGGGACTGGCGACCTGGCTTAGCAGGTCGGTTCCGAGATCTTACTAGTTTACTGATTGAATAAAAAGCACTGATGAGATTGAGAAAGTAACAACTAATGGAAGACAATGGAGGAGAGATTCTACAAATGAAATAATGAAGCAGTGCTGAACTTGGTAAACTCAGAAGTAGGCTTCATGGTGGCGGCTGAGAGTCAAGAAGAAAAAATGTTAAATAAAGCAAACTCAATGTGCTCTGAATCCAGGGAACGCCAAGCATTCGATAGCCATAGTTATATCTGAATTAATAAATCTGGTTTAAGAAGCTTTCTTATCCATGGAGTGAATACTGAGAGTCATAATACATGTTTCTTTAAAAAAAGTCATTAAATCAGAAAATGAAAGGGACTTCCCTGGTGGTCCAGCGGTTAAGAATCCACCTTCCAATGCGGGGGACACAGGTTCGAACCCTGGTTGGGGAACTAAGATCCCGCATGCCGCGGGGCAACTGAGCCCATGCGCCACAACTACAGAGCCCACATGCTGGAGCCCGTGCTCCACAACTGGAGAGAAGCCCGCCTGCTGCAACTAAGACCCAATGCAGCAAAAAATAAATATTTGTTAAAAGATCATAAAAATGATACATATATATTTTAAACATTTAAATTAACCAGATAGTTGTGCATTTATTCCTCCATCTTTTGCTGTAGGGCCCAGACCTTCTTTTGGTGTTTAGGTCAGCTGGTTGGAATTCCTTGTCTTTCTGGCCTAAGCAACACCCATAATGCATTGTCTAGGACTTCCAGCTGGTTGGAGCGAGGGCTTACACGGTGTATAATCTGAATGCAGAGTCTCTCTAGAGTTTTACTATTTTTTTCACAGTCTTTAACATCCTATTTGATGGTTAAAAATTGACTCACCTTTATGAAGTCTCTCCAAGTATTCAGCTTGATTTTCTTAGAGTCAGTGAATGATTTTCAGAATTCATCTTACATTTGACACTTGCATGTCATCAGCTTGCACTGCATTTAAGTTGTGTGACTACCGTAACAAATATGATGGACCTAGAAGGCTGGCGGTGGTAGGAGGAGGCCCTGGCTGTGGACACCAGGCCTGGTGGACCCAGCCTTGAATATTTACACTCCTTCATTTCTGCTCCTTACATGGTGTCAGGCAGGAGAGGGCCTGCTGTGGAGACTTTTGTGTTAAGTAAATGATGGGCATCGTCTTCCCCGCACCTCTTGCCTGTCTTCCAGGACTAGCACGGCACTTGGAGTTCATTCACCTAGAATCCCAACTAAAGGGGGCATTGCAAAATTCTCCCCATAAAACTCAACATAAATTTAAATTTCCTTTACCATGTTAACTCCCCTTAGTGAAGGAGTTTTAGATCAAGATCCAACAATTAAAAAGCCGTTTTCAAATCAGCAAGTTAGAATTAAATCTGAAGCCATTGATAATGATGTTTCATTCATGGGCCTCCCTTTGGTCCCGTCTGCTTCACTGCTAAATCAGGCATCAAAGAGAAGAGGGACATCAATTATCTCTGGTCCCAGCTGCTGGTTTTCCTTGCAGCCTATCGCCCAGTTTTCTGGTTTCCCGGGAAGGCTGGGTGATGTTGTCTTGGGACCTAAGCTTGTAGTTCTACAAAGAACCTCAGGAGGCGCTTTCATCCTTGTGTCCTCCTCTTCAGGACATTAAGGATATTAGAAGACCCCTGAGTCCATAATCGCCTGTGATGTGATCCACTGCCTAATGCCAAGAAGGAAGTGGCAGAAAGGACCAATTCATGGAATCCTAGAACTGTGCCCCTCACCCAGGATAAAGGACAGCCCTTCCTCCGGAAGTAGAACCAGAATTCTAAATTATGTGTCCACAGAATTGTCCTGGCTCAAATCCAGTTCTGCCATTGATTTACAGATCATTTCAGAGGTGCTTATTTTCCGTTGTTCTTGATTGGACAGTGATACCAAACCACTGTGTTACCTCATTCCCTCTCCCATGATCTCAAAAAGAGGCTTATTGGATAATTAATAATCTAAAGGCTTAAGGACTCCCCTAGTGGTCCAGTGGTTGAGACTCCGCACTTCCAGCGTAGGGGGCACGCGTTTGATCCCTGTTCAGGGAAGTTCTGCATGCCATGTGGCACAACCAAAAAAAAAAAAAAAACACTATAAAACTCTTAGAAGAAAATACAGGATAAAAGCTTCAAATCATTACACGTGGCAGTGATTTCTTAAATATGATACCAAAGGCACAGGCAACAAAAGAAAACATAGACAAATTGGAGCTCATGAAAATTTTAAAAATTAAAAAATAAAGGCTTAAGTGCCCAAAAGAAGGTTACAATTTACAGAGTCTCTTTGGTTTAATATTTAAACATGAATATTCACTACCTTATTTATTTTATGTCTGGGCTTTTTATATTGGGTTTGCTGAAAACTGGAACAGCTTTCAGCTTTGGTACTGGTCGTGCATCAGAATTTAAGTCAACGTATGTTGATAAGCCAAGCAGAAGTTCTACATACAAATAAAATAGTTGCATGTAACCTGCTACTTTGGGGCAACGTAATATTCGTTTGGTTATTGGTATTACTTGGTAATAATGGTTTGATTCGTATGAAACCTGTCCCTTTCAAAGTTGCCACTTGCCAAGAATCACCAGGAATAGCTTTTGGAAGAGTCGCTAACTCTTCTGCCATCCATTTTCTGTCTTGTCTTTTTCCTAAGAACAGGGAAATTCTACACTGTCCCCACTCCATGGCACAGCAGTTCAACTTCTGCCTCTGCTGTCGCCATGAGGCTGGCTTAGAAACGAAGGATTTTGCAGAACATCCCTAAACCTGCTTGAATAAAGGACTGATCATTCAGAGACTCACCGGAACCTTCTTTAAACCTGTTTAATCTTTTCCCCAGGGTTAATCTTGTGGGGATAACATGCCTCCTGGGTGTCTCTCCACTGGGTGCATTTCTTCCCCCTTTAGTTCTGAAGTCCCTCCTTTCTTAGCAGCACGGTGAGTGATGGCTGCACTCTGTTCCCTGCAGAGTATTAATACAGACTGAATACACTGAAATAAATCCCTTTCAGTGTCACTAACGTGCTATGAATAATTATGAACCAATGTTTGATGTCTCATGGCAAATGCAGGGAAAAAATAGTTTTAACCGACAGGATTCATGTTATAAGTTGACAATCTGGGCCAAGTGAAAATCTTTTTAAAACATCTCCTGATCTGAACAATAAATCTTGCCAGCAAGACTGAATTCCAGAAGTTAGCCATCCTCTTATTTTGTGGGGCCTCTGTTATCACTCACTGCTTGGGCTTACCCAGCCCTGAATTTAATTGCAATCTTCCTGTTTACCTACCAGTTGCGGCAGTAATTAAGATTTCCTGGAATTCCCTTGTGGACCAGTGGTTAGGACTCCGAACTTTCACTGCCAAGGGCCCAGGTTCAATCCCTGCTTGGAGAACTAAGATCCCACAAGCCATGAGGTTCGGCCAAAAAAAAAAAGATTTCCTGAACCTTCATTGTTCCATCTGTAAAGTGGGGATTATTCAATCTTCCTTCTCAAAATGGACAATAATGTGGTCTTTCTTCTCACTGGGTAATCACAGAACTGAAATGAAACAATCTAGGAGAATTCCTTTGGGCTTTTCAGAAAACAAGTGCCACAGGGGTGGGGGACGCCTCCTGGGAACCACAGTCATGCACCTGATCTGAAGTCTCTGTTGGGCTGAGCCTGGAACAGTACAGCCGCTGCTGCTACCTCTCTCCTTTAGCGCCAGCCAGACGGTGCACACTGCTTCCCAGGAGTGCGCACCCAGTCAGCTGGGCCTGAGCCCTGGATGGATAGACAGATGGCCGCAGTCCAGCTTGTCCTGGTCTTATCTGCCCCTTCTTTGGAGGGGAAGCCGATAGCCAGGTGCAGGACAGTGGGTGGGGTTCCTTTAGTGTGACCTCAGATGATAGCCCATCCTGCCAGTGGGACTTCCTGGGCTTATGCTGTGACCTTCAGAGGGAACTAATTTCCTGGGAGCCTTTCTGTTTTCTCAGGGGGTTTCAGTTTCCTCCTAATCAAGCAGGGACTTGGTGCAGAATCTCATATTCTAATTATGCCCAGGGGCAGCCTCTTCCCGCCACTGTGTTTAGCACGTGCAGGGGATCGTTTAGGTCAAGAGCGATTAAGGTCTGGAGTTGACTTTGATGGTATAATATTCTGATGGCTGTTTGGCAGCAAGAGGCATAGTGAAGGCTCATTAATTGAACGCTTGCGCTTGGAACTTGAATTGAGCTGGGGCTGGGCTGCAGTCTGTTTGCCTTTGCTCTGGGAATGGAGGGTTTCTCATGCAAGGGGACAGTGGGGAGTATTTTAGGGGCTGTGTGTCACCCCACCCTGACAACAGCCCGGCTGTTCTACTGAGTGGCTGGCCTTGAGCATCAGTCCTGGGTACCTGGTGTCCCCACATCATCAACCTTTGTTTACCCTGCTCTCCCCAAAGCTGTCCTTGTTCCACCATGGTCCTGTCCGCTTTGGTCACTGGAACCCGCCATCCTCAAGTCCCCATGTGGCAAACCTTGGAGTCTTACACTCTTCTCCCCGCTCCCCCTGCTTTTCCTGAAACAGACTTAACCATCATTTCCTTCCTCCCAGATGTCACCTGGACCTGCCCCTCCCTTTCCAGTGCTTCCTCACCAGCACTAAAAGGAATGTAGGTCTTATCACCTCACCCTTGGATCATTGTGGAAACAATGATGGATTGTTCCCAAGTTCGGTTCCGAAATTTACATCCAGTCCATTTTGCAGACCATTGCCAAACTCTTCTTCCCAGAGTAGCCCTGTCCTCTGCCCTGCCCCATCCAAGCATGAGTCCAAGATCGCCTTTTCTGTCCCTTGCTGAGTCACGTCCCACCTCTCGCTGCCTGCCCAAGTCCGCATGCCTCGGCCTGGCCTCCCTGTCTGGTCCTACGGGTCCGGTCCCACCGCTGGCCAGCCTGCCTCTTGGCTTCTTCATAAACAGCATGCTCTTTCTGCCCCAGCTCATCCATGGTACCTTTGCTGAGAATGTCCCCTCCTCCTTCCCCTCTGCCGACCTTCCCTAATCTCTGTCTCCTCTGAAAGCCTTCTCCAGCTACTGCACTCAACAAGATCCGTAGATCTACACGTTTCATCTCTCAGCAGTCATCAGCACTGCAGAGGTTAACGCTTAATGGTTTTACCTCTTGCCTTTCTGTGTGTGCAAGAGGTTGTATGTTCTCTGAGGGCAAGGCTTGTGTCTTGTGTGGCTTTCCTGCTCCCCTGGGTCACAGAGCTTGCCCAGTCACAGAGCTGAGCACATACATAGCTCAAAATAATTACTCTGGAATCATGAAGCTGGATACTAATAAATCAGACAGGCTGATGTCAAATGAGTTTTACCCTTTTAAGTAAAGTACATTCTCCACCTCCTAGTACATGGTTCAATTGTTCTATATACTTAAAATAACAGAAGTCACATTTCCTTTAATATATTCTATAATTGTTGCTTTGCCTTACTTCAGACCAACTTAACTGTTATTCCATATTAGTTTTGCTGTATGAAGATGCTGATAATAATGGTAGTAACAGGTTGCTTTTATTTTCCTAAAAACATTGCTGCGTTTAACCCTCACTCCCCTACGAGGCAGGGATTACCATCCTCATTTTGCAGAGGAGCAAACTGAGGTTCAGAGATTTCACAGCTGGGGAGGGAGCCAGATGGTGCCTCAGTCCAGGACCTTGTCTTGCTGCCTCCATGCCCTCAGAGCCCCCGCATGGTTCCACCCTTCATGCCAACGGACATGTCTTTAGTGCTAATGACCGGAGAAGCCGTGCCCTCCGGCCTCGGTGATCGGGTCATATGTAATACGAGCCCGGGGAAAATATTTTAAACTGAAAGCTAGCCTCTAAACTGGGCTGCTGCTTCATGTCCGCGGTGACGGCAGAACCAAATTTAGTGTCGTGGGCGCGTCTACACTTACCAAATAGTGAAGCTCATTTTTCTGCCAGCATGGAAAATGTTCACACCTGCCACACTTCCATGGAGGGGTACATGGGACCAAAAGCCTGGAAAATGTGGCCCCAGAGGAGCCCTGGGGTGTAGACTCAGGGAAGATGACATTCAGGTTCCCAGGCAGTGTCTGCAGGGAGAAATTTAATTCAACGTGAGTGGTTTCCCTGGGCCGCCGAAGCAAGTCCCCGGCCATTAGGGAAAACGGGTTACAGTGGGAGGAGAGGGAGGGAGGGAGTTACAGTGGGAGGGGAGGGAGGGAGGGAGGGGTTGGGGCCAAAGCTGCGGCACCAGGCCCCCTGGGTACTGCCCCGTCCTCCTCACTCAGCAGTCCACTCTATATCCCGCAGGTCTACACCACTGCAGTTCACGCTCTAGGACCAGGAAAAGTGACGGGGATCAGGGAAGAGAGGGACAGACAGCCACGAGGTTGAGGTTGCACATACTACGTTACTTAAAGCCGCAACCTCACCGGGCACTTTGATGGTGTTGAAATACACTTCCCATAGCCACCCTTCCATCTAACTAAAACAAGAGTCTGGTCTCAGTCCTGTTCTTGCCTCCTACTTTCTCCCCCAAATTAAAAACAAAAAAACCACCGGCTATAAAGCCAAGATACCACCTGTGAGATCCTGCCCTAGTTTCTGATCTGTTGGGATTTTTGTTTTTTGTGTTTTTTGGCGGGGGCGGGCACAGGGATCATTTCAGCCTATAAATTGCCTTCAGGGTGAGTAGTAAGTGTTTCTTCAAGAAAATTCTTAAAAACACCGCAGACAGAAAGTTGGAGTGCCTGGTGGTACTTGGTGCTGGGCACAGACCTGGTTAGCTGCGTGGTTCCGGGCAGGAGCTGAGGGGTGTGGGCCCCTTTGCACACAGACCTGGATGCAGAGTTAGGAGGGGGAGGGATAAATTGGGAGATTGGGATTGACATATACACACTGCTATGTATAAAATAGGTAACCAACAAGGACCTACTGTACAGCACAGGGAACTCTACTCAATATCTTGTAATAACCTATAATGGAAAAGAATCTGAAAAAGAATAGATATATATGTGTATGCATAACTGAATCACTTTGCTGTACACTGCTTCCCTCCCCCCTCCCCCGCCCCGACAGGGACAAAGAAAATGTTTTTTTTAATTTATTTTATTGAAGTAGAGTTGATTTACAATGTGTTCGTTGCAGATGTTCAGCAAAGTGAATCAGTTATACATATGCATATATCCACTCTTTTTTTAGATTCTTTTCAGGCAAACCATTTAAATCCCAGCCATTTCAGGAGTGGCTCAGGCCCAGGTAGGGCTGCCAGAATTAGCAAGTTAAGACACAGAGGGCTTCCCTGGTGGCGCAGTGGTTGAGAGTCCGCCTGCCGATGCAGGGGACGCGGGTTCGTGCCCCGGTCCGGGAGGATCCCACATGCCGTGGAGCGGCTGGGCCCGTGAGCCATGGCCGCTGAGCCTGTGCATCCGGAGCCTGTGCTCCGCAACGGGAGAGGCCACAACAGTGAGAGGCCCGTGTACCGCAAAAAAAAAAAAAAAAAAGACACAGGATGCCTAGTTAAATTTGGATTTCAGATGAACAATTTTTTTTTAAGTGTAGTAGGCTACATAATGCCCCCTCTACTCTGAGATATCAGATCGTAGTCTCCAGAACCTGAGAATATGACCTTATTTGGGAAAAGGATCTTTGCAGATATGATTAAATTAAGGATCTTGAAATGAGATTCCTGTATTATCTGGGTCCTAAATGCAATCACATGTGTCTTATAAGAGCCAGACAGAGAGAGATGAAAAACATGGGAGAGAAGATGATGTAATGATGGAGGCGGAGATGAGAGTGATATGTACGCCTGCAGCCGCCAGAAGCTACAAGAAGAAAGCAAAGATTTCCTCCTAGAGCTTCTGGAGGGAGCATGGCCCTGCCAACACCTTGCTTTCAGCCCAGTGACACTGAGGTTGGACTTCTGGCCTCCAGACCTACGAGTGAATAAATATCTCTTATTTTAAGCCACTCAGTTTGTGATAATTTGTTAACAGTAGCCACGGGAAACCAATACAATTAAATACGTCTCATGCAATATTTGGGACACACACTCAAAAAATTATTTGTTGTTTATCTGAAATTAAAACTGAACTAGGCATCCTGTATTTGATGTGGCAATCCTAATTCCCAGGACCAAAGAAAGGGGCTTTTGAATTTGCAAGAAAGCTGGTTGAGCCTGTCAGGAAGTGTACCTCCTTATGCTAGGAGTCTTTGTAAACACAGTCCAACTGAACCAATTTGAACTTTACTAACTACCCTCTGGACAAAAGAGGGGGGCAATTAGACAGGTGTTAATGATTTATTTTTTCAGCAGTCGTTTGAGCTCTTCCCATAAAACAGAAGCTCTGTGTAAGGGTGGAGGAGATAGCCGTTAATCCGGTACATCTAGGCTAAGTTACAAACCGTTCCAGCTACATCACATGAAAAATGGCCATTAGCAGAGCCTGAGTGATGCCGCAGTGCATTGCTGATACTTGAGCTGCCCTTGGGAATCTTGTACCCTTTCACTGTTGGATGGTGGGGCCCGAGCAGAACAGCTGGGTAAATCCCAGTGGCTGAAGGAGAGGACTTCATGGCAGACCTGAAATGGAGGGAGGGGGCAGATGTTGCAGGAATGAGCTAGCTCTGGATTCCCAGGAGGAGCTCTCAATGGAAGTAGATGCAAAATGTCTCCATTGTGTCTCATGGCATCACACCCTAACACGAGTTAAAGACAAACTGGCCCGTTCTCCCATGCAGAGAGGGCTGCCACGCCCAGGCCAGGACATCTATCTTCAGAGGCTCAGACTCAGGCTCGAGGCGGGGCCGAAAGTCGCAGCTTTCCCTGCTGGGCTGCGGAGGGCTTCTCTTGCTTACCATTGGGCTCTCTGAAACTTGGACAGTCCCTGGACCCTCGGGCTTTTAATGATGCTCCCAGAATCCACGGTGTTAGAGCTTCAAGGGACCTTGGGTCATCCAGAACTGGCAGGGGGTCCTAGGACACCCCAGAATTGCCCCCAGATGCTTTACCATGCCTTGGAAAAGAGAAAAGCAAGTAGTTTACAGGAGAAAAAAAAAAGTGGGGGGGGTTACTAAACATGAAAAAGATGCTTGACCTGGCCCACAATTAAGGGACTGCTGATAAAACCACAGTAAGATGCCACTGTTACGTGGGTGAGATGGCCAAGATCCGGAGGGGCGGTAACCCTTGGCTGGCTGGGGTGTGCTGTCGGTGGGAGTGGAAAATCACCACTTCTGGAGAGAAGATTGACCAGATGCCCTTTGGCAGACCATCACTGCTTCTGAGAATTTGCTGTTTCTGTGCGAGCAAAGGCTTATAAATATGGAGGTTCATTGGGGAATTATCTGTTATGCAAAAGTCTGGAAAGAGTCGGTATGGAACTGGTTAAATAAACTGTGGTCCCTGGAGAAATGCACTAGGTCCATAGTCGCGGCTCTGGCTGCTCCCTCAGATTCCTTGTTAAGTCGGGAGCAAGGTAGGCATCATGTGTTACCATCTGTGTAAAAGGCGGGAGCGTACATGGGAATGAGTCATGCATGTGGAGTCTGACACTGGAAGGAAAGGTGAAAATCAGGTTTTGATGGCAGCCTCTGGGGGGAGAAATTGGGGGGTGGGCAGGAGATGCCATTTTCACTCTGTACTCTTTTATCTTGTGTACATATTACCTTTTTTAAAAAAACTAAATTTATTTACTTTTTGGCTGCGTTGTGTCTTCATTGTTGTATGCGGGCTTTCTCTAATTGCGGCGAGCAGGGACTACTCTTCGTTGCAGTGCACGGGCTTCTCATTGCGGTGGCTTCTCTTGTTGCAGAGCACGGGCTCTAGGCACGCGGGCTTCAGTAGTTGTGGCACGTGGGCTCAACAGTTGTGGCGCACGGGCTGAGCTGCTCCGTGGCATGTGGGATCTTCCCGGACCAGGGCTCAAACCCGTGTCCCCTGCATAGGCAGGCGGATTCTTAACCACTGTGCCACCAGGGAAGCCCCCATATTACCTTTTTTAAAGGTAAATTTATATATGTGCTCAGGCCCTAGATCACTTCAAAAAGATAAGCACATCTGGAAGAAGGTTCTTTGAGAGCCTCCGGTGTTGCATGACAACCCCTGGTGGAGAAGCTCTGATCTGGCCTCACCCTCATTTCCCAGAGGGGCAGAAGCTCTGTTACCTGGCCTGCTAGCCTGAGCACTGCATGCCTCAGACAGGGGAGCCTTCCAGATAAGCTGGAGGAATAGGATGTAGCAGGAGCACACGCACAGTGTGTGTGTGCAGTGTATATAAAATGTGTAATGGAACACAAGAGAGCGCCTTCTAGAATGCTCCCTCGAGAGTAGAGGAAGACAGGGGAAGGTGGGCTACTGTGTTATGTAAGTGTCGACTCCTTGTCGTGGTTTGTGACAACCCAGACTAGCCCCATGAGCCCCCCTGGTCCCCAGAGTGCCTGGTGGCCTGTGTTGCACGTGAGACCCCCGTGGCCGCGTTCCGAGGCCAGGCTGCACGATGTGCCGCTTTACAGTGTCAGTGCCCAATCGTTTTATATCAAAAACAACCTCAGTGTCATTTTTTCTCTTGGTGCTTCAAACGGATGACCTCATTTCATCCTCCCAGCAGCTCCAGGCTGGTGGTACTTCCTGTTGGGAAAGGGAAGTAGCGGAAAGCTGCCACCCCAGAACCTCAGCAGTGGGACAGGGTGCGGGGTTCCTGGGCCCAGCCCTGCTGTGGGGCAGGAGCCTGTCTCTTCTGGAATGGCTTCCGTGGTGCAGGTTCCAGAGTCCCTCCAGAACCCCCGCATTCCCTGAAGGATGTGGGCCACAGCCCCTGCTATTTGGGGACGCCTGCCACGCCCAGAGAAGCAAAAATGCACTGCTGGTCTTCTCCTTCAGACACAGGACTGCAGCCCTCAGGGACGTTGCAGCCAATCCTCTGAGGGCCTCGTTTCAGTTTTAATTATCATGTTGTCCCATCGGCTCTCTCCAGAGAGGCCGACGGGCGTGGCCACGGCTAGAATGTAAGTTTCCTGAGCCCAAGGCCTGAGCATCTCCTACTGTTTGTTAGTTAAGGGTCACTCTGCCTGGCCTGTGGGCCCCAGACCTCCCAGTACCATGGAGGGGCAAGAGCCCCCAGAGCCCACCCAGTCCCACCTCCCAGCCTCCCTGCAGACCTCCTCCTCTGTCTTCCTGACAGAGTCACCCCAGCTTCCCTGTGACGGCAGCTCACGGCCTGACAAGGGGGCTGGGAGGGAGGAGAAAGAAGGGGCCAGAGAGGAAGATAAAAGTGTTGGGAGCAGCCCCCAGACGGGTGACATCCTTAGAATGAATCACCACCATCCCTTCAACTCTTTCTTCTCCTGTCGGGACCTCCCTTCCCCCACACGTCCCCGCTTTCTAAAGTTATACTGAGAAAAATCCACAGAGGTGCCAGCACAGGTGACAAGGACCACAAATCTGGCATTTTAACAGCTGCCAGAGCCACTTGAGAAATGAGGACGCAGCCCAGAGAGGTAAAGTGACCTCCCCAGAGTCACACAGTGAGTTCTTGGCAAGGCTGGGCTAGCCCAGGTCTCCTTCCTCCCCACACAGATGCCCTCCCATGCCCCATCTCGCCCCCTTCCCCAGAGAGGGACCCTCAGACCCACCTGGCCAGTGGAGCCGACCCATGGTGGAGGCCTGGCCAGGAAGCACCAATATTTGAGATCCCAGCAAGTGAAGGTGAAGCCTCTCGGATGATGGAGGCCAGTCTCTGGGACACGCGATCTGAGTTACGGATGCGTCCCTTGGGCAGCAGCTTTCCAGAACATTCCCACTTTCTTGCATACTGAAAAGACCTCTTCTCCTGCAGTGTCCTGCTGGTCTCCTCCCAAGGATCCCTTGTTTCACTGATTTTGACAAATCATTTCACTTCACAGCAAGTGTGAGACCTGCCTCGGGGGGATCACATGAGCCTGTGTTGAGTAATCAGCTCTGAAGCCAAGTAGTTACCCCTCAGGGGAGCAGCAGCGGGAGCTAGACTGGGTATTGTGCCTGGACGTGCCCTCAAGGAGAAAAACAAAAGCAAAAACAACGAAAAGCCCTCTCTCAAAGATTGGCTCTGAGTCAAGGCTAAGAGACCGTTCACTAAAGCCACCAGGCTGGGGCTTCCCTGGTGGCGCAGTGGTTGAGAGTCCGCCTGCCGATGCAGGGGACGTGGGTTCGTGCCCCGGTCCGGGAGGATCCCACATGCCGTGGAGCAGCTGGGCCTGTGAGCCATGGCCGCTGAGCCTGCGCATCCAGAGCCTGTGCTCTGCAACGGGAGAGGCCACAGCAGTGAGAGGCCCGCATACCGCAAAAAAAAAAAAAAAAAAAAAGGCAGCCAGGCTGAATTGTCTTCACTCCTTTCGAAAAGACAAGCATACACCCTGCTTAAAAAGAAATGCTGATTTTCCTAGAGAACGTCCACCATTCCTGGAGGATGCGTGGGTGTCCCTAGTGGAATAGCCTCCCCCTCCGGCTGCTTAAATAACAGATGCAACATTTGTTGCTGGAAAATATCAATTAGGTTAATGAGGTTTTTCTTGCCCAGAGAAATGAAGCAGTTCCCAACAATGGACACACTGTATGGGAAAGAAGGGCAGAACTGCCAAGCCATTTGGCCCACCCATGGGGTGAGCCCCAAAGCCCTTCATTTTTCTGTCCCCTTTGGTTATTTCCCCCCTTGCTGTCTCCTGGAACCATCTTCCTTTCCAAAGTCAGCCCATCCCACTATTAGCACAAAAGCTGCTAAGGGGGCTCCTCAACGGTCATCTCTCCCTGGCCTGGCCTATTCTTAGCCACTCAAACAATTTTTCCCAAGTGTTGTTTTAATCATTATATTGTTACTATGTCATACTTAAGTAATGGACATGAGATGCAGTTTACCCACCTCTCCCTGCCATCCTGGATTGTGGATGAGATGTAGTGGGAAGTGCCCAGGCCTTGGAGGAGGGCTGACAGGGGTTGACTCTTGGCTGCTCCCTCCTAGCTGTGTGACCTTGGGTAAGTAGCTCGACCTCTCTGAGCCCGGTTCCTCATCTGAAAAATGGGAATAGTAGCACCTCTGTTTCAGGGCTGCTGTAAGGAGTGGTGGTGATGTCTGTAAAGCACAGAGCACAGTGAGTGACTGGCCCTTAGTTACACTATTGAACACCCACCATGGTAACCAGTCATCACGGTGGACCCATAGGTAGCGACCTGGAAACATGCTCCTGCTTTGATAAGCGTTTAGAAGGCGGTTGTAGAACTGAATGGGGGTTACAGAAGGCTCTCACTTTCTACGTTCCGCACTTGCATTTTTTCTTAAATTCAATAGGTCTGTATTTCTTTTGTGTGTGTGCGTGGAATTTTTTTAATATTACGTAAGTAATACGTGAAGAGATTCTCATCAGAAATTCAGACAGCAGCATGAATTTTATTTATTTTCTTTAAAAATAATTATTTATTTATTTAGGCTGTGCCGGGTCTTAGTTGCAGCACACGGGATCTTCAGTTGCGTGCAGACTTCTTAGTTGCAGCATGCATGCGGGATCTAGTTCCCTGACCAGGGATTGAACCTGGGCCCCCTGCATTGGGAGCGTGGAGTCTTACCCACTGGACCACCAGGGAAGTACCATGAATACTTTTATAATCAAGAAAAAAGAAACAAATAACATTTGGAGAAAATTCATCTCATCAACTCCACTTTGCACCCTTCTGATGTTATAAGTCTTTACTCCTCCTTCCACCTGGCCCAGGGGTGCCTCCCCAGGAGATGTTTCTTCCCAGGTAGATTGTGTTTCCTCTTACATCCAGCATGCCAGGACTCACAGAACAGGAGGAAGGAAAGGTGCCCTCCTTCCAGGGCGCCCTCACCCCTGCCGAGGCCAGAGGCCCCATCCCAGCCCCTCACCTGCCGCTACCTGTGAAGGATCCTGAGGTTTCCTCAGACCTGGTGCAGAGAGCCCTGCTTACCGTTAGTTCCCATGGCTGCACCGACAAACGACCTTGTGGGACACAGTGGGCTCGTCACCGGAGCTGGCTCTCATTACTCTGCCTGGTTCACATTTCTTTCCTCTCCCTCCCCACCTGCCCCCACGGCTGGGCTCAACTGGAGGCAGGTGGGGCTTAAAGCTCAGAGGAGTTTAAAGGGGCTCAAGATGGGCCCGGCACCTCAGAGCCCCTAAGGTCTATCTCAGACACACGCTGTGTTACTAGGCTTTGGTGGGCTGGCCTGGGCACCTGGCTACCTTAGACAGAAGAACCTTCCAGATGAGCTGTAGGCAGAGGACACAGGAGCCGGGAATGTTTTCCTGGGCTCCGTGTGCACCTGTGATGCGCTGGGCACCACACTTGCTTTGTACAGATCCTAGGCCTCGGGTTCCTTTTTTTTTTTTTCTTTTTTATGTGGAGGGATGGATTTGGCTTTTCTCCCAACCCTCTGCTCCCCTGTCACCTGTCTGGTACTTGAAGCTGTTGACCAGCTGCCTGGCCGGAGTTGGCAGTGGCGATGGGAACAGAACTGTGATGGCTGGCGTGCTCCTGCTTCATCTCCTTTCATCACTCTATCGCCTATTGAGTTTGCAGATTCTACCTCCATTGTTTCACCTGGGGAAACCGAGGCTCAGAGCGGCTAGGTAACCTTCCCACACTGTCCCTCAGCTCTCAGGGGCCACACGCAGCAGCACAGCCTGGAGGACCCTCCAGCCCGAGCATTGCTTCCCCAAGGGGCCTCCTCTCCCCAAGCTGTGGACCTGCTGCCTGCCTGGCGGCTCCATCATCCTGCCCTCTTTCAGTGGCTCAGATCTGGCCCTGGACCCTCCCCTGTCCCACAGGGATACCAGATGGGAGCACCCTGGCAAAGCTGGGGGTGGCTGCCCAGTGCCTGGGAATCCCACAGACACGCCCCCCTCAGTCACCCACTAACTCGCGGGGAACGCGTCTGAAGTCTCCGAGGCAGCGGGGGTGGCCCTCGCGGCAGAGCTGAGCGGCTCTAGCAACAGCTGACTGGCGACTCAGGGCCTGCATCACGTCCCACTCCTCACCTGGCATTTTGCGCTTGGCGCACTGCGGGTACTTAATGATAATTAAATTCAGAATGAACTCAGAAAGGCCAGCATGTGGTAAATGTATGCGTCGTTGCGCAGTTGTTATACAGCATATGATGAACAAGCCATTAACAGTTCATCAGGAATAAAAATGAATGTGGGAAAAATCTGATCGCAGAGATTTGTACTCCTTCCTCCCCTCCCCAGACTTTTAAATGCAAGTTTAGTGATAATTGCTCTTCAGCGGTTCTTGTAGTAGGATTTGTCATGAAAAGAATTGGGACTAAAACCTTTATGCGCTTCTCCGTGTAGATTTGGGCAGAAAGTTGGAGTGTTTCTCGCCTGGTGAGGGCCGTTGCAGAGCAGGCTGTGGGAAGTTTTCCGGAATGGGTAATCAACATCCCTTGCAGAAGAATTCTCTCCTCCAGACCCAGACCCCGTGGCCTGGCAGGCATCTTGGGGGTGTGTCCTGCAAGACAATGTGGGTCAGAGCACCTCTCAGCCCAGAACACCGCAACCCCTCTTTGCCTTCACGACCCCATCAGGACTGCTTGCCCTGGAGGAAGCTTGGTGCCCGGCCTGGGGTCACCAGGCGTGGAGGAAAAGCTGAGGGGGTTTATGCGTTGCTTAGTTAAATGGGTGACAACGAATCACTTGTTACCAAGGGACAAGGAGCAAAGAACCCAGACAAGCATCCTGTCACCAAATGCCAACGTGGGGGGGGCCTCCAGACGATGACAGTGTCTTGTGGACCCATCGTAGCCAGATCATTCCAACTTTTCAAGATACATCAGAAGTTGTCCTTCAATCAAATATCCCTGTTTTCAAGTGTGGCTTACTGATTTCGCAGCTTTAAACTCTGTGATATACTCCTGGGCTCTTGGTCTGGTTTAAACTCTATCTGGAGGAATTCAAGCCAGACAGCACTTCCTGGGGTGGGGATTTTGAGACCTTGGGGAAAAGGGGTCTGGTGTGTCTTTGGGGTATTCTGGTACCATCCAGCTGGAAGTAAGGGGCAGGGACTAGAAGATTCCTCAGGGAGGTTCAAAGCACCTAGCCCATGACCCTCAGCAAGTGTTTTTTTGACCGATGGACACTCCCTGAGTCCTCTCTCTGGCTCTATATAATGGCAACTCTAGGCAGGTCTGTGACTCTCATTCCAAAGGCCTAATAGTTTGCTCTTTGAGGATTCCTTTCATCTGATGCCTGTTGGTTGCCATCTTTTAACTTTTAAGGTTAAGGGATGTTTTATCAAAATTCCCAGCCAAAGTGCCCAGACAAGTTATCCTGTAAAACGTGAGAAGGTCCAATGTGTCCGTTTGGATGTCTGCTATGTGCCGGGTACCAGGCTACTCGGGAACCACTCAGTCCTGGCCCGTGAGGAGTTCAGAGTCTAGCTAGGGTACACACACACATATACACCCACACACTCACACACACTGTGGTTTTATAAGTCAGTTTTATATGTACGATAAAGGTGTTATGTTATTATGTTGAGACATCTTGATATACAGACTCTTAAAAGATAGGACGCCTAGAACAGGTGTTACCTGAAGCCTTCTTGCAGCATTGGTTGGCTTCTATCATGGTTCAGGTGTTTCACTAATGGGATCGGAATGTGGCCCAAAGATGGGGCTGACATTGGGACTGGATCCCCACCAGGAAGTCAGGCCAGGTTAGGGCAGATCCCCGGAACCATCAGGAAACAGCAACCCTTCCATGGCTGGTTTAGCTCAGAAGCCCCATAGAGTTTACTCCTGATTCAAGAGCACAAGACATGCCCGGGAAAGGGCAGCCTGGACATGGTCTGGCCATCCTGGGTTTACTTGTGGGCACTTGGGTGAATGCCCAGAGCCAGCCAGCCTTCATTTTAGGTTCTGTGTGGTTCTGAGTTGCTCCCGTAAAAGGTAACCAAAGTCTTTACATTTACAACCGTCTTCCTCACTCTGCAGCACATGATGGGACTGCAGCTGTTATTGACTCAGCCAGTATCATGTTGCATGAGACCCTGATCTTTGCACACACTGTGGAGCCAGGTGGCCTGGACTCAAATCCCAGCACTGCTGTGTCCTAGTGGTGTAAACTTGGCCAGGTCATTCAGCCTCTCTGCCTGAGTTTCCTCACATATAAAATTGGAATAATGATAATACCTACCTCATAGCGCTGGGAAGAGAATTAAATGAATTAAGATTTGTAAAGTGCATAGAAAAGAGCCTTGCGTGTAGCAAGTACTAGCTAAGGGTTTAGATTTAAAAGATCCTTAAGTACACTCTTTGTGGATTTCACAAGCCCTTTAGTTTGCACTTCACACCCAAGCCCACTCTCCCTTGGGATCCAGCCCTAGTTCTGCTTCACAGCTGTGAGACAGGCCTGGCAGGCCTACACGAAGAGGAGAGAAAGCAGCCCCTCGTCCAAGATGGTGAAACCAGGATATAGCGTCCTCACCACCCCATCAGGGGCTCCAAGTCTGGACTCTCCGAAGCCCGCTTCAGATGCAGGTGTAGAGCTCGAGTGCAAGTCACCTGGGCCTCTGAAGGCTCCTTTGCTCAGTGCATCACCATTCAGGGCCGAGGGAGTAGAGGGGTGCTATTGGAGAGCGATGGGCTGGCTTCCCAGCCTGCCCCACACCACTCTTCTTTGCCTGTTCTTCCATCACTTCCTCTTTGAAGGTAAACAAGGCCAAACAGTGTGCAAAGTAGGAGAAGAAAGGCCTCAGAACTCCATGACGTCACAGACCTGGCTTTTCTCCTAGGGTGACTGTGATGTCACGCCCGGCCTCCCTGACCATGCAGCCCCTGGGGGCACAGCGCGTCAATTCCATCACACGTGTGCGCCTGTGTGTGCCCATAGCCCCCCTGCAGGCCCTGCTCAGCCCATCTCACCCAATATGGGTTGCTCCTGCCCATGTAGACAGCCAGGAGTCGCTTACGGAAAGCCGTCCCGATGGAGTGACAGCACGTCCGCGACAAACCGCTGGGCCGGGAAACTGCCTTTCATCTCTGTAGCCACTCTGTCAGCCGGCTCCTGGGCGGTGCTGGGGGAGTGGTACTTAATTCACCCCTGCCTCTTCCCTCCTGCCTCTTCATAGCTGCTGGGATTTGGGAGCTGAATTAGATCGGGGCTTGTCTTGTGGGGGTGGGAAGTCTGTAAATGATCGGCCTAAGCAGAGGTCAGACTCTCCTAAGAAAACCTGCCGTGTTGCCCATGGGGTGGATTTTCTTTTGACTCCTGTGTGCCCACTGTCACGGTTCACCCCATGAACTCTCGCTATTTTCTTTTCTTTGTATCTTGTGTTGGACATGTGATGGGAATGCAGAAATACATGTTTGTGGATTTGTTTATTCATGGAGCAGCCGTGTCTCGAGTGTCTGCAGTGGGCCAGGAGGAATGGGAGGCCTTGGGAGGCTGGGGTTTCTCCAGGCCCCGCCCCCCGGTTTCCACTGTGGAAGGTGATTTGTGACACGTTCTCCCCTTGGGGGTCACCCCCTGTCTCCATCTGTGCCCCTCAGTCCTTCCCCGATTCAACAGTAGCATTTACTCAAGTCTGCTCCCGTACAATGCTAGTGGGAGTAAAATTTGGACCAATTTCCAAGAAGCGCTTTGGCAGGATGTAAAGAGAGGCTTTAAAATGTTTGCTACCTTTTGACCCAGAATTTTGCTTCTAGGAATCTGTCCTAGAGAAATAATTAGAAACATGAAAAGGACGAAAACACTAAGATGCTCACCAGTGTTTACACTAGGAAATTTCAAAAGCCGGCTACATGTCCAATCTCTGGGAAGTGGTTATGTAGAATATAGGTAGCCATTAGAAAATGATGTCTGTGGAATTTTAAATTACCGAGAAAATACTTGACATAATAAAAGAGTATGGTAAAAAAAAAAAAGAGTATGGTACAAATTGCATATTCAGAATAATCTTGACTGTGTTTGAAAATGCATGGGAGGGCTTCCCTGGCAGTCCAGTGGTTAAGACTCCGCGCTTCCAATGCAGTGGGTGTTGGGAGTCGATCTCTGGTCGATCCCTGCGGCTATCCCATATGCTGCGTGGTGCAGCCAAAGAAAAAAAAAAAAGAAAGAAAATGCATGGGAAAAACCCAAAAGAAAGTATATGAAAATATTGATAGTGATGTTTCTTGTGGTAGGATTATAGGTACGTACTTCTTTATACTTTGCCGGTGCACAGAGTCCTAACCACTGGCCTTCCCCTAACCAGGGAAGTCCCCATGTGTTGCTTTTATAGTAAGAAAAATATTGTTTAAAATTAAGTTTTGTATATAATTATACATACACATGCAGAGACTGACAGAGAGAAAGCAAATGTTGCAAATATTAACAGTTGGTGAGTCTAGGAGAAGGATTTCGAGGTGCTGATTGTATTATTTGTGTAACTTTTCTGTAAGTTTGAAAAATTTCAAAGTAAAAGATTGGGGGAGGGGAGAGGACCGGGCCACCCCTGAGCTCTCTTTTGGAATGCTGGAAACATAACCAATGTGATTTTTTCTTTTTTTAACCACATAATCTTTATTTTTTTAATTATTTTATTTTATTTATTTTTGGCTGCATTGGATCTTTGTCGCCATGCACGGGCTTCCTCTAGTTGCGGCAAGCGGGGGCTACTCTTTGTTGAGGTGCACAGGCTTCTCATTGGGATGGCTTCTCTTGTTGCGGAGCATGGGCTCTAGGCGCACGGGCTTCAGTGGTTGTGGCTTGCGGGCTTTAGAGCGCAGGCTCAGTAGTTGTGGAACATGGTCTTAGTTGCTCCGTGGCATGTGGGATCTTCCCGGACCAGGTCTCGAACCTGTGTCCCCTGCATTGGCAGGCAGATCCTTAACCATTGCGCCACCAGGGAAGCTCAACCAGTGTGATTTGACAATTTAATTTGTTTTCTGTTGTAGGCAAATGGTCCTTAAATGTTGGGGGGATACTGGGATTTGGTAGTCTTAGGAAGTACCCCCAGGGGTCAAGGTGTTTTGCAGGGTTGACCTATGTGGGCAGCCCAGAGCACCTCACATGCTAATCAGCACTGTTCTGTACTTGGCCAGAGTTCGCTGTGTGCACCTCTCCAGCAGCTCTTGGGTGACTCTGCTAAAGCCAGACCCTCCCCCACCCCATGCCCTGGATTCCATCCCTCCACCTCTCCCACCATTCAGGAAGCTTGCTTAGCTTTTATTTCCCACCTTCTCCTGTTTCTGTCCTCTCCTTCTCTCCTGACTCCTTGCTGTTTTCTTTAAAACAAAACAAATGCCCCCATTCAGTCCACCACACTAGCTCTGTCCTCCTCTTCCCAGACAGATTTCTTTTCAAAGCATCATCAACACTTCTGCAAACTCCATTTTCTCCCCACATGCCTGCCCTCCTTAGCTGAATCCAAGCTGGACTCCACCCTCTATCTTTCTACTAAAACCACTTGTATTAGTCAACGAGGCCAGGTTTATGCTGCAGTAATAAACAAGTCCCAGATTCCAGTGGCTTCACACCTCTGGCACCACCACTTTCCTCATCTTCCAGCCTCATGGGTCATCTTTTAGTTCCTTGAAAACCCTCTGCAGTTTCCTGCCTCAGGGCCTTTGCATGCACTGTTCCCTCTGCGTGGAATGTTCCTTCCTACCCCCTCCCTTCACCTTGCTCACTTGTGCTCATCCTTCAGGTCTCAGTATAAGCATCACTTTTTCAGGGAAGTTTTCTCCAACCCCCCAAGACTAACAAGTGCCCATCTTAGACTCCAGTGACCTGCTGTCCTTTCCTTGTGACACTTGTCTCACTTGATTGTCGACTATCTCCCTCATGAGATGCCTTCACAAGGGCAAGGACAGGTCTGTGTCACTGCTGTGGTCCCAGCCCCTGCACCCTGGTTGCCAACCTTAACTACACATTAGAACCACCGGAGGAGCCTTTAAAACTCATCATACCCAGGCCCCATCCCAGGCCAAATGAATTCTAATTTGAGGTGGGCCCAGGTAGCAATAGGTATCTTTTTAAAGCACTGTAGGGAATTTTATTTTATTTTATTTTTGGCCCCGTCGCACGGCTTGCAGGATCTTAGTTCCCCAACCAGGGATTGAACCCAGGCCGCAGCAGTGAAAGCACGGAGTCCTCACCACTGGACAGTCAGGGAATTCCCACTGTAGGGAATTTGAGTGCACGAGCTTGAGAACCAATGACCTGCGTTGTGCTTAACACTCAACTTTTCCTGAATGAATAAATCAATCTCTGAACATTTAATCTCCCCAAACCCCTCCAAAAGACAGGAGGCTAAGGATATTCAGCTTAGGTAATAATGTGTTAATTTCGCATTTTGTGAAATTTCATATTTAATTTCAACCAAGCTTTATTATGCACCTTGCATGGGGCAGGCCCAGTGACTGGGAAGGGTATAATTTATACCCACTGTACAGACAAGGAGAAGTTACTTTAGGTGAGGGAGGCATAAATAGGTAATAAAGGATTTCAGGGCTCAGCCAGGGTGTATTTGTCTTTCAATTGCAACTGACAGAAGCCCGAAGAAACTGGCATCAACACAAAAGATAATTTATTGGTTTCCAGATTTTAAAAAGTCAGGGATAGAGCTCAGTTCAGGTACAGCTGGATCCAGTCACCCAGATGATGTCACCAAGAACCTGGAATGCACCCTCTCCTGGCTCCGCTTTCTATGATTCAGATAGCCTTCCCCAGGCGGTGGTAAAAAATGGCCACCCATACCTCTAGACTTGTGTCTTATTTAGTAGGGATATATAGAAAGATCTCGATAAACGTTCTACCACAAAACAAAAACAAAACCTTCATTATGGGACTTCCCTGGTGGTCCAGTGGGTAAGACTCTGCGCTCCCAATACAGGGGGTCCGGGTATGATCCGTGGTCGGGGAACTAGATCCCACATGCATGTCACAACTAAGAAGTCCACATGCCGCAACTAAGAAGTCCACATGCCGCAACTAAGACCCGGCGCAGCCAATATAAATAAATATTAAGAAAAAAAAAGAGCTGTGTTGAAAAAAAAAAACCAAAAACCTTCATTACTTTTAAATCACAGCTTAGACCTTCCTTCTTTCCATCTTCCTTCCTTATTATTCTCTCCCACCTGCAATCTAGTCTCGTAATTCCTAAGTATGGAGTGTTCTGGTGATTTATTCTTCATTACCCACAGTTTGCACATGTTTATTTAAAATACCAGGATTACCTGGCCATGGTTTGCTGCTAACAGATGTCTGAAGCCCAGGTTCCAAGGGGAATTGGTAATAGGTACCCAGCCCCTGCTGGCAAGCTATCCACCTTTTGGCAAGCAAAGTTCCTACCTGGATAAACTTTGGTATACTCATCATTCTTAGAGAAGTTTCTCTGCCTGACCACCAATGCAGCCCTGAGATCGGATGCCTAGGCCCTACCAGGCTTTGGTTCTGTGTCTGTAGAATATTTTGTGTCATTGTTGAAAACTAAAGGAGAGAGAACTAAGATACCGACTGCCAGCGACTCAGAGAGCAGACACAGTTCTCCTTCATCTCAGGACAGCCTCTAGAGGTGGGGTTATATCCCTAAATTACAAATAAGGAAGCTGAGACTCAATGATTGTCATGCGCTCAAGATCACAGAGCCAGTAAATTGCAGAACCAGAATTTGAGCCCAGATCTTTCAGCTCCAAAGCCTGTTCTTTCTATGACCCCCTGATTAATTTTTTAATCTCCAAGATTGGACTCTTCCTCTATCCATGTTGCCTGCCTCCCATCCCCAGAAAACGTTGCTCACTGCTCAGAGTTCTTCTAGCATGGGCTCACTTCAGATCCGCTTAATTTTGCTTCGTCACGGCTGCCCAGTTCCCTGCCGGTAGACTGGGAAGTAGGTCATGGCTGCAGGGACCACACACTCTGGCTGCTGAGAGGGCCAACCTCTGGTTTCAGGGCTGGGCAGGGGCCAGACTTTGCTGGGAGCATCACCCTCTGAGGGCCCTGCTTGGATTTCTCATCCCTGGCCCTGTGAAGTCATCACAAACCTTCACATCATTGAACTTTACATTGTAGAATTCACTGTCATTGTGGCTGCTGTGTGAGGTGGTGTTTAGAGAAAGGAACGTAGGGATTAACAGGGAAATTGATGGTCTGGGGAAAAAAAATAATCTTCATTCTGTTGTAGATCTGTGGGTGATTGAGACTAACTGATTGTTGAAGGGGTTTGCCCGGCCATCACATGCCACTTTACAGAACAGAGGTACCGAGCCACTTGACACTGAGCCATTTAACTGTCCCCTCCTTTATGTGACAAAATTATCTTCAGAAATAATCGTGAAGGGCTTCCCTGGTGCGCAGTGGTTAAGAATCTGCCTGCCAATGCAGGGGACAGAGGTTCAAGCCCTGGTCAGGGAAGATCCCACATGCTGCAGAGTGACTAAACCTGTGTGCCACAACTGCTGAGCCTGCGCTCTAGAGACCACGAGCCACAACTACTGAAGCCTGCGCACCTAGAGCCCGTGCTCCGCAACAAGAGAAGCCACTGCAATGAGAAGCCCGTGCACCGCAACGAAGAGTAGCCCCCGCTCACGGCAACTAGAGAAAGCCCACACACAGCAACGAAGACCCAAAAATAAATAATAAATAAATTTATATAAAAAAAGGAATAATCATGAAATGAAACAATCATAATAATTGCCAGAAAAGAAACACAGATAATATTTCTCTTATTGAACTCTGTGCATGTAATTACGCCAGGATTTTTAAAGTAAAAGTAAATATTATTAGTACAAAAAAGGAATAAAAGCACAACTGTTTATTAAAAATTTTTTTCTTTACTGAGTTTTGATCCTTTGGTTGCAGCCTTATATAATGATTACATAAATTATTATTTGTTACTAATAGGTGAACTTTAATAAAAGTGAGACATCTACAAAAGTTGCCTATAATTTAGCAACTACTAAATCGTACCACTGATGTACTGCTTTTTTTTCTTGCTTAATTTTTAGTTTGTTTGTTTTTTTTTTTTTTTTCGGTACGCGGGCCTCTCACTGTTGTGGCCTCTCCTGTTGCGGAGCACAGGCTCCGGACGGACGCGCAGGCTCAGTGGCCATGGCTCACGGGCCCAGCAGCTCTGTGGCATGTGGGATCTTCCCAAACCGGGGCATGAACCCATGTCCCCTGCATCGGCAGGCGGACTCTCAACCACTGCGCCACCAGGGAAGCCCTAATTTTTAGTTTTAAAAGCTAAAACTCACAATTTTAAAGAACAGATTTCCATTTTAAAAAATACTATTCAGGGCTTCCCTGGTGGCGCTGTGGTTGAGAGTCCGCCTGCCGATTCAGGGGACACGGGTTCGTGCCCTGGTCCAGGAGGATCCCTCGTGCATCCCTCGTGCCGCGGAGTGGCTGAGCCCGTAAGCCCTGGCCACTGTGCCTGTGCGTCCAGAGCCTGTGCTCCACAACGGGAGAGGCCACAACAGTGAGAGGCCCGCGTACCGCAAAAAAAAAAAAAAAAAAAAAAAAAAATACTATTCAAACTCAGTAAAATATGTCACGTATGGAGTAAACGTTGTACTTACTGAGCAAAAGTAATACACTTTGCAGTTCACATCCGGTGTCACTGTTTTCAATTTTAAAAACAAAATCTCCAAGTGGCCATGTGGAATGACAAAATTGAAGTAATTCAGCTTCTTTGTGATCACGGCACTACCACTGTTCAAGCTTAGAATCTACTACTTAAATGCAGGAGTATGTGGTCTCACAGAGGTTGGAAATGCAAACGTCACCTGAAGCAGGCTTGAAATTCTGAACAGTTGAGGATTTCTCTCCAAGCGGCTGTGTGTAGCCGACTCCGCATATGTTGGGGCCGACTGTGTAACTAGGAGTTCTCCAAATGACGTCCATGGAGAAGACAAGGTTTAGTAAAGGACTCGTTTTTACACGTGCGAATTTGAACTTAAATATGTATTATTAACAGTCAACAACATCAGTACCAATTGTTCATAACTTGGACCAAAAAGACGTTTTTCAGGGAGGAGAATGTTATCACTGACGTTGTTGAGGATTTCCAACACGTGATGCTCATAAAAATCATTTTGACTTTTCGTCCGTTTATTATTATTTTTGGATTCTCTACAGACAGTCCACCCTTTACTAGCTTGCCATGTGTAGGCCTCCCTCTACCCTTCACTGGTCATATATTATATATCCAGCCCCTGGTTCTGGTGGAGGTGAAGGGAGATGGTAGAACATCTCTGGCGGGAATTCCCTGGTGGTCCAGTGGTTAGGACTCCATGTTTTCACTGCCAAGGGCCTGGATTCGATCCCTGGTTGGGGAACTAAGATCCCACAAGCCGTGTGGTGCAGCCAAAAAAAGAAGAAGAAGAAAAAAAAAAGATCTCTGGCAATCCTCCTAGGACTGAGGACACTGAGGCAACTTGCTAGATCCCAGGTCCCTTGACCTTCTTCCTGGACAGGACCAGCTCTCCCCGTGCGTCCAAGAGTCTCTGCATCTTAACATGGTTTCCGATGGAACTTTTGCTCTGTTATATTGACTTCCTTTATAAAAGAAAACAGACAAGCAATTAAATGTTAGGTTTGAGAAGGTTGATGTGAGCCATTGAGCTAGAAAGTGAGCTTGCAGTAAATTCTAGCAGGTTTTTCTTAGGAATAATATCATCTCCAGCCACTCGCAGTAGATTTATTCTGAATTCAGAAAGAGGCTTCATTTGTTGTTTATACTTTGTGTTATTGGTGTGTTTCTTTAAATTATGATCCTTAGTCATTAGGATATTTCAGTGCAATGTGTTGGATCTAAATGATGCATACATTTGTTCTTTTTTGCAGAGTAGTTTATATTGTGGGTTTTAATTTAACTTAAAAATAATAGGGCTTCCCTGGTGGTGCAGTGGTTAAGAATCCGCCTGCCAATGCGGGGGACATGGGTTCGAGCCCTGGTCCGGGAAGATCCCACAGGTCGCGGAGGAACTAAAGCCCATGTGCCAAAACTACTGAACCTGTGCTCTAGAGCCCACAAGCCACAACTACTGAAGCCCGTGCTCCGCAACAAGAGAAGCCACCGCAATGAGAAGCCCGCACACCACAACGATGAGTAGCCCCCGCTCACAGCAACTAGAGAAAGCCCACGTGCAGCAACGAAGACCCATTGCAGCCAAAAATAAGTAAATAAATTTAAAAAAATACTAACCTTTTCTTGGACAATTGCCCAAATGATATTATCAGCCATACGGTTGAGAATGTGTGTTCTGCAGGCGCCTTCTAGCGTTTTGCTTTCTGAAGGCCACTGGCTAGAGACTGCACATGAACAGGCATTGGCTGGAGCACAAAACAACGCTGATGTCAAGTCATCAATCCAAAGTGGATACCAGCTTTCTGAGCCTGTGGTACAGCCAGAGGCGCTCTCTGTTAAATTAGCGCAGTGTCAGAGGCAGAAGCTAATTTCTTGCCTTGCTTGTCTGTTGACTAGCTGGGTGGCTTTGGGCAACTTGCTTAGCTTCTCTGTTACCTTCTCTGCAAAGTGGAGTCATCTCCTTACCAGACAGAAGGTGGACCCTGAGCCCGAGGCTGTGTAATTTCCCCCTCTTAGAAGGACCTCTGATCCTACCAGCTATTTAACCACCACAAGTTAATAATTGGGAAAAGCAGAGGGAGCACTTCTGTTTAGATAATCATGCGTGGTTTTGTCCTTTTCTGGTTGGAAAGATGTAAGTGTGACTGGGGAGGTAACCGCATGCAGTTGCAGCCTTCCAGGGCAGACCTCTCTGGGGAAGGTTGCTGTGCCCAGAGCCTGTCACCAGAATTTGAAAATTGACTGTCGTGGGGTCTGCTGACCTTGACAGCTAATGGTGTGCTGAGAAGTGTCCCTCCAAAGAGGCTTTTCCATTCGGTCGGGAGTTTCTGGGCATCCCTTCCTCGGCGCCGTGATGCTGTCTCCTCCCTCAACCCCCCACCCCAACTGGTCCCTCTCCTTCCCTCCCCAACGCCCTCAACTTTCTCACAAGCCTTTATGCTGCTGCAGCCTTTTCTAATGAGGAGGTTCTGGCCAGGGCCTCTCTGCAGCTTGATCACGTGGTCCAGGGATCACCCTGAAAAGGGTGTCAGAGGTGGGCACACAGCCAGGGCCAGTCTGTTTACCGGACGCACCTCCTTTGAACTTGGAGGCGAGGCGGTGCAGGAATTTGGACTCTGCAGGAATTAACAGCTCCAACACCAGCCCCAGAGCCAATGTGTGAGGTGCATGCTTTGTTCTTTGTTAGATTCCAGCAAACAGGACTGTCACAGAGAAGCCTGTTGGGAGCTGTTCCCCTGGTGCTGGCTCAGGGCTCCTAGCTGGCGCTTGGCCTTAAGTCTCTCAGAACTGGGTTCCACCAAAATGTCTAGTCTCTCAACCATCACCCCTTTGACCAATGATGTCCCTTTGTCCGGTGATGACACGCCCCCCACCCCATGCCTGATAATGACCCTGTCTCTACCCCCTCTCCAGCCAGAGGAAGGAATTTGTCCCTCCAGGTCTGCCTTCCCTTCAAGTCTTAGCTCAAGCTCATATTCTTTCCAGAGCCTTCTCGACCCCCGTCTCTTTCCGGCTGCTACAGCTTTGTCTCTAGCACCTATTCCACACTTAGCTCACAGAATCACAGACTCTTGGGGCACAGGCCAATCTGCCTTCTATCTTCTGACCTGTGGCCTTGAACTGTATTTATCTCTTTGTCTCCCGTCCCAAGCCAGATCCCAAGAAGTCTTCCATCCCTTTGTCCAGGCTGGAGACCCCCACCCATGGGAGACAGCATTCTGAAAATGGAGTTGACCATGGGGTTGCCCTGAAATTATCCCTGTGTTGTTCAGTATTTGCATATGTATCTCCCCGGCCAGACTGACTATATCCAAGGGCAGTGGCCACATCTGCTCCCTGCTGGGGGCTGGTACATGACTTTCTCATAGTCTGCTCACTGCCCTGGTCCCTGAGGTCTCCCCAGCTGCTCCGCCAGGGCTGGGCCAGTGGGATTGCTCTGTCCTGTTTATATCATCTCTCCCTGCCTGACTTACCCTCCTGCCCAGAGGTATGCCTTTGAGACTGGAGGGCATATATGCACATGCATGGGCGCGGTGCACATAGACACAGCCCCTAAGCTCAGCGTCAGTAATGCATTTTATACACTGAAAGCTGCTGTAAACTTTATTACACAACTGACATGTCTGAATTGGCTCCCAAATCCACCACCAAGCGTGTGGTGCTTGGTGAGCCTGTCACTTAGGAGCGCACTTTCCTCTCTGTTTGTTAATAATAGATGCTTCTTACAGCCTCAGCTTGACAGCTTTGATTTAAAAGGGATATTAAACCGAAGAGACTAATGGATGCGTCTGAATTTGTGCCTTTTAAGCACAAAACATTGCTCTTCTTAATTAACTGGATTTTGTCCGTTGGTTGGAAAAGGCGCTCTCCTCATTGCATCATTAGCTACCGACATCTGGACAGCGCCCGGAGCAAATCTCGGGTGTGTTCCCCGAACTCTCGGGAGGCATCGGGAACCACCTAGATACACAGAGCGTGTATGCCTGGGGCTGTCTAGCAGCGTGAGACACCCAGAGAGATGACTCCCATCCCATCTCTCCCCACCTGGGAGAGGAGATTTCTTCCATCCAGTTCACCATTCAAAGTGGAAAAGGAGTCTTCCCTGAGCCGCACATGCCCACTCCTGGTCTGCAAATACATAATGTGGTATGACAGCATGTCAGTCAGCTGTCCTCAGCGTGGGTCATGGGTCAGACTCCCCACTCCCCCCGCGTCACTTCCTCCTCCCCGCACAGGCTCAGGTGCATTGTGTTTCTGTCTTTGTGCCCCTCCAGTGGACAGTGCAGAAGGTGGGACCATGGAAGGACCAGAACTGTGGGGAGAAGCCCCCCTCCAACCACTGCCCTGGTCTCCAGCCCCGTTCCCTCCGGGAAGCTGGTGGGTGCTGACACGGGGGAGGAGGGAGGAGGGGGTCCAGCAGGGCATGTGGAGAGGATGTGACCACCACTCTGGGGCTGTCCATGTGCACAGTCAGACAGACCAGGCCCTGTGGGCTTTTTGTACCATTTGGCTGGAGTGGAAAGGAAGGCGACACCATCTAATAGAAAGCACTCTGGAGGCAAACAGACCTGATTCACACCCTGGCTCGGCCGCTGTACCAGCCGAAGCGTTTGCACCTTGACCTCTTGGAGATTCAGAGCTGTGGGCTGCACACTGGTGCTATCAATGCCTACCTGGCCAGAGGGTGGAGGAGACTGTGCGGTATGTACTACAGGGCCTCACACGATGCCTGCCACATGGCAGGTGCACCCTCCACGTCCATCTCTTTCCTTTCTTTTCCCAAAATCAAGTTGTCACGTGCTGGTCCACCTTAATGAGCAAACTTACAGAAATTAACTGTTCGTTTTCTATTTGCTTCTGTAACGAACTACCACAAATGTAGTGGCTTAAACCAACACAACCGTTTTATCTGACAGTTGTGGAGATAGCAGAAGTCCAATACAGGTCTCACTGGGCTAAACTCAAGGTGATGGCAGGGCTGCATTCCTTTCTGGAGGGTCTAGGGGAGAATCTGTTTTCTTGCCTTCTCCAGCTTCCTCGGCTCATGGCCCCTTCCATCTTCAAAGCCAGCTTGACTGGTTGAGTCCTTCTCAAATCACATCACTCTGACCCTGACTCCCCTGCCACCCTCTTCCACGTGTAAGGACCCTTGTGATTACATTGGGCCCACCTGGATAATCCAGAATAATCTTAAAGTCAGCTGACTAGCAACCTTAATTCCGTCTGCAACCTTAACCCTTCTTTGCCACATAAAGTAACAAAGTATTCATAGGTTCTGGGGATTAGGACATGGATATCTTTTTTTTTTTTGCGGTACGTGGGCCTCTCACCGCTGTGGCCCCTCCCTTTGCGGAGCACAGGCTCCGGACACGCAGGTTCAGGGGCCATGGCTCACGGGCCCAGCCGCTCCGTGGCATGTGGGATCTTCCCGGACCGGGGCACGAACCCGTGTCCCCTGCATCGGCAGGCGGACTCTCAACCACTGCGCCACCAGGGAAGCCCCAGGACATGGATATCTTTAAGATGCTGTTCTGTCTACCACATTAACTAAATGCAAATACATATTTTTACTTAATCGAAGAAGATTTAATAACTAATCTTTTTCAACAAGATCTGGAAGAGGTGGTATAAATGTATAAATTAAGATGCAAGTAATCTGAATCATATTTGTAATATCCTTAGTTTCATTGCACATTTTTAACCAGATTTTACTAAATAAAACCAGCTTCTTTGCAGCCCTTTTGCAGTATCTTAGCTCATCTTGCATTCTTTCACATAGAACAAGCCTTTAAATCACAGGCATAAGGTGTTTAGACATTCTTTGTCCCTCGGATATTGCTTATAAATCAACATTTCATGGCTCCCTGGAAAATACTTTCTAAACAATAAGCCCCAGGACATAAAGGAAAGGACAGTGCTCTTTAATTGCAGATGGTCTTTTAGAAGGAGGTTTCTAATTACTTTGCTCTTTCTCTTGAGCTGAGGCATTGAAGTGTGGGTGACAGAGAATCCTATGATGTGGCTTCATCCTGAGCCTCCGAGGACCCAGTCACAGAGCAGAAACACCCACTCCCAAAATGTCCCTGGGGCCACATCTGAGAAGGACCCTGGAGTTCGTGCAGGGCCTGCATTGGCGAGGGTTCCCTCGAGTATGTTTCAGATTCTGATGTCCTCTTTTTCCTTCAGTGGAAAGAGGCATTCAGTGATCTTTCCTCTTCTCAATGAACTCACTTTCTCGTATTTTTGTTCATCGTTTGTGTAACTTGAAGGAATCAGATTATTTTCCTCCTCCTTGACAGGAAGCAGAGATGCAATGTCCTAAAATTGTGGTGGGGACTCTAAGAGAACAGAGAGTAGTAAAATCTATGAAAAGGGACAGTGACGGCCTCTATACTACAAGTTTCTAATTTTATTGCAAAAACACTGTGGTATTTTCTAAGTAAACGGAATTGCATTTGACCTTCAGTATCAAATGCATGGATCTGATGCTTGGAAAACAATGGTTTCTGCTTTACTTGGGGTGTGTTCAGTGAAATGTGCTCCTGACTTAGGTTTGAATCCTGGCTTCACTGTCGACTAGCTGTGTGACTTTGGGTGAGTTACTTCACCTCTCTGTGCTGTCGAGGGCCTCTTTTGTTTTTTGTTTTTTTGTTTTTTTTGGCGGTACACGGGCCTCTCACTGTTGTGGCCTCTCCCGTTGAGGAGCACAGGCTCCAGACGCGCAGGCTCAGCAGCCATGGCTCACGGGCCTAGCCGCTCCATGGCATGTGGGATCTTCCCGGACCAGGGCACGAACCCGCGTCCCCTGCATCGGTAGGCGGACTCTCAACCACTGCACCACCAGGGAAGCCCGAGGGCCTCTTTCTTTAAAGTCCATTCTAAGCTTAGAACCCAGGATTCTATGATTCTGACCTAGTCAAGCAGGGGCACCCAGACAGATGCCTGGAGAACAAGTCTGTTTTGGGGAGAGGAGAAGGAACCACAGTGGGAGAGACCTTGATGACAAATTCAAGGTCATTCCTGGTTAACCCAATGCCCAGATGACTCAGCAGTTATATCTCATTTATTTTGGTCATTTGAGGTTTGCAAAGCGGGGAGAGAATTTGAGTTCCCTCCCCTACCCCATTAGAGAGGAATATTCTCTCCAATGGGGTGTGAGAGGTAGTTATCCAGGGAGCTGGGGTAGCCCACACAAGAGACCAGGTCTGCTGTCAGATTTGCAACGGACAATGAGCTTGGGAAGTGTTATCGATGAATGCTGTCACCTCTCCTCCTCCATCCCACGGGAGCCCATCTCCCTGCCCCCCAGCTCCTTGGTTCAGCAGCATTATTGGGGCCTTCCTCCTGCCAGGTGTGGGACCAAGTGCTGAAGACATGATGGTGAAGGAGGTGGCTGTGGCTCTCCCATCCTCAGGGCATTAGCATCCCAGAGGATTACAGCACCAGGCAAGTGTCTGTGAGGGGCACACTCGAGGGAGTTTGGCAGAGTCAAGAAGGGCTTCTAGAAGCAGTGGCTGCTTTGCTAGAGCCTGAAGCTTGAGTAGGCGTTAGCCAGACAAAGGGGAGGGGACGTGGAGGACAGGGCTTCCCTGGCAGGGAGACCAGGCCTGGCAAAGGCCTGGGGGGGAGAAAGTGTAGCAGTTAGGGTCGCACAACTGCACAAGTGTAGCCGTCAGGGTCAAAGAAGCGTGAGGGGCGGCTTTCAGTTCACAGTCGTTCTTTCGTTCATCCGGAGCGCAGACCCCCTACCAAGCACCGCACTAAGTACTGAGTTGTTTACAGGTTTAAAAAAACAAGTACAGGAGAGTCTCCACCCTCGAGGAGCTTGCATTCTAATGGAGGGACTCATGGGTACAATTAGGGTATGATGTGACAGGTGCAACAGGAAAGACCGGCCCCAGTGTTGAGTGGAAGGAGGCCAGAGAGGTAATAGATTCTTACCCATGTCTCGGGAGTGCATGAGTTTCCAGGCTAATCCCGGAAGTGGGGTCAGGGAGATGTGGTGAATTCTTTGGAAGTGAGGGAGTTGTGATGTTTCTGTTTCCCCAAGGCACCTGGGGTGTGTGTGTGTGTGTGTGTGTGTGTGCGCACCTCCCCAGCGAGCCCTGCCTCTCTCAGCCTCTGCCCGCCCTGAGCTTTGTGGGGACAGGATGGCGAATGCTGCCTGGGCTCATTGGCCTGGAGGGGCCCCTAAGACACCCATACTCCACCTCTGCAGTACAGCAGCCTTCCCAAGCAAGCAGTTCATTCGTTCATTTCCCCTGTTTTTGCTGTGTGTATCCAACTCCTGGTTTTAACAGGGAGGACGCTGCACCTCCCATGCAAAGATGTTTTGACCTGCCACCCCCTGACAGCCCGTCCACCTGGAAAGGTACCCTTCGGCCCAGCGCTTTTCCTGGTGCCCCTCTGCACCCTGGTGGGCCACAACCCCCCAATCGACAAAGGCCAGGACCGTTGAATGGGGTGGGGTCGTTGCCCACCGGAAGGAAAAGCTCAGGTCATACAAACAATGCAAAGCTACCCTGGCGGCTTGTTTGTCACAGACGCCCCCAGGGGTTAGATCTGAGCCGAAGCTGGGTGGCCCAGCAGAGGGAAGGTTTGTGTACAAGCCGCTTCATCTCCACTGTTCCTCAGAGAGAGCCGCTTTCCACCCGCCCGGGCGGAGGGCTCCACCTCCCCACAGGAAGGTTGGAGGGCATCTGTAGTTTTAGATTTAGCAAAGGAAAATAAATTTGACTTTGAGCCTCTTTTGCAATGTTTTAAACATCTTTATTGAGATTACGGTTCATGTACCATAAAAACCATCCCTTTAAAGTTACAATTCAGTGGGTTTTAGTATCCCTGTACAATTTCGACTTTGATGGTAATTCCTAAGACACTAGGAAGACCCAGAAGCAGCTCAGATGGGGGCAGGGCGACAGCGCTGAGGCAGCTGCCCCTCTCTGTTCTCCGCATGCGTGACTCCAGGTGTAGTGTTTTCTCCTTTTCCAAGAAGAATTTCATTTCCTATCATGTTTCTAAGTTCTTTGTACTTCTTTCTCGCCAGCTTTTTCTCTCTTATCTGCTCATTCTGTCCTCCTTCCCTCCTTGACTGTAATTTCTGTTTCTGAACATAATGTCCAGGCATTTCTGCTGGATAATGAATATTTTGCGACCAACAGAGGCTGCCTGGGCTTTTTCTGAAATACGTACTTGGGGGCCCAGAGCCTAAATGTACGCCCCTGGCTTTGACTTCCTGTCTCTCCCTGATCTGAATTTCTGCTGTGTCCGTTTTAATTGAACCAGATATTTGTGCGCCTGGATTGGATCTCTTTCCAAAGCTGTGTTGAAATTCTTTCTTTCAAGATCATTTCCTCACTCCATAAATTTTCTGCTTTCCACTGTACTCCACTTTGTCAAGCATAATTATTTTATCCAAATAAGAGAGCATGACCCAGGGTCCCATGCTGGATAATATTTGCATTTTCTTATTTTAATTTTAATGAGAAGTTTTATTGATAAATATTGAAACTACTTTCCCAACCTCAATAGATGCAGCAAAAGTGTCTGGTTTCCCCTTTATCTAAATAGCGAGCCTATATTTTTATATTCTGACATGGCCACGAACCCTTACCGTGCACATTGCATTGGGAAGTTACCTTTTCTAGGGCTCGTAAGGCTGTAACTTCAGCTCTGGTGGGGCTTCTCACCTCCCTGCTTCTCTCTAAATCCCTTTTCGGAACAAGCTAGATATAAATACATGAACAATTACAGCCCCCCAATGTGCTTAGACTTTTCACTGGATCTTAGAGAATCACACTTGTGATAGGCAAGGGTTTGTGACACCAGAGTGCTATATCCAGGTGTCCCTGGCTCTCTGCGTTAAATGTACCTGAAAGGCTGCGTGTCAGCTGTTAGTGAACCCCATCTCTTTGCGTCATGACTCCTCCCACTGTGTGAAGCCTCCCCATCCGGGAACCATCACTGGCTCCATAGGGCTTCCCCCACTACCCCCATCAGGCACCTCTGGTGGTGTTCCTCCGGCCCCAGGTTAAGAATGCCCCACACACATTGTCCCCCTAAGCGGCCTCTGTCTTCATGGTTGATCACAGATGTAGTTGAACACATCACACTGACGCCTAGAATCAGTATTAAGCCTCTTGGTCACCTTGACCCGTCAGCCATGCCGGTGCCTACAGGCAGCCCACGATTTGTGAACAAAAGGAGCAGCACACTGTGGACAAATCCTTGACTTTGTTACGGGGTGTTTTGTTTTGCCAAAAGCGGAACGTATTTATTACTTTTTGTCAGATTATGAGCACATGTTTAGAAAACAGTATGATAAAACAAAAATGTACACAACAACAAGAGAAAGTCTCCCTAATTCCACTTCCCTTCCCAGATCACATGTCCTTTACAATATCTTTTTTTTTTTTTTTAAGTTTATTTTTGGCTGCGTTGGGTCTTCGTTGCTGCACGTGGGCTTTCTCTAGTTGTGGCGAGCGGGGGCTGCTCTTCGTTGTGGTGCACGGGCTTCTCGTTGCAGTGGCTTCTCTTGTTGTGGAGCACGGGCTCTAGGTACACAGGCTTTAGTAGTTGTAGCTCACGAGCTCTAGAGCGCAGGCTCCAGTAGTTGTGGCGCACGGGCTCAGTAGCTGTAGCTCGTGGACTGTAGAGCGCAGGCTCAGTAGTTGTGGCGCACGGGCTGAGTTGTTCCACAGCATGTGGAATCTTCCCGGACCAGGGCTCGAACCCGTGTCCCCTGCATTGGCAGGCGGATTCCCAACCGCTGTGCCACCAGGGAAGCCCCCTTTGTGACTTCTTGTCTGCACATATACATATATATGCTACTGTCTTGTTTATAAACATTCTGTGCGTGCACATTTCTAAAACTGCCTTTTTCCCTTGGTGATACAGGATGGAGCTCTCTCCATGCCAGTGTGTTCGCTTCTCCCCTGTCCTCCTCACAGAGGGGTCAGCTTCACACAGTGTGCTCCGGGACACGGTTTTGGCCCCGTCTCCAGGAGTCACGGGACCAGGGGATGACCTCACCGGGTACACCATCTGCCCTGCCTGGCCAGAGGCTGCATCGGGAGGGCCAAGGGGGCACCATGTGTCGTTGGATCCAACGTGGGGTGGGGCTCTGGGCCCTGAGAAGCTGTTTAGTCTGAAAATACGAATAGGACGCAGAAAGGTTTGGCTCAGATAATGGGTGATAGGTTGTCATGATAGTAACCACAGCGGGCACTTCGATCGCATTTACTGTATTAACTCGTCTAATCCCCACACCTTACAGACGAGGCAGCGGAGGCTCTGAGAGGTTGAGTGACTTACTCGAGGTCACCCCGCTAGTAAGTGGCGGATCTGGAGTGGAACCCAGACAGCCTGACCCCAGTGTGTTCTCCACGCCCCAGAAATGCACTGTCAGCTCCGCCCCTGATGCTGTGTGGGCACCTCTGTCAAGGGGGTAATTCAGGGACGGTGTGCTTGACCTGGGTGGCATTTCTCCCATGGGTTCAAAGGACACTATTTGTTTTCCGTCTTTCCCACCGTGCTGAGTTCAGGTTGCTCATTACTGAGGGACATTGCTGATTAGAGACAGACTACGCCGTCCTCCTGTGCCCCGCGTCCTTCAGGGTGTGTCCTCAGACTCAAAAAATAGAAATGAAAGCATCCTCCAAACTACCACCTTCCCTTCCTCGTTTCCTCTCCCCTCCACTTCTTCCTTGTTGTCCCAGCTAATGAAATGTTGTGGCAAAAAGAGCCAATTTCTGGTCATTGCACGTGGCCTCTCAGACTCCCGCCTCCTTCGCTGCCAAGACTGGTGCGGACGCTTCGTCTCTCCCCACCTCCCGGCATCACCTTCTCCGCATCACCTCCCCTGTCTCCTCTGTGCTCCGGGTGCCAGTGCTGGGAGGGTGGGGAGCAGAGACACCCCAGTTCTTCCCCGATGCTTACCTTCGCTCCGTCACTTCCGAGACCTTCCTGGAAGGACCCCCTCGTTTCTCCTCCTCTCCCTGGGCCGACCCGGAGCTGCCTCTCACGTCTCCATGCTCTGTCTCCCCCTCCTTCAGGGCAGAAGCACAAAGGCTCTTGTATCGGCCCCTGATTTTATCCCTTCAGGTTAGGCCTCCTCTTCCCCATCCTCAGATATCTTCTCCTTGCTCAGAACCCACGTGTCATAACAACAGTACCGAGTATCGGTCTAGAACATCGCAGTTCACTGAAGCACTCTCTCTCACATGCATTTTTCCAGTGACCCTCACAGCCACACTGTGACACAGGTGTCCTCGGGCCCATGTTACAAATGAAGAGTCTGTGATTCAGAGAGGGCAAGTGACTGGCCCAGCATCGACCAGCCAGTGAGTGGTCCCTCCTAAGCCTAGAACCCAGGGCTCTGGACTTCACACCACGTGTCCTTTCTACCCAAATCCATGGAGAGGTCTGAACCGGCCAGAAGGTCCTCAGGAAGATTTGGAGCCAGTGCACCGAGGGCACAAGGAGTCCAGCCGTTCATGCAACTAACAAGGCTGGACTTGGCGCGTTCCACGAGAGGCGCTAGGGCTGAGTGGCCTCTCGGGGTAGATGCAAACATGGCATCTCTGGATCAAGAGACCCTGCTTCATGGGAGAGACCCGGGTCCAAGGGGAAGCGAAGCAAGGGACCCTCCAGGCTCGGCTTTGGGGGCAGGATGGAGGGTGCCTCCCCAGCCCCTGCTGTGAGGGTGAAGCCGTGCAGTGTTCTCAGAGGGCCTTAAGAGGGAGCAGCCTAAGTGCTAGTCATCAGTCCCAGGAATGGCTCATGGAGAAGCAGGTGCTCCTGAGAACCCATAATGGTCTTTGGGAAATGGCCCGAGGTGCCTCTGAGAGGCCTCAAGACCCTGACTGTGGGGGGCCCATTCAACATCGGGTACAGCCGTGTCCTCACGCCCCTGACATCATTCCACCCAGCGTTCGCTCCCAGCGACTTCCTAGCCCTAAGGTGAGCTTTCCAGGAAATCACTACCGGCCACACTCTGTCCCCCGCTCTGGCACTGTCTCTAGGTCCACTTGATCCTCTCTGTGCCTCAGTCTCCCCAGCTGCAGAATGGAGCTAAGATGACCCGTGTATCTCACAGAGGTGCAGTTGGAATGGCTCCTCCTATATCAGGGCTTCAGAGTGGGGCTTTATGATTTGTCAGTGAAGGTCTCCAGAGACCCACCCTGTGTCCAGCTGGAGGCTGGGACTGCAGATTCAAAGCCACGTGTGCATCCTCCCTCAGCCAGAGATACTGGGCATCAATGCAAAAATGGGGATAATAAGATAATAACATTTCCTCCTTCACATAGGCCGTTGTGAGGACTAAATGAGGTGAAATGTGTAAATAGTGCCTGGCTACAGAAATATTTATTCAGGGAAGATCATGGATGGCTAAAAAAAAGGGGCGGGGTGGGGGGACTTTAAAAGTCCCCCTCCAGAGTTTTTTAAGTGCTCCATTTGCTGCCTGTTAGAGCTAGAGGGCAGAGGGATAACAGCAAATCTAGACATTGTAGCCATTGACGATCAACCAGAAATTAATGTAAAGCTTATTAATATCAGTATATTTATTACACAAATAAAGTAGGCTACAGAACAGCTGGTACGATGTGGTCTCATTTGGGGAAAATTATATGTGTGCCTAGGCGAGGTGTTTGCACAGAAGTTCCCTAGAATTTTAACAGTGGTGATTTTGCTTTCCTCTTTTCACATTTTTGTATTTAACTTTTTAATAATGACTGTGAATCACTTTTATAAAACAATAAATTCTCTCTCTCTCTCTCTCTCCCTCTCTCTCTCAGGATTAAGAGTGGCTTGCCCTAGAAAAAAAAAGCGCAATTTTTCGCTGTGGTTTTCCCAGCTTTGACATCAAAAGAGACTGCTTTTTATCCATTTGGTGCTCTGAGTTGAGGGGATTCATCTCAGATACAGTTAAGTGGTCACCAGGGCCATTGGCAGTCCCTTAACGGGACAGAGGCTCAGCAACCTGCCGCCACCCCCCGTAGGGGTGTCACATGGCAGTGCTGTCCTCGTTGAAGGCTAACTGATCAGAAAGGGGGTTGGAGGGAAAACTACGTGCAGTTCCAAGCACGCCGTATCATCCTAACAGATGCTACAGCACTGTTTGACTATACCAGCAGTTACAAAGGAGGTCAAAAAAATAAAACAGAATCCTTGAGCTTAAAACCAGAATTGTCCTCTCCGACACAGTCTGTGGATTTTCTTGGTGGTGGACGTCAGCCGGCTGACATCAGCCATGACACATGGTGTGTGCACAGCAACACCACCTCCCCCCAGAAAGCGGCCTTCATTCATGCTTTCATACAACTGTTGATTGTTCTCTTTGGATTGAGGCCCGGGATTATTCCAGTTTCTTCTCACCAACCTAAGTCTTTCCTCTCTGTGGGCTCCTTTATCTTCTCTGCACTTAATTTGGCAGTTCTGCCTGAAATCCGGGTATTATCATTATTATTGTTCAGATTCGGTTCTAGAACATTCTCTGGTACCCTGTGATAGGACGTGAGCACAAGCTCACACTTTAGAGTTCCTCTGAGGTTTGCCAGGCCGTCTTCCCTCCAGCAAGTCTTCCTGAGAACTTCCCCGTGGTGTCTGGGTGCTGGGTGCCACCTGCCTGTCGGGGGCGGGAGAGAAGAGGGGCAACACAAAAGGAGACTAGCTGTGAGGGAAGTGCATCTGAAGCAGCAGAGTTGCCACGCGCCAGCCCAGCGTTCTCTTGAACCCTGGAGGCTCTTCCTCTTTCTTTAGGTACAGCTGGCTCCCCGCTTCATCAGTATAGGGATTTCCTAACGACCTTGCGCCCAGACTTCACCTCCGCCAAGGAGGCTACTATGCCTGCCCTTTCACTAATCTTCATATCTTAAAGTACAACAGTTGAACCGTAAGCATTAAAGAATAGACTGTAAATACAAGGAGAAAGTTGTCGAAGGAGACGACAGCTCTCACTCAGTTGAGTGGGTCCTTCTGTCCCTGAAATGGGTGATCTCGGACACCGCCTGATTTAATCACTGTGTCGGTCGGCCTCACAAGGTCAGATTCCGGTGCCAGGCTGCTTAGGCTTTGAGCCCTGACTCCATTACATGTTTACTGTGTGACCTTGGGCAAGTTACTCGACCTCTCTGTGCCTCGGATTCCCCCTCTGTAGAAGTCGACATAATAATAGGGGCAGTTGTGTTGATTAAATGAGTCAATACCTGGAAATGCTTGAAACGTGGCTCCTGTCATGAGGAATCCTGTTTTCCACCTGAACGCACTGGCAAATTCATGATGGTGCAGAAAAGGGACCAGAGCAAAGGAAAGATGGGATGTGGGAGCCAAAAATAACCTTGGAGATCAAAGTTCATTTTAAGGTTATTTTTTTAGATTTCTCTCTACTTGATCTTCAGCTATCTGAGAGATCCATTTAGGGTGTTTGTTTTTTTAATAACAGCTTTATTGAGATATGTCACATGCCATAAAATCCACCCTTTGCAGTGTACAATTCAGTGATTTAAGTATAGTCACAAAGTTGTGCAATATCACCACTCTCTAATTCCAGTTGGGTTTTTAACCTGAGGGAGTTTTAAGGGCCAGCGTCCTTTTTTTGGACGGAGCCACCTGTTCTGGTGGCGGTGATTCCGCTGAGTCACGGCAGCGGCCCCGGGAGCCTGCAGTGCTGCCTGGGGGAGAAGCTGGCCGGTGGCTGGGCTGCAGCGAGCGGGCACCGCGCCCTGGCATGTGCTGCCCCCTAGCGAGGGCTGCAGCTCCGCCCTAAACAGCCCACCCGGCGCCTTCAGGGAGGGGGCTCTAGGATACAAAAAGCTCCTCCCGGGCTTGGACTGCACAGGCAGCGCGTCCTGCTTGGAGCCTGGTGAGCCAGGGTGCGGGACCAGCCCCTGACACGGGCTTTCTTCTTACCTCCTCGGCTCTAATTCCATCCAGCTGGGACAGGGTCATTTCTCTGGGTCCTGGAGGGGAGAAAAGGGCTATGTTTTTAAACTCTCTGTTGGGAAGGCATTGATATAATACAATATCCGAAAGATGGGTTTTAGCATCAAAAGATCAGAGTTCACATTCTGCTCTGCCTCTTACTAGCTGTGTGACACTCAGCAGGTTCCTGAACCTCTCTGAGCCTGTTTCCTCATCTACAAAGTGAGGATAATTCCTCTCTTGGGGCTGTTGTATTACAGAGATTTGCTTTCTCTCTCTGAAGCCCCTGAGACTGGCTAATAGTCACGACTCAAATAAACAGGTGCTGTTAATATTCCAAAACTGCCAAAAATGGTGTCCACTGTTGTCCTGGCTTACCCGAGGAGCTTTCTAGAATCAAGATGCATTGCTGTAGGAAAATTAAAAGGAATAGGAAGGATGGCAGTAGGTGTAGGAAGGCTATTTGGTCTTCATCTCCTTCAGGTAGAGACTGCCCCAGGTCAGCTGAAACCCTCAGACACCCTGGAGAACTGGGCAGGAGCAAAAGCCTGGGTGGGGAAGCAGACAGAGGCATCAGAACTGCTGGGAATCTGTGTTCCAGAGGGGAGTCAGGTCCCAGGCTGCCTTGCTGGCCTTGGGCAAGTCATTTAGGCCCTTGGGGCCCTTTACCTGGCTGGGATTTGCATCCTGCCCACGTCATAGATTTGTGGTGAGCCTGTATGTTCTGTCATGGGAAAGTGTCCAGGAAAATGGCAGACGTGCTTCAAATAGTGAGCAGGGTTCCCTGATGATGCCCCAGACGTCACCTCTGGGCTGGGCTAGGTACCTGGGCTTCCCTCATCCACCTCTGGATGCCTCAGAGGGCAGCCTGAGATGATCAGAAACAAAGCTGACTCTTCAGGTAAGACACACAGAGCAGGTGAACTCTACCAGGCAGAAAATGTATCCACCTTGCAGCCTGGGAAGACCCTCTTCTTCCAGAGCAAAAGGGACCCGGGGTCTCACTTGCACATCCCTGGGCCCCTGAGGGTCTGGAGGGGCCGGGGGCCCACCCTTGGCAAAATGAGGAAGAAGCTGAAGGTTGTCTGAGGGTCCCTGCCATTCTTCTCTTCCATCATCCTACCCCTTCCTGCCCTCACCTTTCCTCCCCCTCCACCCCGATTTCAGCATTATCAGACAAACATCACAGTAAAAAATTCCAGGGCTTCCCTGGTGGCGCAGTGGTTGAGAGTCTGCCTGCCGATGCAGGGGACACGGGTTCATGCCCTGGTCCGGGAGGATCCCACATGCCGCAGAGCGGCTGGGCCCGTGAGCCATGGCCGCTGAGCCTGCGCGTCCGGAGCCTGTGCTCCACAACGGGAGAGGCCACGACAGTGAGAGGCCCGCGTACCGCAAAAAAAAAAAAAAAAAAAAAATTCCATATTGTTTCCAAACTTAAAAGACTGTGGGTAATCATCAATGGATACATGGATAAACAAAATGTGGTGTATCCATACAATGAAATATCGTTCCAGGAGCGAAGTCCTGACACGTGCTACAACGTGGGTGAATCTTGAAAACATTACCCGAAGCGAAAGAAGCAAGACGCGAAAGCCCAGTGTTAGATAATTCCATTTATTTGAAATCTCCGAAATCGGTAAATCCGTAGAGACAGAAAGTAGATTCGTGGTTGGCAGGGCATGGGGGGAGGAGTGGCGAGAAACTGCTTCATGGGCACAGGGTTTCTTTCAGGGGTGATGAAGATGTTTTGGAACTAGACAGAGGCGATGGTGGTTCACTTTAAAATGGTCACTTGTGTGCTGTGTGGATTTTACCTCAATCAGGAAAGTAAATAGAAAAGACTGGTTTGCAGCAGCCGCGGTTTGATTCAGGGGGTTCCTCCCTCCCTGTGCCTTCACCCCCTTCCCCTCTCCTGCCTTCTCTTTTATCCTCTCATCACCTGCACTGTCCTCTTTTTTCCTCTGTCTCCCTCTCAGCCCCGCACACACTTTTCTCCCTTTCCCTGGCTTGCCCCCCCCCACAAGCCATTGGCAAGGCAGCATTGGGTCTGGGGGTGTGATCTTGTAGGACCAGGCACTGTCCTACAACTTAACAAGCCCCGTCCCCTCAATTTCCCAGCTACCAAATGACAAGGACAGACTCCAGGACCCTCTGGTTCTCATTTTCTCTTGTCAGGAGGCGGTGCTTTTCCAAGGGTCCCTAAAGAGTGACCCGTTTTCGTTTCCAGGTTTAACTCAACTTTTGTGCTCCTCCTCAGATTTCTTCCTTACCTCACTCCCCACTGCCTGTAGGTCACTGCCTGGGAAAATGGGAGGTAGGAAATCAGAGAGATTGAAAAAGAGATTGGTTGATTTAGAAGAATAAGAAGGCAAAGCATGGCCTTAGGACAGTAGCTCCTGGCGTGTTTATTTTCCTGTCTGTGTGTCTCTCTTAGGCTACAGGGATCCGTGGGGTGATATAACCACGTCTAGTCTGGACTGTGTACCCACCTCAGGGCTACGCTTGTTTTTGTGTTTTCAGTCTGCTGTCTTTGCATGAAAGTCCTAGGGCTGGGACGTACGGCTGTGCTGTCTGTCAGTTGCTTTACATGTTCTTTGCCCAGTTCTTCCAGAGAAATCATCCTGCCCTTGGCTCTCGTAGAGGAAGACCACAGGGGTCAGAGAAGGAGGCAGGGCTGAGCTTTCAGACCCTTGGCTGGGATGGCAGGGCCCCCTGCCTCTCAGCCAGGCCTGGGCTAGAGACTCCTGCTGCCCTGTGACCAATCTTCCCAGGGCTCTGAGCTGGAGGACACAGGCCTAATCGATCCGCTTAAAGTAAAATGTTGGAGCAGGAAGGGAGCTCAGGGGTCACTGGGTGACATGAAGGAGGTTGAGAGAAGTGACTTAGTCACAGCTTTGGGGTGTGAGTCCTGGACACTGCTGCTTCCACACCCCAGATCTGTGCCCCAATGGAAAATTGGAGAACATTTGATGGTCCTGGATGGAAGGACTGGCAGTGAGGGCAGCTGAGTGCCCCGTGAGGACACAAGCTTTGCATCCTGGAGTCGCCTCTTCCTGGGTATGTGACCTGGGCAGAGTACCTCCCAGATTCCTCATCTGCCTGTAAGTGACCCAGACAGGTCCAACCCGACGGGACTTGCGTTCTCGTGCGCAGTATTTGTCCTAAGACTGAGAAGAAGAACTACTTCATTTTACTCTCCGAGCGCATCTCCTCTGGGTTCTATTTTCTGCTTACGTCGAGTAGCCTCTCAGAGATGCTCCAGAGATGACCTGTAGGTACCAAAACATTAGCACGGGGCAAGTGGCCCAGCCCAGATGAGTTGGAGAGACAGCACTGGTGGCCTCATTGAATCAGGAGGTCCATGAACCTAAGGCCATTTGCTGGGGTCAGTGGGAGGGGCGGGGTGGGGGGGTGCCTCCCTGCTTAGAGAGTTCTTCCCATGCATTCCTCTTTTTACCCTAAAGGAAAATAGTGGCACCTGAGATGCACACGGTTTATTCATTTTGCATAGTGAATAGTAGCCTATGTTTTAAAGGATGATTTAATTTCTCCAGAGGCCCCTGTAATTTGTTCAGCTTCCTATTAGTGCTTCTGACTTTCTCCAGCCATGCAGGGGTGGTGCTGGTGGTAGGGAAGTGGGGGGATCATTAGAATCTGGGACAGAGAGACCCATTGCCTTGCCTTTTGCTCTGTGGCACTGAGCGAGGCGGCCTGGCAGCCGAAGGGCTTATGCCACGGATGCTGTCTCCAGTCCCTAGAACAGTGCGGCACTGCCCCAGGCCCCAGAATGACCCTTAGTTCTCCTGCTCCTGACTTGAAACTTCTGGAAACTTCTGGAAGGATACCAAAATGTACAATGATTCTTGCTAAGACTTAATTACAGATTCTTTTTTTTTTTTTTTGACTATTGAGAGAGGAGAAGGAATACTGGAAAAGCCAAAAGCAGGAGTCTGTAAACTGTGGCCGATGGGCCAAATCTGGTGTTAGCTACGAATGGTTTACATTTTCAAATGGTGGAAAAAAACAAAAACAAAAGAAAAATATTTCATGACACATAAGATTATATGCAACTCAAATTTCAGCGTCTGTAAAAAAAGTTTAACTGGGACCCAGCCGTGCTCATTCATTTACGGATCTATCATCAATGCTTGCTTCCCTGCCGCAGCAGCAGAGGTGAGTCGTTGTAACAGAAGGCACAGCCCCCAAAGCCTAAAATATTTACTATCTGGCCCTTTACAGAAACAAATTGCTGACCCTTGACCTGAAATTAAAGTGGAAAACTGTTTCATTGTAGATCTGTTTTAAAAAAAGATCCATAAAAAATTTAAAATTATAATGGAAATCACGAGGGAGAGCAGAATCTGCTTCCTAGAACTTATTAACTCAAATCAATCACCAGTTGGTAAAATGCAGTGGGGGAGATTCTTCTTTTTTTTATTTTTTTTGCGGTATGCGGGCCTTTCACTGTTGTGGCCTCTCCCGTTGCGGCAGGCTCAGCGGCCATGGCTCACGGGCCCAGCCGCTCCGCGGCATGTGGGATTTTCCCGGACCGGGGCACGAACCCGCATCCCCTGCATCGGCAGGCGGACTCTCAACCACTGCGCCACCAGGGAAGCCCGAGATTCTTCTTTTGAGCAGGGATCTTTTAAAGACAGAACCCACCCTTGTTGACCAGCTGCCTTGGACCCTGATGCTGTTCCCTTTGACTGTGCTACCGCCTCCCATTTTCCCAGCCTTGCAAGCCCTCACCTCTAGTGTAATTCTGGATTCTGAGCTCTCCCTCTGACCCCAGCCCAGTTTTAAAGCCCAGTCTAATGTTATCTAAAGTACACTTCTTGGGTCTGTCCCTTCCTTTCCATGGCCTCTGCCCCCGCTCTGGTTCTGGCTTTTTTGCTGTATACCTGGATCAGTGCAGTCACCTCCCTGCCAACAGTCCTTTCTTACCCATCCAATTGGCCCTGCCGACTGCTGCTAAAGTGACCTTAGAGCACTTCTTTGATGCCGCCCTGCTCATGCCTGTGAACAAAGTCCAAACTGGGCACCTTGCCCACCTCCAGACTTTGAGTGAGAAGCAGCCACCGTGTCACGTGGTTCACCCCATCTGCCCCCAACATGGTGGTCGTGCAGATGGGCAGGGAAGAGACCAGGGCATGCGGAATCTTTTTAGTTGTGGCATGCGGGATCTTTAGTTGCCGCATGCATGCAGGATCTAGTTCCCTGACCAGGGATCGAACCTGGGTCCTCACAAGTCACTGAGAGATTTTCTGCTAAGGGATCTCATCTCTGATAAACAGAAGGCTAGAAAATGGTTCTCCCATTCATTCCCCAGAGACCTTGAGGGGAACCCGTTGCCTCTGTGCCAGTACCAGTGTTAGAGCTCCAGCCATAATCATCTCAACTGTGGAAACCCAGAGCCCTTATTATTATATCATCAACACGATGAAGGGGAGGGTCCCACTCACAAAGGCAATGCCAAGGATGAGGAGACATCAAGAGTGGCTGCAGCAAGATTAGAAAAGATAAGAAAAAAAGAGACAAAAAAATCAAATAAAAATTAATTAAATTAAATTAAATTAAATTAATTAATTTAATTTATTTATAATTAATTAAATTAATTAATAAATTAAATTAATTAATTTAAAAAAAAAGAGTGGCCTCAGCAACATGCAGGACTACATCTTTCCTTCCACCCCAAGAGATTTAGAAACAAGAATAAATGGGAAAACATACCTTGCTCTTGGGTGGGGACACTAAATATTGTGAAGATAGCAACTTTTATCGTTTTGGCTCGTCATGCAGTTCTAGCCAAAATCCCAATGGAATTTTGAGAATTTGAGGAAAAAGTGTTCTGAAGAGCATCTGGTAGAGAAAATGTGCAAGAAGATCAAACAGTTTTGAAAAAAGAAGATGAGAGTGTCTAAGCCCACCTAGAGAATAAGGCTGGAGATCCAACACTTAAATCGGGAGGCTCTAGCACCAAAATGGACAGGCGAATGGAGCAGAATAGATGGTTCACTCACCTGGGGAAAGAGGGAAGACCGTCCTATGAATAGGGCAGAGCCCATTGGTTTAGCTGTTGTATCTGGGAGAAAATTTTTTAGATTCCCACCTCATATCATACACTTAAATAAGTTCTAGATGAATTAATAAATTTAATACAAAGAATTAGATCACTAAAGACACAGTAGAAAATATTTATGATCTTTACGGACTATAGAGCAGCGGAATAAATCACAAAGGAAAATAGACTTGACTGTAGAAAAAGTAAAACCCGTCAGTAGAAGCCATCAGAAACCAAAACAGGGACCTAGTGGTTACGATTCGGGCTTTCACTGCCATGGCCCAGGTTCAATCCCTGGCTGGGGAACTGAGATCCCACAAGCTGTGCGGTGTGGCCAAAAGAAAAAAAAAAAAAAAGAAACCAAAGTAAAAGGAGACGCTATTAGCCACAAATATGATAAAGGGTTCATGTCACTCATAGATTAAGAACTCATTCAGATCATTACAGTGGTCGCTGAGGCATGACAGAGAAGCAAAGGATGTAAAGCGGCATCTTATAAAAGAAGCCAGGGCAGCAGATTTTTACTTTTACACTTCCATCCACCGCGTTCCAAATGGGAAAACTTAGTCCTTGAAAGGAATTGATCAAATCTACAAAACAAAACCACGGGGCTCATTACACTTCTTAGTGTTCACGAAAACCTTAGCTGCAGGTTGAACAGGATGGCCTGATCTGTCTGATCTGGCTCACCCGGGCCGGGTGTAGTGTCTCCAGCCAGTTCGGGAGGCTTGCGCTTCTGGGAGGATTCCACCGCACTCGGGTGGGGCTCCCGGTGAGTCAGCAGGTGAGGTGACTCATGGACCCATCCCGGGCACGGGCACGAGCAGCTGGGCAGTGACCAGGGATGTCCTGAGAGAGGCGTCACCAGGAAGCAGCGAGGGAGGCGTTACTTCATAGAGTTGGGTGGGGAGCAGTAGTTGACGCCTTTGGTAATGAAACTTGTTCCTCTTAGCACAGGGGTTCTTGTTTTGGGGCTTTCTAAGGGAAACAGACCATCAGTGTATCTCAGGGTAGAGAATATCACCATAGAGAATATCACCACCAAATCCTAAGTCTTGAAGGATGAGTGGGGCTTTGATCCTCCCAGGAAAGTCCTGCTCATCCTTGGGGAGATATCAAAGGTTTGGAGATGTGGGGAGACATCAAAGGTTTGGAGATGATCAGCCTCAGAGGCCCCTCCCAAGAGCTCTCTGAGAGACAAGGGCCTTGGTCAGAATGAAAAGTAGCGTCTAGGAGTGCCCAGACCACCCACCCTCTGCCTAACCCAGAGGAGGGCTCACTGACCTCATTCTTAGAACCATCCTAAGTCCTCCCAGCTTCTTATCCTACATCGTGGGTGGAGAAGAGAGCTCAGACACCCACACCAGCGTGTCCTGCCTAGAAAGGAGAGAAATGGAGCTGGACCTGAGTATGCCAATGGCCAGCTGGTATAAACACAGTGCCAGTAGGGCTTCCCTGGTGGCGCAGTGGTTGAGAGTCTGCCTGCCGATGCAGGGGACATGGGTTCGTGTCCCGGTCCGGGAAGATCCCACATGCCGCGGACCGGCTGGGCCCGTGAGCCATGGCCCCTGAGCCTGCGCGTCCAGAGCCTGTGCTCCGCAACGGGAGGGGCCACAACAGTGAGAGGCCCACGTACCGCAAAAAAAAAAACAAAACAAAAAACAAAAACACAGTGCCAGAGGCTGGCTGTCTCTCCACACCTTTGTCAGTCTGGGAAGTATTAGGTGGAGTGTCTGCCCCAGGTGGACCCTCCGACCCTGTAGCCCACCATTTATTTATTTTAAAGTTTTTTAAAAACTTTTTTAAAAGTTTAAAGGGAGGAAGTAGAAGCAGCTAGAACAGGGGAGTTTCAAAGATAAGAAAAAATATAAAGTAGAAAATAAATAATATGAGAACTAGATCATTTAAAAGGAAGATATCAAAGTAAAATACAAGAGATTCAAATTACAGAGATAAAAACGTAAAACATGGAATAATCCAAAGTGACGTGAATGAACCACAGCAAAATGACACACTCCAAAGTTCAGAAATTCAAAGTTATTTTTAAGATAAAGAATTAAACATTCTCAGTAAGGAAGAGGGCAGAGTAGGATTAAATGATCGTTTCTAGTGGGCTTTGTTGAGCTGAAGCCACCTCTCAGCTGGGGCTTTTGGGGGAGGGGAGTGCACGCTGCTCTTCAGCCCCAAATTCATGCCCCCGCACTGTGCCCTGTGAAGGACATAGCCTGGCCCTCAGAAGGCACACCCAAGGGTCCTGGTGGGAACCAGTGAGGTGAGTGAGAGCCCGTCCCTGACCCCGGGGGCCACCTGACTCAGAGCTGGGGAGTCGGGACACCCAGGTCGAGTTGGTTCCATGGCCACAACTACTGAGCCCACAACTACTGAGCCCACGTGCCACAACTACTGAAGCCTGCGCGCCTAGAGCCCGTGCTCCGTAACGGGAGAGGCTACCGCAACGAGAAGCCTGGGCACTGCAGCAAAGAGTAGCCCCCGCTTGCCGCAACTAGACAAAACCCGCACACAGCAACGAAGACCCAATGCAGCCAAAAATAAAAATAAATAAATATATAAAATAAAAAAGAATGTTTAAACTCCATCAAACTACCAGTCAGCAGCATTTACTTTTTAATGAAGTGGAAAGAGCAGTGAGCATAGTAACAAGTTGGGCCTGCTGAACCTGCCCACCTGATGGTTTTGGACATGAACTGATGTGATGCTGGTGAATTGAAAGTGCACATACAAGTAAATAACACTTTGGCGATACGCCCCGCGGATGAGGTTGGGCATCTGGTTGTTGGGGAGGAGGGAGGGGAGGTGGAAATCTGCCTGCTGTGAACTGGGGAGGTGGCACCTCTCTCTCCCTGCCCCCTACCCCACCCCCAAGCACTTAGCCTCAGCACAGCATCCCAGCCCTCACCTCCCATCTTCATTCCCCAGGTGGGCTTTGAACCAGGATGGCTGAACCCCGCCAGGAGTTCAACGTGATGGAAGATCATGCTCAGGGGGACTACACCCTGCTGCAAGACCACGAGGGTGACGTGGAGCATGGCCTGAAAGGTTAGTGCACGGCCCTGCGTAACGGGCCCAGGCGCTGCGGGGATCGCGGCCGACCCGATGGCTCTGGAAAGGGCTGGCAGGAAAAGTTCGCATCCTGAGTTTTAAAGGAGTTTTAAATACTTTATTGTGTTAGATTGTCAATGGGCTTGAAACCTCATTAATTTGAGCGAGCCAACAGAACTCAAAATGTGAGCTATTTGAAAATCTGCCTTTTGCAAAGGAGAGTTTGCCACATACGTGGATATAGTGTGATAAAGATTGCCGGAGGCTTGTTGGTCTAATTAATACAAGGGTGCTCTGTTGAGTCTTTAACCAAACCCATTACCCTATAAATCAGCAGGGTTTATTGGCATGCAGAATACATGACTTTATACATTATTTTTTTCTCTTCCTTAATAGGCCTGTCTGGCCCCTTTTGGCCAGAGTTGGTTAGCTCTGGGTTTCTTACTGTCCCTGTTATACCTTAATAAACCACGTCAACCTCTAAATGTTCTATAGTACAGTCTTTTGGCCCAGTTGGCTTGGCCTCCTCTCTCCCCTTCACTGCACTGTCTGACCACCGAGATCGGGGAGCCCCGTGGAGCACACAGAGCCCTCTCTCTGGCTCCGAACGCTAGTCCCTCCATCGCTGATGGGAGCACCAGAGGACCTGTAGGGCACTGGGTTGTACTATAAGGAACCCTCTCCCCACAGTGTCACTGGTGGCCAGTGCCCCCTGGAGCAGCCGACCGTGCAGCCCCGGGATAAGAAAGACTAGGTCCCTGTCTTCTAGACCCATTTCTAAGGAGACGAAATGGCAGTCTACTTTTCTCTTTTAATACTAAAATAACAAGCCTGGGGTGTGCAGTGTTGATGGCAGTGGTAGAGCTCCAAGGTGGGAAGGGAACTCTTCTGGGTACATCTATCTGGGAAGGTTCTCTGGAAGAGGCGGTGTTACCAGAAGGAGGCCTGAGTTCGGGGAGCACATGGAGAAAACATCCCTACCTTGGAGACGCTTCAGGACTCGTTGGGGGGCCTTGTTTCAAAGGCTGATTTCTCTGTACCTGTTTAAGCAGAGAACACATTAGGAGGCAGAGCTTGGGAATCAGACAAGTGGGCTCCACGGTGGGGGAGGTGAGGGAAGAAATGGGCTGTCCCCGGAGCTCAGAGGCCACCCTTTGGCCTTCTTGGGGGCACACCCAGCCCGAAGCTCTGGGTGAGGGGAAATGCCTGCTCCCATCCGGCTCAACCCAACCCTCCTTAGGCACCAATGGTGGCAAGAAACGTGCATCTGACATCTCCCAGGCCACGGCCTGGCTCCAGCCAGAGCTGCTAATTTTCAACTCCCCAAGGGGTTGGAATGGCAGCTGGGCCCTAAGAGCTCCCTCATCTGAGGACCTGAGCCCACCATCCCTCCACATGAGAGTTCTGCCTCAGTATCAGTATCATTGCTTTCACTTTCAAGTGTCCCTATTGGGGTGACAAAGTATGTGGCACCCTACTTATAATGGGACTTCCTTAAAATGATGTTTCAGGTGACCTTCCTGGTGGTCCAGCGGTTGAGACTTTGCCTTCCAAGGCAGGGGGTGTGGTTTGATCCCTGCTTGGGGAGCTAAGATCCCACATGCCATGTGGCCAGAAAACCTAAACATAAAATCAACAGAAGCAATATTGTAACACATTCAATAGAGACTGTGAAAATGGTCCACATAAAAAAAATCTTAAAAAAAAAAAAGATAATTCAGGCATTTTTGTAGGACTCTACAAAAGTTCGCAAAGGGCTTTGGCCACCGACGTCTCAGGTAGCGCTCACAATAACCAGTGGAGGCGGAGGTTGCCTTCCCCAGTTTACAGATGACAAAGTTTCGTTTCTGAGATTGTGGGGCTAGTATAGCCTTCAGCTCCATGTCAGCTGTTTTTGCCTCTGGTCACCCTTAGCCAAGTCTCCTTGAAGCTTCAGTTATTAAACTCTTGTGGGTAGAATCCAACTTAGAATCCCAACATACTGAACTCTGTCCCAGATGAATTGTGCCAGTGAAAAAATGATGCTCTTGGGAATTCCCTGGCGGTCCAGTGCTTAGGGCTCGGTGCTTTCATTGCCGTGGCCCAGGTTCAATCCCTGGTCGGGGAACTAAGATCCCACCAGCCAAAAGAAAAAAGAAAAATGATGCTCTGTTTAGGGTAGCCTGGTTTAAAAATTAAGTTAAAATATATATATTGTGTTGTCACAAATGTATCATAATAATGTAGGATGTTAAGAATTTGGGAAACTGGGTGTGGGGTACCCTCTCTGGTCTATCTTTGCAGTTTTTCTGTAAATCTGCATTGATGCTAAAAGTTGGAATAGGATTAGATAGAGCCCAAGAGAGCTGCAAAGTGGGTAAAAGCTGGTTAACTGATAAAATAATGCACCCACATGAATTAAAAGGTGTTAATGAGTTAACTTGTTAGACCTTCCAGAAGACCCTCAGAAGAGGCTTCTTCCTCCTTCCTTCCCTCCCTCCAAGAAATTTAACAAGGATAAAGCAGATGATGACAGTTGTAGGCTGGGGGTGGATTGGGGGAGGGGTGTTTGGGGGACAAGTGTTTGAGGCACCGTCATGCCCATAGGTTTCTGTGCTCTGACAGTCGAGGCTGGTCCGTAATAAGACCCGGCAGGCAGTCTGCATCATGCTCCCTCACCATGTGTCCAGAGCCTACTTGAGAGAGTTGGCAGGTTTTGGCAAGCTCCAGGACCGGAAGCTTCTTTAGAATCAGCCCTTCTTTGGCTGGATGGGTGCAGCCAGGGCTGCGTGTCCAGGGATGGCGTTCTAGCAGAGGGTGCGACGTGTCTGATCTCGAAGGGTGCTAGAACACCACTTGCCTCTTTTCGTCTCGTGAGTCTGCTTCATGCAGAACCAGCTTCCTGTCCTCTATCTCCAAGGCTGCCCCCACCCCAGGTGGAGTGGCTTTTGCAGAGTCCATCAGAGCTCCCTTGGCTTTAGATTCTGAAAGGACAGTTTTCTTATAAGTAGCGATGGCTGACATTTCAGGTGTAACTCAAGGCTTGCTGGGCGGTGCTTGGAGACACAGCCAAGTGTGCAGTTAGAATAGAAGTAGGTACTGTGTCTGCCCTGAGCTAATTCCTTTGCAGAGGAAGGAGTTGGATCTCTGAGTGTTTTCCCAGGTCGTTAATGGTCATTAATTCATGGCAGTGATCTCCCATGAGTCTCTTCAGTAGGGAAACACAAAGCCCAAGTCTACTTGTGGCTTAGCTTTCTGGTGTCTGCTGCCCGTTTGTCAATATAAGAGCCTTTGTCTCAATTGGAACCACAAGCTAATTAAAAGGCAATTTCTCCTCTCGTCCCAGAACAGGTAAACATTGCGTGCCTCTTTGCCTGCTGACCCTGGTGTGGGGGCCAAGCTGTGTTGGGGTGGGGGTGCGATTGGTCCCCTTTGTGGTTTTGTCATGTGGCCACAGTCCATCCATCTGGGTTCCACGCTGGGTGATTTCAGCTCCAAAAGACACTGTCCCCGAGGTCCTCTGAGGTCGAAGGCAGGGGTGGAGAGAGGCAGCCATTCTGAGGGGCTCATTGTATATGTTCCAGAATCTCCCCTGCAGACCCCGGCCGATGATGGATCTGAGGAACCAGGCTCTGAAACCTCTGATGCTAAGAGCACTCCAACGGCGGAAGGTGGGGCCTCCCTCTTCTCACGGTTTTATTCAAGCAGCTCCTTCCATGCTCCAGCCTGCGCTTAGCCACGCTTTGAGCTCATACGTGCCACCCTTCCTGGCTGCGTTTGCTGCTGCCTCTCCCTCTGGCTGAGAGATAGCTCACTCAGTGCTTTGCAGGACGGAGCTCAGGCCCCGGATGTTGTGGGAGCCACGCTCTGTTTTGATGCCTTGCTCGCTAGGGTCAGGTATGGGCAGCTTCATCGTGTGTGAGTTTTGAGGCAGCCACACTTGAACAGGCTGGGATCCGTGGCAAAGCAGGGCCTGACGTCAGCTCCACCAAGCCCCTGCTCCTCGCCCATTGTCCTCCCAAAACTTCTTTCATGAGCCAGCAGGTCCTAAAGCAGCCGTTTGGCTGGGGAAAGGGCAGGTCAGTGCACATCTCCAAGCTCACACTTTGGGACTGGTCTTGGTTTAGTATCTTTCATTTCTTGAGCTCGGCCTGGGTGTCTGGACCTTGGCTGTGGTGTTAGTTCCAGCCCATCTTCTAACCTGTCCTCTGTAGACATGTGGTGTCTAAGTTATTACAAAGCTGCTGACGTATTTCCTGAAGTGTTCCTTGGTCCTGATTTTGACCATCTTCTCTTGCTTCCCATCTATATCAGTCAAGACCGTGTTGATCGCAGGTAACGGAAAACCCAACTAACTGTGACATACATATGAAGAGGTTTATTTGTCTCACATAGTAAAATGTTTGGACTTGGGCAGCAGCTTCTCAGTGTCAACTGTTTTATCTTCTGCCATCATTAATGGCTGGATTGTTGCCTTATAGTTACAGAATGGCTGCTGTACCTCCAGGCATCACATCTGCCTTCAAAGAAGAAAGAAGGTAGCAAAGCCAAAAGAACCCTGAAACCAAATGTGTTCCCTTTTTATTAGGAAAGCAACAGTTTTTCTGCAGGCCCCACCGAACCAACTTCTGTTTATGTATCATTGGCCAGAACTGGGTCTCATGGCCACCCCTGGCTGTAAGGGAGGCTGGGACATTGAGCATTTTGCCTTCCAGGCTCTTTAGCAGGAAAAATCAAGGGATAAGGGCGTTGAGAATGGCTTTCGAGTAACCAGTCAGCAGTATCTGCCCCTCCTTCTCTCCATCCTCTCCAAGGTTCTATTCTCAGCACTTCCCTGGGCCCTGCCCATGACTTTGATGAGAACCTGGCCCCAGCATCTCCCCAAGCATCCACCTTTGGATGAATTCAGAAAGTGGCTGTCAGGTGCCTGCCAACTGGTGGTGCATCTGTGGAGGATATAGTGGATGTGGCCCTTCCCCCACTTTGCCCGCCCCCCACCTCTGAAGTTCTCAGCCTAGTGAAGAGAATACCAGACCAAATGCTGTTTGCTCTCCTTCTTAGAGCCAGTGATGTTAAGACATAGCCTGCTGACCTTGTCAGGATAGTTCTGCAAGTTGCCTACCGCCCTGAGAAGGTCCTGAAACACTAATGGCAGATTTTCTGCCAGCCTTCCAAATCAGCTTTATTCTGGAAGAATCTACCAACCAAGTCTTGCTGCACTCTGGACCCTGTCCGTGTGTGCATCCCAAGAGCGTCAGCTCTGGCCCCGCGGGGAATGGGGGAGCCTGCTGGGGCTGGACTCTGCCAGGCTGCTCCCGAGACAACCATAATAAAGTGGACTCCTTCTGACGAACCTGAGTCAGGCGCTTGGGAAGCTTTCAAAGCAGACAGCTCCTCATGTCTGCCCAGAAGGGCCTGGGAGTATGCCAGGGCGTTGCTCAGGGAAGAATGCCGATTTGGAAGTGTTCACCTCGATGAGAGACCAACAGCAGCTCCTGGTGGTAGATCTTTCCCTCCAGCCTCTGCTCTGAAGGTGGACCCATCTGTGGGCCTGTTGTCAAGCACCTGACTCCTGACAGGGCCGACCTGTTCGTTGACACCCAGGGGAGTCTGTGGTTTTAAACCATGGGTCATGGGCTCCGGGAGACAGGGGGATTAGAACTGGAAGAGAACTTGGAGGTCACCTGGTAGTGATACTCCCATTTTGCAGATGAGAAAACTGAGACCCTAAGAGGACAAAGGACTTGCCCAAAGCCAGCCTCCCGGCAGAGCCATAGACTCCGGCCCTGACTGCAGGGTTCCTGCACTGCCTTGGTCCCAATCCCATTCTCCTGTTCTGTCCTGCTCTAAGGATCAAACACCTGTGACCAGTCATCTGATTTTCAACACTTCCTCCTTAAAAACACTTGCGACCGTCCCCAGCCGTCCCTCTCACTGCAGTCTTTACAGGGGGGCTGTCCTGGCTTTCCTGGCAGAGGGCCTGGGTGTCTCGTGCATGGGCGCCACTCAAACAGAGTATTGCTGTGCTCCCTGGAGAGATGTCAAGGCTGGAGCACGGCTCTGGGCCCTGCTCTGTGGGGCTGCTTTTCTGCATGTGGCTGAGTCCCCTCCCCCTCCCCATCCCTGCATCTCTGCATCCCCCAAACAGCAAAGGTGAGGGGTGTGGCACAGCTCATCCCGGCCCCCTAAGGTGACTCTCCGTGGTTTCCAGATGTGACAGCACCCTTAGTGGATGAGGGAGCCCCCGGTGAGCAGGCGGCCGCTCAGCCCCCCACGGAGATCCCAGAAGGAACCACAGGTGAGGGTGACTCCCAGGTCGGGGTGCCCAGCTCCCCTGCTGGAGGACGGGTGCACGTGGGGTTATGCCCGTCTCCAAGTGCAGCAGGAATGTGGGTGGACACCAGCCTCTGGGAATCTCTGGTTGTTCTGAGCCTGATGCCCTGTTGCTTCCATGGCTGGCTGGCTGCCTGCCTCCCAGAGAATAGAGGACCTCTGGATTCCTTCTAGCTCCTCCTCTCCTTGTCTTAGCTCCAGAGAGTTCTCTGAGGCAAGCTGGTGGCAGCCTTCGCCCCCAAGGTCAGTCCACCCTCCTGCTGCGACTCTGCCAGCAACAGGGTTACTTCCTCGGAGGTAAACAGCTCCCTGGGCGGGGGGGGGGGGGGGGGGGCAGCCAAGTGTGCAGCAGCATCAAGGTGGCCCACCCACACCTTTGGAGGATTGTAATTGGACAGTCCCCGAGGAACTCAGCAATGTCATCTAGCATCCATTTTTAGGACTATCCTTTCAAACGTATCAGCGTCGAACAGACGTGATGAGACTGTCCTGTCAACACAGATGATGGGGCGTAGCCCAGACAGGGCACTGACCAGAAATAGCACTGGACGCGGGGCCGCCAGAGTCACCTGTGAGCTGCCCAGGCCCTTAGGGAACAGCGAGCACAGCCCAGAGCCCTGGCTGTCACTTCCTTCCCATCCCCTTCCCTGGGCTTACGCACGACTCTGCCGTTGGCTTGGTGACTTGGAGGGTGCTCAGCACGAAACTCAGAAGAGCTCTGGACCATATGTCACCAGCAGTGGACAGCGGGGGACATGTCCCCCGGCAGGAGTTTTCTTTCCTTCCTGAAGACAGGGCTCAGGGCAGCCGTTTAGGAAGCCTGCAGCCCTCTCCCGGGCCTGTGTGCTGGGAGCACTGGGCAGGGGCCGAGCAGTCCCACGGCCTCCTCCAAGTAGCTTCTGTTTGCAAGTTGGTCTTCCGAGATAGGTGGAGGGGGATGTTCCGGAAGCTGGCAGGCCCTGTCCTTGACAGTGAAGGTCGTTTGAAGGCCGTGGGACAAACGACTCTTGGTAACTTGGCTTTTGTCTCCCGCTGTCCCTTTACAATTGTGTCGGTGGGCGAAGCTCTTCCCCTGCCTGGGATGAAAACTCTAGCCACCTCTTGACTTTTGATCACTTCCGAGTTATCAAAAGTGTTTTAAGTTTCCACAGTCACAAAACCCAGTCTGCAAATGCTGATTAGAATGTCCAGTCCTGCATAAGAGCCAGAGCTGAAGCCCCTCCTCTCTGGGACTAGGGAGGGGGCGAGGACGGGGCAGGGGCAGGGGCAGGAAGGTTCTTACTGCATGGGCGCTGCTGTGAGCCAGCTCCACATGGGCTGCAGGTGTTTAAAGCTGACTCTTTCTCTGTGGGGACCTTTCTGGAATTCTTCCAGACACCCCACGTTCACCATCCCCGTCATCCCTCCGAAGGCCCCTCCCTCTGCGTTGGATTCCAGCAGACATTTCTTCTCTCTTTGGCCCCTTGGGGTCTCCAGCCTCTCGCCTGCTGAGGTCGGCTTGCTCACATCAGTGGCCCTGCTGCATGTGGCCCGAGGCGCCCCCTCCACTAGAGCTGCCCTGTGCCCACAGCAGGTCCACGGGGAACATGGGTGTTCTCTGCCCCAACGGACTGTGGATGTGCAGACTGCCCATAGGCTTTGCTCTGCCACCAAGGCAGGGCCAGCGTGTCTCTCCTCCTCTGATTTTCCCAGGTGGGCTTCTGACAGCCGTCCACCATGTCCCTAACCATAGAGAACTCACACCATGTGTCTCCCCCTGGTGCCTTGAAACCCTCTCGATGGGATGAGATGGGAGGTGGCCAGGCAGCCACCCCCCACCCCCACAAGCTGCTGTCTCTAAAGAAATCCTCCTCAAAAATTCTCTCGCCCTCCACCCTTTACATCCTCAATGAAGCGGGAGGTTTTAGAGTTGGGGGGACATTTTTTCAGCTGGTGGCGTTAACAATAGCACCTCACTTGGGCATGTCCCCTTTGCTGTATCTTGGTTCTCCTGTGAAACTTCCCATTTGAGGTCCATTTGGGGGTGCAGTGTGGCCATCCCTTTGCAGGAATCCCTGCCTTGCGGGGTGAGCGTGGAGCCCTCTTGGGGCTCCAGGGATATGGAGAAGCCATATAGGGATGTGATGGCCCAGCCACTGTCACACACCCTCCCTCTCTTTGGCTTCTCTGAGCATCTCCCTTGCTGGGATCAGGGGATGTCAGAGATGTGGGCAGCAGCCCGCGGTTTCTGATTTGCATCAGGACCAGGATATCAAGACACCGCGTGGGAAAGCGAAAGCGGTGGGCTTCCCAGTGCCACGACGGTGATGTCGTCGGCACGCCTCCTCGTGTCCTCTGTCTCCAGGACTCCGTGCCATTTAGCTGGACTTGCTGTCACTCTGAGGCTTTCTTCCATAACCTTGTCAGAAACTCAGATCAGACCTATGCTCGGAGCTGTGCTTCCCAGACAGTCGGCTGTTGTCGAGTGACGTGGAGCTGTCACCGTTAGACCTCACAGGCCATACAGTGTCAGCGTGCAGAGGACCCAGAGATGTTCCTGCCTAGGAACTGGCAGTGGGGGAGCTGCCCGAGCCCACTGCTGGCCCCCTGCCCCTTGCCACAGCTGCCCTGGGCCAGCCAGCTGCCCTGGGCCATCGTGCATCTGTCCAGCGACCCAGGGGCTCTTTCTTTTGCCTCCGCCGTGTTCTCTGTGGTGGACCCGTATGGCAGGTGGTGGTAACCTGGCATTTCTGGTTTAGGTGCAGAGACTGAGTCATTGCAGGACTGGCAGAGAAGACTGGTGGCCCAGCCAGCAGCTGGTGGGCATTTCTCAGGGTGGTGGCCTCTCTCTCACTGTCCATCAGGGCATATTGGCTCTCCTGGGATCATGGGGTCACCGCACGTCAGTGTGTGATGTGACCAACTTGCCTTTTAGGGGTCCCTTCTTCTGGACAGTTGTATCCATTGTCCTGCCACAATATCCCGATTTTTTTCACGATGCAGAAATTGGTGTTGTACGAAAGCTTATTGATTTTGGTACCACTGATGATCAGTAGCTTTTCTCAGTCTTTTTTTGTTTGGGGTGGACTGGGGCTCCCTAAGCAGGAGCCCAAGACACCCCAAAAGCTGCTCACTGACACTGCTGGCCCCCCCCCCCTATTCTAAGCATGAGGTTAAAGGGCTTGCCCAGCAGTTTGGAGGAAAGAAACTGAACCGCCGGGGGGCCCCTGCTGTGTCCCAGGCACTTTGCTAAATACATTCACACCATTTTATATGAATCCTCACCACTCTTCTGCAAGGTGAGCCAGTGTCATCACCTTGGGATTCTAGAGTTGGAGACAGGGGCCCAGAGAGGCTGAGTAATGGTGGCACCTGGGTTTGAACCGCAGCCGGCCTCCACAGCCCGCGCCTAGTCTTCCCTGCACCTTTGCCGCCCGCCGCCCCAGGAGCGCTGGCTGGGGCTGGGAGGGCAGCCTCCGCCCGGACGCAGCTCCCGCAGCCGTGGCCGAGCAGCAGATTGCTTCTCTGACCTCACCTGTCCTGTGTCTTTGTTGAGGGGGGTACTGAGGACCCTGGGCCCATTGTGGAGAAGGTCTTTCCTACTGGACTGTGTCGCCCGTAAAGTGCGTGGTTGTGTGGGTTTTGTTCAGTGAACTGTTTTCATCCACGTCCCCGGCAGTCACATTTGCAAAGAGCCAGAGGTGCAGCGCCTCGGTGCTGCTAAGGCGTGCCTTTCCTGAATGCTTTCAGAAACATAGCGGAAGAGGCGGGGAGCTTTGTCTCTAGCAAACAGTAACCGTCTTTGCTTTTATCTTCTTCATTTGCTGACACACAAACCAGCTGAAGAAGCAGGCATTGGAGACACCCCCAACCTGGAAGACCAAGCTGCTGGACATGTGACCCAAGGTCAGTGGGCTAGAATCGCCTGCCACGCGTGACGTGGGGGGCCGGGAAGAGGGGCATGGTGACACAGATGGACCCTACCTACCCTGAAAAGAGAATTTGGACCTGGGCCTTAATTCCTGGTCTTCAGGAGTTGGTTTTTATCGAAGGTGGGCTATTCAGATAGAGAAAGAGCTCTAGCTCTATCTAGCCATTTCTGAGTCTTTCCTGAGGTGTTCAGTGTTCTGAAAGGAGCTGGCCCTGCCCAGCATGGGGAGTCGAGAATCAATGACCAGGAGAAACGCAGATAATATGTACGATGAGTGATTTCCCCTGTAGGCGGCCCTCTGGCCTGTCCCGGGAGCAAAGCCTCCACCAAATCACCACTGAGCTGTTTCTTATCAACTCTCTTCTGTGCAGCCTTCAAACCTTATTATGATTTTCTTCTCAGGGACCAAAACTGCTGTGCTCAAGAAAAGCAACTTCGTATAATCACTGAGCATACATGTTTTAAGAACTCAATGTTTTAAATCCTAGAGATTCCTGATCTTAGGAAACGGAGACCCCGGCAATACAGCCTAGCTGGGTTTGTTTTCCGTCATTTGCTGCATAAATGAATTTGACAGTCTACTGTGTAATGTGGAAGCTTCTAGATTGTAAGAAAGCAGGGAAAACACTGTTCTTTTCTCCAGAAAGTGATTTGGGATTTGTATAGCGCCAGCACTGGGGCCATCTGACTTTAGGAAGACTCTGGGCCCTGAAGAAATGTCTCCCTGAAGGTGTTTTGAAGCCTAACTAACACATTTCTGCTCCCCAGGGGTCCCTGCCCCGTCGTGGGCTAGGGTTTCTCATCTCACATGTCATGGAAAGGCGTGTTTTCATTCTTAGGCTTACAAAGAGCTTCAGAAAACATTAGAAGGGATAATCATTATAAGGGGAAACCTCAGTCTATGTGTTAAATAACTAGAATCCTGCCTCCTGTTTCTTTTCGGTTATGATTTGCAGCTTTTAGGTAAAATGAGAGGTTTTTATAACCTCTGGAAATGATGATCTATTTCCATAAAAAGAAATGAATGAGTTTTTTCTACCAATTTTTATTGCAGGCTATGTCTCCATGCCCCTAAAACATATTCCATGCAACAAAAAGATCAGGCCATCCGCTTTCCTAGAAACTTTACTTTTGTGCTAACTGAATTTTTGACTTTCCCAGCACTGGCCTAGAGTCATATAGATATAAAGATGAACACCAGGTAACATCTGCCATGGGAAATTGGCACCAAATCTGTGAGCACGTGGAGGTTTCCACCTCTACTCCCAAGTCCAGTATTTAATGTCTTGACTGGAGCTGCTGATCCACATGGCCAAGCCCAAGCTCCCTCCAGTGGAACCTTGTGAAATTCAGGCTCACTCGTGATCCGCAAACGTTTTATTTGACACAGGCCTGCAGTCTGTTCTGAACAAAAACAAGCAGCTTTAGGGAGAGCCGTGTATACAAAAGCACAGCTATTATCTCTCTCTTGCTTTCCTGCTGCAGAAGGAAAACCTCTGGCAGCCTGTGTTCATGACGTACTAAGACAGATAAGATGTTTCAGGATGGAGCTGCCATTGGCTGAGTATTAGGTGTGGGGAGACCCTACCCATCTCACCCCTGCTCACACCAGGGTAGACCTTTCTTCTGTGAGTGTCTCCAGGACCAGGTCTCCCAAGGGAGTGTGGGGACACAAATTTAACACATTAAACTGTGTTTTCCCAAATATTTTTTACCTTGGACCCACCCCCGGTGATTGCTATGTTTCATATTTACTGAGCACTTTACAGTCTTCTGGGAGCTGAATAGAATGTTCTCCCAGCCTGGCTCCTTCCTCCGGGAGTGCAATGGCATGAGCTAAGGTTCCTCACACACGCATGCACACGCACACGTGCACACGTGTGCTGTACTGTCATCTGTTGGTAACTTCTCAGGCTGTGTTTGGTGCCCTTGTTTCTATTTAATGAGGGGCTTTAAAGTCCTGCAGCATATCAGAGTACAGTAACATCCACATCACGAGCAATTTCCAGGAAGCTCTGGAGGAAAGCTTTTCCCAGAAGGCGCTGGAGACCTGGCCCGTCAGTGGGTGTTAAGGACCGGCAGCTGCTGCCGCTTCTGGTCTGTTGAGCAGTGGGTTGGGAAGAAGAGGCACTGAGGCACCTGCTCAGGCTGCCTGCTGCCCAGCTTGTTTCCTCCTTCTCTGTCGTTTGGGCGGTTCTTCCCCGAGACTGACCAAGGGCCCCCGTGAGGTGCCTGTAGACCCCGCGGAAGGTGGAAATCAGCACGTTTTCCTGACACGCCTTCATGTCCTGATCCCTGGCCTTGTGGCAGGCTCTGTGGCGGTGCTAGGAACACGATATGAGTGAGATGGTGAGCTCAAGGCCCCAGTGTAGGGGTGAGAGGTAAGGGTGAGCCGGGCCTCTTGATAAGGGTCCAGTGGGCAACTGCAAGGACTCCGACTGGGTTGGGGCGAGAGGGACGTGTTACCCATGCGTGTGGACACCTGTGTTCTCCCACCTCCTTCCCCTCCCCTCATCCAGTCTCTTTCTCTTCCAAGACCCCCAATCCTTTGCGGTTCCAGATTTTGTTTAGAGGAGAGCCATGAAGTTGTTCTGGAACTAGGTAGGATGTTTGAAGAGTTGGGAGTTAAAACAAATACGGAATGTTTATTAGGAGAACCAATGAGCATACGACTACTGTCCTTAATACACAGATACTTTTTTTTTTTTAATTTATTTTTGGCTGTGTTGGGTCTTTGTTGCGGTGCGCGGGCTTCTCACTGCGATGGTTTCTCTTGTTGCGGAGCACAGACTCTAGGCGCGTGGGCTTCAGTAGTTGTGGCATGCAGGCTCAGTAGTTGTGGCTCACGGGCTCTCGAGCACAGGCTCAGTAGTTGTGGCGCACGGGCTTAGTTGCTCCGCTGCATGTGGGATCTTCCCAGAGCAGGGATCAAACCCGTGTCCCCTACATTGGCAGGCGGATTCTTAACCACTGCGCCACCAGGGAAGTCCCAATACACGGATACTTTAAGGAGGGATTCACGTGAATGTCGCATGAATGAAGCAGAAAAAAGGGCAGTGTGCCCTCCATCCACCGGGTTGGCACATGGCAAGTGGTGTGATAGGGGTGAAGCAGTGGTCCCCGTGGGCCGCACATGTCTTTGCCGTGCAGACCACCTTTACTGCCACGGTGGTCGCCTCACCTCGTGCAGAAGGCTGTCCATAATCCACGATCCGGATGCACCTGAACCATGTTTCTGTTTACTGGGGTCTCATGGCAGGTCTGGTAGTAAAGACTTGAGCCCTGATGTTGATACGTTTTGGGCTTTTCAAATCTGTCAGGGTGGGTTTGTAGGCACCTGCTGGTTTCAGTCAGCAAAGAGAGAGAAGGAGAGGAAAAGAGACCCTCACTGCGCCCCAGCCAGGTCCCAGCTAGAGGCCAGAGTTCTCGGGGGGCTCGCTGTCCCTGGAGAGGAGGACAAGCTTCGTGGCTGATGGAGTTAGCACGAGGCAGCCCCAGTTAATGACAGGATGCTCGGAGCCCAACCAGACCCACGATGGGCAGAGGGATAATGCTGCCACTAGACGGGGCTTTGGTCCAAAGATGAGAAAACTGAGGCCCAGAGAGGGGAGGTGCTCACTCAGCAAGTTGGTGGCAGATAGACCAAGAGACCTTTCATTCTGAGCAAAGAAAAGTAACGAGGGTGAGCCCAGAGCGTGGGCTCCTTTCTTGGTTAGGTGGGCTTGAGGTGCCGTTTAAATGTCCTTTTCTTCTTCCCAAGTGCGTCCCCTCTCTTAAACACTTAATGCGCTCTTGCTAACCTTTTGCCGCCTCCGCCTCTTCAAACCCAGGGGAGGGGAGAGTTCCGGGCCAGCAGAGGGAAGTGTCTGAGAGGCCCCCTGCTAATGGGCTTAGCTCTCAGGTCCAGCCTGCACACGGCCAAGAAGCTTCTGGGGTCTCCGAGCTGCATCTGGGGGAGAAACAGCCAGAGGCTCCCGTCCTGGCGATCCCTCACCTTTCCCAGCATCATCCTGTCTGCCAGCCGCCTCTCCCACCAGGAGGCCCTCAGGAGCCCCACCAGGAGTGGGGACCAAAGCGAGGGGAGCAGGCCGAGGAGGGGCTGGCCTTTCTGAAGCCCAGCTACCCTGGATGTCTCCAGACGGAGCCTGGGAGTGTCAAGGTTGTCCAGGAAAGCTTCCTCAGGGAACCAGGGCGCCGTGGAGGTGAGGCCATGGACCCTGGGACCCCAGGTCTGACCTGCCAGCATGTGTCTGACATGCCTGGGGCTCCCATCCTGCCCGAAGGCCCCAGAGAGGCCACACACCAGCATTCGGGGCCAGAACCTGAGGATGCAGACGGCAGCCGCTGCGGCTCTGAGCTGCTGGAGTGCCAGCTTCTGGGAGACCTGACCCAGGAGGGGCCGCCTCTGAAGAGGGAGCAGGGCAAAGAGAGGCTGGGGGCCGAGGAGGTGGATGAAGACCAGGACACTGACGAGTCCTCTCCCCAGGACTCCTTTCCCTCCCAGGCCTCCCCACGTCTGCAGAGCCCCACCACCCGAGGCGGGCCAACCCCCGACGCAGTTTCCGGAGAAGCCCCTGGGATCCCTGGTTTCTCAGCCATGGGTGCCACCCCCCTCCCTGTCGATTTCCTCTCTAAAGTTTCTGCAGAGACCCGGGTCTCAGAGCCCGATGGGCCCGGGGAGGGGCCCCCAGCGGAAGGGCACGACGAGCCCCCCGAGTTCACGTTCCACGTGGAAATCAAAGCCAATGTGCAGAAGGAGCAGGGACCTTCGGAGGTGGATTTGGAAGGGGCTGCAGTTCCTGGGGCCTCTGGAGCAGAGCAAGAGCCCTGGGGCCCCTCTGAGGGCGAGGACACACAAAAGACTGCCCTTCCAGAACCATCTGAAAAGCAGCCTGCAGCTGGTCTGCCGGGGAAGCCCGTCAGCCGGGTTCCTCAACTCAAAGGTCTGTGTCTTGAGCTCCTTTGCTCCTGCCCGGCGACCTTGTGTGCCACCCAGGCTGCGGGCACTGCCACTGAGCTTCCGGCCCCTCCTTGGTTCCTGCCGCTTCCAAGGCCCCCGGGGGACAGCCACCAAACCGGCCACTGGGCCTCTGCTCACCCTCCCGCCGCCTCCTGCCCTCCAGGCTCCTCTCACGCTTGCCCGCCGTTTTGCATGTCACCAACACCCCCGCCCCATGCTTTCTGCCCCGTTCGCTTCTCTGGCCACTCGATTTATCCACAAGGTTCCATCGGCCCGCTGGAGGCTGGTGGGCCGCGCCCCACAGAGAGCATAGCAGCTCCTTCCACTTCGGAGGGCTTGTTATGTGTTTCAGATTCATTGTCTAGAACCCTCCCAACCCTCCCAAGTGGGCATAATTAGCCCCACTTTGCAGATGAGGAAACTGAGGCTCGGAGAGGTAAAGTACCTTGCTGAAGGTCACTGAGTATTAGGTGATGGAGCCAGGTTCGGAATCCAGGTAGGTCTGCTCCGAAAGGCCCTTCCTTCCCTATACACCACAGTGCCTTCCAGAAGGTTCTGAAGTGTGTCCTCCTAGCCCGGAGACTCAGAGGGCACGTGCCTGTCTTCTTCGGCTCTGTCAGTGGACAACACATCACATGTAGCAGGCGACACACACAAGCATTTGGAGGTGGCCCAGAGTCCCCACCCCCACTCCACTCCACCCTGCCTCGTGGCAGGATAGACAGTGAGCAGAAACAAAAACTGCCTGTGGAAGAAAACACCTCCTCCTCCCTCAGCAGAGCCCAGCCAGTCCCTGTGCTGGGATCGCAGGGGTCTCAGCCCTGGCTCAGTCTTGAGCTCTGGGAAGCGTCACTGCGGCAGCCCTTCAGGAGCTGGAGAGATGGGAGGGGAGGTTCCTAAGGGTCAGGGTCTGTGTCCTGTCAGTGAGAGGACAGTTTCTACTCCAGAGGGGGCCTCATGGATGGCCACAAGTCGAGCGCATTCATATATTTAGGTCCTGTAGCATTTTAGAATTATTTGCGGGGCCCAGAAATTGAGGTTACTTAAGCTGTCAGTTGCAGACATCTGTTAAATGTGGATTACAGCCTACTCGTCGTGAAAACTTTGAACTGTTATAGATAAAGGAACCTGTATTTAAAATTTAAGTCAGAGAAAGAGTCCTACTTTAAAATATCCTAAACTCCAAAATAGTATGGGACAAAATACAGTGACTTGACAGATTACAACAGTGTTTCCTGAAGTGGCATTTTATTGAATACTGGTCCACTGGATGTTGATAGGTGTGTAAAGGGAAAAAAGATTTCCATGGTCCAATTAGTTTGGGAAAAAAAACAGGTGAAACAAAGTTAAACAGGGTTTGCTGCAGCAGGACTTGTCAGAGCCTTTAATATTCTAATGTACATTATGACCCTCTGAGAAGGACACATGGTATGCATTTCCCCCGTTCGCCAGTCAGCACTGGGAAATGCTGATCTAGCAGACGCTTTTGTTGTGACATAGATGATGATGGTCACTGGGGCAAAAGATGTGAACCAGGTCCACCTGGGGCTCTTATTAAAATGCAGATTCCCAGGCCCCACCTTAAGCTTACTGTCTCAGAGTGAGCCCGGGATTCTGTATTTTAGGAATCTCTCCCAATGGGGTTCTGCTGCATAGTAAAGTTTGAAAACCTCTAGGCTAGGTCATCAGTGCTGGTCACTCTAGAAATCTGGTCTCTAGTAACCAGTGAGATGCTCCAACCAGCCGCATTGTCCCTGGAGCAGGGAATATACAATATTGAAGCCAAAGACAGAAACCTATAACTAGTCTTCAATAATGAATGCCAATAACAGGAGTGAGTTAGAGGTGACACTGGTAGACAAGTGGATTGGTTTCACCAACGGGTGTGGCTTTCCAAACACAAAAGCTGTCAATGGTTTGGTCCTAAAATCCAGAGGTTATCTGTAGGATGTTTGACAGTAGCTAGATTGTTGCTAGCTTGGAGAAATGGCAACATTAGTCCTCTTGGTAGAGCCTGTAAGTGGTGAGAAGACCCTCCAGGGTTGGGTCAAGGGTGGAATGGGCTTGTCAGAGAGCCAGCTGGGGCTGGTCACCAAAGCCTCCATTAGTGAGGGGCGGGCTCTGGGAAAACAGCCTACACCCCTTGGCCCTTGAATGAGCAGAGGGTCCTGCAGGGACCGGAGCCTGGCTGAGCTGCCCCATCCGTGGCCCTGGGTTTTCCAAATGCCCCTCCTTGGAGTGGGGTTGGCCCCGGCTGTGGGAGGCTGACCCCGACAGAGACGGGAAGGGAGCCTGTGAGAGGTGGTCCTGTACTGTCTACCTTCCCTGATGGCCCCTGTGCCAACGTATGCCCGGAACAGTTTCCCCTCTGCATGTCCCTGCCCTCGGCCAGCCTGCTGCCCCCTCTTGTCAGGGTGCTCCAAGCAATGACTCCAGTGTGCTGTGTTGATACTAACAACGAGAACCTAACAGATTCGAGGGGAAAGAAAACCAGCTGGATTTCCACTGGCCCAACTGAGCAAGACATGTTGTATGGATCCCGAGAAGTCAGCTCTGCTCCGTCGGGCACTTTGTGAGCTGTGCTCATGGGTGTAACGTACATGGGTGTAACGTACATGGGTGTAACGTACATTCTCGTTTTATATTTCATCAGCTCGCATGGTCAGTAAAGGCAAAGATGGGGCTGGACCCGAGGACAAAAAAACCAAGGTAAGCTGACAAAACCATGAAACCTCTCTGCTGCCGTCAAGTTGATCAAGAAGCCATGCTTTGTATCTGAATTAATCTTTACATATAACATGGGGAGAGCGTTTGTCCCTGAAGTACAACTGTCATTCCAAGTGCTTTGTGTTTTTATGCAAACGTTTAAAATTCTAGCATTTATCCCTGGACACTTGGGCCAGGGAAGGGCAGTCAGCAAGTTATGAATTAATTAATGCTAATTGTAGTTGCATCAGCGTAGTTTGAATTAAGACGTTCACGGTAAATGAAGGTGTGTTAGAATTTTCTGCAATGAAGTTTGAAATTTGCGCGTTTTACACTTCCCGCTACAGGTCTAGGCTCAGCAAATATGTATCTATATACATACACGCACACAGATATATTTAAGATATATCTAGAAAATACCATTTCCTTAGGGGGCTGAGGGAGTACTGAGCAAGAAGGAGATCTCCAGCCTGAGGCGGAGGGTCCTGGAAAAGCCCTAGAAGAGCGGACCTGTGAGGCAGGCCGAGAAGGAAACATGAAGGGGGTTGGTGACGTAGGAGTGAGAAGAGGCGTTTTAAGGAATAGGAGCAGCGCAAGCAAAGGCCCCGGGGGCATGAGGAGACTGGGGAGCTCTGAGCAGATCGGCTTAGTTGCTGCCGAGCTCGGAGTGGGGCTGACACAGGCTGGAGGAGGGAAGCCTGACACACACCCTACATACTGAGCGGACACGGCCATGATGCCGTGGGCGCCGTCCTGAAATCCCGCCAGCCGGTCTTCAGAAACGCCCCGAGGACCAGAAAATGAAGCAACTTGCTCGCCACCGAAACCACACCCGGAACAGTGTGGTCCTTCTCAGGCTCCCTTTCAGCTGTAGTTTACTCTCCTCCGTGACTGTGCATCTTGGAAAAAGCTCCTGTAAATGCATGGTAGTGTTTTGCCAGGAAACCCTCACTGGGGCCCTAGATGAAGACCTGTTTTCCTTAAAGGCGTCTCAAATGTCCCATATGTATGCTGCCTGAAACGCCTGGGTCTCAATCAGTCCTGGAGGCCTGATGGAGTCCCCAGATGCAGAATGAGGCCCCAAGAGTTCGGTCACGTGTGTTGAGGGTCGCTGCCCAAAGTGCCTGCCCTAGAGGAAGTCGGCTTCGCCGTCAGGACTCTGCCCATCAGTGGGGCAGCAGAGGGTCCTGCGGGAACTTGAGGGAAGGCAATAGCTGCTTGCCAGTCGTGAAGCCCATTCAGGGGAATCGCGTCCTCATGCCGGCATGCATTCTGTTCACTCATCCATCAGGAAGCCGTCCCTGCCCTGGAGCTGCTCACAGCCTCACAGCAAGGGATAAGATCTCTCACGAACCTTGGCCACTTGGCCAGGTAGGGAGCAGTGCCAGGGGAGGGGGACCTCGCGCAGCTGGGGAAGGAGGGGTTGCCAGTACCCACCCTCGGCTTTTCTTGTCAGCGGCCCCAGAGCTTCAGCCCGCATCCCTCCCCTCACCCCCGTGCTCCATCCCTTTCGCTCTCGTCCTCCCCAAGGCTGGCAGCAGAGAGGGTCTCAGCCACCTTAGTGATGAACCCCAGTAACAAAGTCTCTGGTCAGGACCCTGCTCTGTAGCTCTGACATCCTCCTTGGAACACCTCTGGGCTTGGCCTCTTGGTTGTATTCCTGAAGGCATGGCCCTTCCCCCTCCCAGGCCACCCTTCCCTACCAGGGCCACATATCCCCGTCCAAGGCCCCCGGAGGCCATCTAGACAAACCGCAGGTGTCGGCCACCGTCCTTCACGTGCTCTCATCTCCGCGAGGCCAGACAGCTCACAGAGCCCTGTCCCATTGGCCGCCTGGCCCACCCAGCCTATTTCCTTAGGTGGACCGTGGCCAAGAGTAAACAGTGGCCAGATAAGATTCACCAGACAGTGTTTAGCTTCGAGACTTTATACAGAAAGTGTGTGTGTGTGTGTGTGCACGCGCATGCACGTGTATGTGTGTGTGTGTGTGTGCGTGCGTGCACGCGCGTGATCTAAGTGGTGTCAGGCAGAATCTTCAAGACCTGGGGCAGGCACAGTTCTCTTTTTAGCAAGGACGATTCTATCGGTGCGGTGGGAGAGGGCCAGGAGTTAGGGGGCCAGCATGAGCTCCCCACCTGGAATTGAGCAGAACCTGGGGCACTTCTGACCCATGACACATTGGAGGTGTTTTCTTGAGAAACATCCTAAGAATCACGTACTTTTGGCGACCTCCATGAACTCTTTGGGTGCGAGACACCTTTAAACCAGTGGTCTCCAAAGGGCAGCGCTGAAGTAGAGCCAATGGGCTGGAGAAAGAACGTACCAGAAAGTCTATCCATTGTCCAAGGTCTGCCACATGCAAGTTTCATAACGTTCATCATATGTTAGCATCATAGTATATGTATTAGCGGATGCATAACTGCAAGTACATGAGATGCATGGTCACTTTCTGTTCTTCCTGATGAGAAGGACTGATGAGGGTGCGTGATCCAGTTTGGCGATCACGGCTTTAAACCATTACCTGTTTACTTATTTGTAGTCACTGTCTTTTTTTCCGTTTGTTCATTTCTCCCATGTGCTGACTTTTATTTTGATTTTATTCATGTTTATGTTTAAGACATCCACACCTTCCTCTGCTAAAACCTTGAGCCATAGGCCTTGCCTTAGCTCCAAACGCCCCACTCCTGGTAGCTCAGACCCTTTGATCAAACCCTCCAGCCCCGCCGTGTGCCCAGAGCCATCTTCCTCTCCTAAACACGTCTCTTCTGTCACACCCCGAACTGGCAGTTCTGGAACAAAGGAGATGAAAGTCAAGGTAAGGAAAGCACCTTTGGAAAGAATGAGGCTGCTCTACTGTGGTTTTCGAGTGTATGCTTTTCTAGCTGCAAAGACCTTTCTTTGGATAAGCTCTTACCTAGAAGCGCCACATGGAACAGTTAAATTTCTGGCTGAAACAAGGAAAAGGAGGCACCGTGCCATCCTTCTTGGCGCCCCGTCGGCCCTCGTGGCAGCGGGCCCTAAGCTACCGGAGGGGACCCCGGCTTGGAAATCGCCACTCTGTTTGGGTTCCTTTGTCCATTTCTGACTTTGGTAACCGGGGGGTGCTTCCAGGTTGCCCTCATTTTGGGTCGGACAGCATCACTCTGCAGCCATGCCTGTCCCACCAGTTTACTCCTTCCTGAACCATCTCGTGGTCCTCAGTTCATGTCAGTTTCTTCTTTGAGTTTGTGTTATATGTCAAGGTCATCAACTGGGTCCCCAGACCCAGTCATTGTCCCCAGTCAGCTGACTGTGCTTGTGCGCCTGTGCTCCACCTTTGGCCAGTTTGCTAATTGACGCTGGTGTTTACCCGCCAAGGGCTCTTAGCACACCTGAGGTGGTACTGAAGCCTGAGGCTTGTTTGGGAGAGAACAGGAGGATAGGGCCGAGCTCTGTTAGCCCTCTCGGTCCGTTTCAACAAACTGTCTCCTTGTCCCTCTGAAACTAACCACCACCAGTCAGATAAATCCCTAAGGGAGTCAGAGAATGGTGTCCACGTAGGAAGAGTCTACAGATGTCCTGCCTGCCGACACTGGTTGGATGGTGAACTCGATCATTGCTGTAAGCTCTGTTGACTTTTTATTAAATACGTTAGCTCAGCTCTTGCAGAGAACTCATGTAAAATGTCCCTCCAGGAGGAAAAGGTAGGCATTTGGGAGGGGCTGTGGATTTGTGTGCCCAGCAAACCCTCGTCATTGTAGAGGACGTTTGTTGTATCTGGCTGGCAAAGTGTCACCCCAACCTTAGCCTCATTTGGAGTCACGGTGGTTGAATGGGGCTGGCATTGACACCGGGTGGCAGGAATCTTTCCTAGTCGTAAAAACCACTCTACCATGCTTCGTTTACAGGGGGCAGATGGTAAATCTGGAACGAAGATCGCCACACCCCGGGGAGCGGCCCCTCCAGGCCAGAAGGGCCCGGCCAACGCCACCCGGATTCCAGCAAAAACCACGCCCACCCAGAAGACCACGCCCTCCCCGAAGACCCCACCGGGCACGGGTAAGAGGGCTGTTCTCTGGAATCCAAGTCGGGGGAGAGCTCGCTGTGGAAGCCCTGACAGTTCAGCTCTGGTAGCTGATCGACGCCTGCAGTTTACTGAGCACTGAATGTTCATTTTCTAATTCTTTTAATTTTCTGAGCTAGATATTGAATCCCCACTTTTTACCATGAAGAAATCGAGGCTCGACTAAGTCTAACCAGACTTTTAAGCACGAGGAAAAAGCAGCCGTAAGACTAGTAACTGACGGAAAAGGGGCTTCTCTGAGATCCTTGGACCCCACGTCCAGGGCCCCTGGGAGGTGTTTTTCAGTCCCCAAATGAGGGTTAGGTCACTATAGGTGACCTCACACAGGGCACGGCCCCTGCTAACTTGCTGGGATGTTAGGGACCCTCGGACAGAACCTAAGAATCTTAGCTAAGCAGTCACACCCTGGGCCCGTTCCCCCGGGCTCCTGTGAGTAAAACCCACTCGGTTTTGAGTACCAGGCAAGGCTTCACTTGAGCCATCTTGCTTCCACTGGGGACAGCCAGGCTGAGTGCCCCTGTCTCACTGCCCTGGGGACTGTCCCAGGAAACTGGGTTTAGATTGTGCGTGACTCGGGGGGCGTCTGGCCTGCGCTGGCTCAGGGGCCCCGTGGATCTTACATGGGCTGCGCACGAGGCCTGGGCGGGTGCCACGGGGCCTCTGCTGCCCCTTGGCCCCGGGGTGGCCGCTCAGAGCCCTTGTCTGCTGCGTGTCTTGGCTGTGATGTTTCTCGAGGTTGCCGTAGAGTGGGGCCTGCACGGACACCCGCTCTCTGAGGCCCGTACGTTGGTTTTTCTCCCGCAGGGTTTTTCCGCACGTATATGATACGTATGGTACGGGGTAACTTCCAGACTTGTGACTGGGATTTTCACATGATTTTGACGCTGCTTTTTTTCACTGGTCATCGTGCCAGTTGGTTCACGCAACTGGATCATAACTAGAAACAAGAACGTGTGCTTCTCTTTGGATCTTACCTGCTCTTGGGTGGACAGATCTCCCCCAAGTTGGCCTTGTTTCCTGCCCGATGGAGCCCCTGGCCCCGTTCCCCGCCTTGCTCGCCTCTGTGGATGGCCTGGCTGGGCATGACTGGGCGCCCATAAAAAAACACTCATTAAGGCCTCTTTAAGCTCGATGATAACGAGGCTTTCTGTGGATTTTTCTTTTTAAGCTGCGAAGCAAGTGCAGAAAAAACCACCCCACGGAGGGGCAAAATCTGAGAGAGGTAATTCTGAGCCTGCTCCACCCGCAGGGTCATGCCTTTGCGCGCGTGCCTCTTGGGTGGCTTAGGTGTTTAGAGCCGGGAGGACGTGCTTCTGAAACGTAGGTGTCCCACGTTGAGCCTGACGTCGGCACAGTCAGAATTCCTGCTCCTCTCTTCGTGTGCTTTGTGCGGATGTGTCTGTCCAACGGGCCGTTCTAATCCTGCGTGCTCTCGCTGCAGCCGAGGGCTGTGGTGGGCCCAGGGGAGGATGTGCCTCGAGCTGATACGGGGGCTGGAGGTCTGCACTGGCCCCAACCAGGTTACACGTGAGATCGCGCCGGCATCCTGTGGGTGACGGTCACTGTGCTGGACCCGGGGAGGTCGAGTAACTTGCCTAAGGTCGCTCTGCAATTCAGTGGCGCAGAAAGAATCTGAAGCCACCACCAGGTCCACCAGCCAGCCTGTGTGCCTGGGGGCAGAGGGTGGGGGCACCGAGCCCTGCCTGCAGAGCTTGGCACCGTGAGGGAGTTCCAGCGGACACGGAGACTCCGCTCCTTCTCCCCTCGGCAAGAGAAGTTGTCGCTTCCAGCAAAGAGCTGCCCTTCTCCAGCCTGGGGCCCGGCAGGTCCCTGTTTGGTACAAATGGTTCCTGGGGCGGGGGCATCAGCCACCCTCAGAGCTGGAGCCCAGCGTCCAGCCCAGTGCCTCTCAGACTCGAGTCTGCTCAAGAATCCCTGGGAGCGTGGGAAGCACCAGTTTTGCAGGCCCCAGCCCTAGAGATTCTGTCCTATCAGGTCTAGATGGGGCCTGGAGATCTGCATCTTACAGGTCCCACTCCTCCGTGGTGGCTCCGGAGATTCTGATGCAGGGGTGCCTGGGGCCACACTTGGTGAAACACGAATCCAAGAGGCAGACGGAATAGCCAACTATTAAAGTGTGATGGGGGATGAGAAGTGCAGGAAGAGACGCATGTTGGGGAACCCAGGGCTGTTCCGCTGGGAGAGGGGTGGGCCCAGCGGCCTTCCTGGAGGGCTTGGCGCCCACATTGCACCTGGAAACGTGCACTGCTTTTTGCTGCGCATCGCTTTGGTGGGGAGAGGGTTCTCGGGAGGGCAGGGCGGCAGGAAGTGGCATGGCTTGTTTGGAGAGCCAGGGACAGATAGACACGAAGCAGGTATACCATTGTGGAGCCCAGGTACCATAGAGGAGCTGGGAGTTTGGATGGGGTCTGAGGGAAAAGGGGCCTTGAACTTGGAGAACAGCTTAAAATTCACCCTGTGGTTAAAGAGTCCAGTGGATCCAGATGGGCCCCTGGCCCACCATTGCATTGCCCTTATTCAGGGCACAGGCCATGTAGCCCTGCCCGGCCTCACTCACTGCAGGCATTACCATTTTTTCCTCTGAGCTCAGAGTGGGTAAGTGACTTGTCTGAGACCACACAGCTCGCTGGAGCCTCTCCTGGCCCCAGGGCCACAGGGCAGAGTCGGGCCCCCGCTAGGGGGTACTGGGTGGTCCTTGGTGACCACTCTGTTGCTTCTCTGGGAAGCAGGATATCTCTGTCGCAAAGCAGCACGGCTGGGAAGTGGAGGCGTTTCTCTAGAAATGGGCAGCCTCCTGCTGGTGTGACTGAGCTTCTGACCTTGTTTCCACGTGCCTGATCCAGCCCTGAGTCTGGGAACGGACCCCAGGACAGATAGCCCTTTGCTAACTGGCCTCATGCCCTCCTTCCTTTCCAGGTGAATCTGGGAAATCCGGGGACCGCAGTGGCTACAGCAGCCCCGGCTCCCCAGGCACTCCGGGCAGCCGGTCCCGCACCCCTTCCCTGCCGACCCCGCCCACCCGGGAGCCCAAGAAGGTGGCAGTGGTCCGCACTCCACCCAAGTCGCCGTCTGCAGCTAAGAGCCGCCTGCAGACCGCCCCTGGGCCCATGCCAGACCTGAAGAACGTCAAGTCCAAGATCGGCTCCACGGAAAACCTGAAGCACCAGCCGGGAGGCGGGAAGGTAAGGGCGTGCAGAGGCTGGCTGTGCAAGAGGAGGCGGGTGGGTCCCCCGCAGCTGGGCTGGAGGCGGGCGAGCGGCTCTCCTCCCACCACCAGCCTGGGTCCCCCCGCCCACCCCCCATAGCACAAGCACCTCCCCGGCCTCTTCAAGGAAAGACAGTAGGTTACTGTTCGGTTCTTTACTGGGGTCACCACCAGGCCGTGAGTGCCCTGCTCAGGGGAGAGAAAGTACCGGTTCTTCCCTTCCTCACTTCAGCCCTTGCTGATTGGACGGATCTGAGGTGACAGGCTTGTAGCTCCGTGACCTGGCGGTTCTCAAAGTGGGTGCCACAGGGGTTCCCTGGCTGCCTTGTGTTTCGAAAATGAGACAACCGGTCCATAGGTGGGTGTGTCTCTGGTGTTGGTTGGACATTTGTTTAGGTCCCAATTCTGGGGAAATTCGTGATTCTGTTTTGAACACCTGATTCTTCCAGGGACGAATAGGTGCTCATGACATTTCTGGGTCTCCCAAAGTTGGAGAAAATGAGCTTCCAAGGGCCAGAGGTGGAGAGAAATGGGGATGGCCTGGGCCGTCTTCCTCCTCTTCTTGACCCCATCCCCCGTTGTATGAGTTTCCTAGGGTTGACATACGAAATACCATGGCCTGGGCGGCTTATACAACAGAAATGTAACGCCTCATAACTCCGGAGGCTGCAAGTCCAAGATCAAGGTGTCGGCGGGGGTCGTGTCTTCGGGGGCCTCTCTCCTTGGCTTGTGGGTGCCGCCTTCTCCCCATGGCCTCACATGGTCCATCTCTGGGTGTCGCTGTGTCCCAGTCCCCCCCTCCCATGAGGACACCAGTCATATTGGATTAGGGCCCCCCCTAATGAGCTCATTTTAACTTAATGAGCTCTTTAGAGACCCTGTTCCACATACAGTCCCATTCGGAGGTGCTGGGAGTTGGGACTTCAGCGTGTGGATTTTGGGGGACACGATTCAGACAATAGCAGTCCTCCCCCACCAGCACAGGGTGGGGAACAGAGAAGGAAGAAGGGAGGCAGGAAAGGGATTGGAGGACCAAGACCCAGCTCTTGTGTTGGGCCTTCCAGGCTGGGCCGTTTTTGGGGCAGCGAGCCTCCTGGTGGGCAGGGGCCAATGTTTCCCTTTCAGTCGGGACCCCCAGGTGGGGCCTCCGCACTCTTGATTTTATTAATCACTCTTGTCTGGGGCCTGGGTCACCGTGGAGGGAGGGTGTCTCGGAGCACCTTTGGTCCATGTTGGTGCCATTGCCTGAAACCGTGCACTCTGCTTCCCGTGGAGCCTCAGGGACCCCTGCTGGCCTTTCCCATCCTTGGGACCCGAACGGTCCTGCCCAGTGGGGAGGTCTGGGTGCCTCTCGGGGTCTCATCGCACTGGTCTTTGGGCCACAGTGCTGGGCCTGAGCCGTGTTTACCTTCCTGAAGTGTTTGCTGTGCTTCGTAAAGATGCCTGTCTCCTTCCAGAAGGGACTCTGGCGCAGCTGGCTGGGGCGCTGGCTTGAAGTTGACCCCTCTGTGAGGCTCTGGGGGCAGAGGGACCCCCAGGGAGAGGGTTTCCAAGGTGATGGGATGTTTCCCACTGGCGTTCGCACCCCTCCCTCAACGCTGTGGGTGTCCTGTGTGTGCCCTGTTTTCATAGCACAGAGCATTTGCCTGTTTTGAAAAATGAAAAACAAAGCCCCACACGGCCAGTTCTGCACCACTGAGAAGACTGTGGGGCTGTGACCAGCGTGCTCATCATGGCGAGAGGGAAACCATGACCATCAGTGCCTCCCAGCCTGCGGGGCTCTGTCACACACCTGCAACACCTGCCGGCTGCCCCCGCCCATTTGGCCCCGTTCTGGTAACTCCGCTGAGAACAGCAGTGACAGGGCTGACAGGGAGGAACCCACGCCTCGCACCTGAGCCGCCGGCCCCGAGGGCCAGCGACTTGATGCTCAGGGCGGAAATGGGGAGGGTGCCCCCAGGTTATGGCCGCACCGCGCTGGGGCGCAGACGTGTGTCCATGGCAACTGAAGGTTAAAGAAGAAAAGTGACTTTTCTTGGGGCTTTTTGGGGAGGAGATGTGAGGAAGTGGCAGAAGGGGAGGTAACAGCTTCCCCTTAAATTCCATGGAAAACCTAGAAAATTGTGTGAAACAAAGAAAACCTGACCCATAACAAAGTTCAACACATTAATCTCCGGGAAAAACGACAAGAAAAGGAAAAAAGGCACCTGGGATCCAAACAGAAGGCCTTTTAAAATGACTAGACTGGGACTTCCCTGGTGGCACAGTGGATAAGACTCCGCGCTCCCAATGCAGGGGGCCGGGATTCGATCCCTGGTCGGGGAACTAGATCTCACATGCATGCCGCAACTGAGTTCGCGTGCCACAACTAAGGAGCCCGTGAGCCGTAACTAAGGAGCTGGCAAGCCACAACTAAAGAGCCCACAAGCTGCAACTAAGGAGCCTGCCTGCTGCAACTAAGACCCAGTGCAACCAAATAAATAAATAAATAATAAAATAAAATGACTAGACTGAAGGTCCCTCAAGGTCCCGTGAGATCTTTGGGTCCCTGTGTCCTCTCATTCAGCCCAACATACAATACAGTAAGTGCTCAATCACTGTTTATTCGGCTACAAAAGGGGCAACGAATGCTCCAAGAGTCTGAAGGATAACTCAACTCCCGGAACAGATGACACGTTGAAGAAGGAGAAGCAGGAGATGGTCATGTTTGTAAACCTGCAGAGACTGAAAACCGCAACAGATCACTGGTTGGAAAAAAATGTAAAACATCTGTTTTCTGCTTCGTACATTTCTCTGTTTTCATGATTTGCTACAGTGAACATATATTGCTTGAAGAGTCCAAAACGAAATTACTTTTAAAGGAAAATGCAGATGATCACTTGGCCACTTTAACAGAACCAGCTGGACCCACCAAAGGTGGGGAGGGAAGGAAGGAGTAGCAGTTCTCTTGTGACTGCAAAGGAGAATCACCTGGGGCAGGGAAGGGGGCAGATTCTTTTAAAAATCCTAGTGCCAGGGCTTCCCTGGTGGCGCAGTGGTTGAGAGTCCGCCTGCCGATGCAGGGGACACGGGTCCGTGCCCCGGTCCGGAAAGATCCCACATGCCGCGGAGCGGCTGGGCCCGTGAGCCATGGCCGCTGAGCCTGCGCGTCGGGAGCCTGTGCTCCGCAACGGGAGAGGCCACAACAGTGAGAGGCCCACGTACCGCAAAAAAAAAAAAAAAAATCCTAGTGCCAGAGCCTCTCCCTGGCCCGTGACAATCTTGAGAGGGCCTCCCTAGGGGTTCCCAGTGTGCAGTCCAGGCTGAGACCCCATGGGGAGCTAAGATCCCACATGCCTCACAGCCAAAGCATAAAACAGAAGCAATATTGTAACAAATTCAGTAAAGATTTTAAAAATGGTCCACATCAATCAATCAATCAATATTTTAAAAAAGAAAAAAATGGATAGAAATACAGTTGTGACTGGAGGTGTCACAGTAGATATTAGTAAAGTAAAAAGATAAAAGGACAAAGAAAGTCCATGTAATTGAAAGGGGAAAATGAACAAATGTCAGGAATTAAACTGGGCCAAGGGTTTATCTGTTAAGAGTCCAGATATTATGTCAATAATCTATTTAGTCCATAAAGAAAAACACCTATAAATATAGAGAAGCAGAAATTGCTTCTAATCTCTAACCTCATTGTGATACACCAGAACTTCACTGTGTGCATATCACCAGTATGACCACAAATGCTTGGGAATTAAAAACCTTTCCTTTGTCACTGCTCATTCAGTTTGGAAATGAAAATGCCTTTTCCAAGTGCCTTGATAACAAATGCCATAAATTATGTGGTGATGCCCCCAAATTGTACTTAGAACGAACTCATAATTTTAAATGCTTTTATTATTTTAAAAACTTAATGATAGCAGCATATATGTTCTTATTGGAGGGAAAAAAGAATACAAGAAAAGAATAAGAATACAGAAACAAAGATAAGAGCAGAAATAAATTAGAAAACAACATAAAATAGCACCAAAAGCTGGTTCCTTCTCTCTTTCCTTTATTCATTGATACAACATTCCTGCGGCACCTCTGAGCGCCAGGCCCTGTGCTGTGAGAGTTTCTGCCCCCAGGCCCAGGCAGGAGAGAGAGACACATGAGCGTATAAAAAAGGGCAAGAGGAGAGGTTGGCCAGGGAAGCATATGCAGGAGGGGGCAGCCTGCAACCATCGAGGGTCCCCCATACTGAGGGTCGCCTGTACTGCTGTCACCCACACTGAGGGGGTTACCTGCACCCTCAAGGATCACCATACTGAGAGTCACCTGTGTTGTGGAGTGTCACCCACAATATCAGTTGTTACCAAGTCAGAGAAGATAGGACAGACCCTTGTTTGGGACCGTCATTGGGTCTTTGAAAGGAAAGTCCCCCACGTAGAGTGCTGGAGACACAGAAGAGAGAATAGTGGGAAACTGCACCTGGAGATACTCAGAGCAAAAGCAAAATAAAGCTAAAACTGGTACCAGCTGGGGTAGCAGAAGGGCGTGGGTTAGGGTGGAGCTTTGTTCGTTCACGCGAGAGCTTTGGAGAGTTAACAGCTGATAGAGGGAGGTCCCTGCTGGGTGTGCTGTGAACCAGCTCTGTGTTTGCCCCGACAGGACAGGATAGGATGGAGAAGAAAGAGAGTAGTGGAGAGCACCCGCCGCAGAGCCTTTGGCCTGTCAGTGAGTCACGGAGGGGGAGGTGAATAAGAGGGCAGGTCTGGGCCCAGCCCAGGTGATGGCAGCACCAACCTCAGCAGCGTCTCTGTGTGGTCAGCGGAGAGCACAGAGGTCCCAGGTACCTTCCATCATGAGAGAGAAGGAGCTCATATGGGGCTGAGGCTGCCAGGTAAGGAGAACTGGGGGTATCCTTGTGGCTGCCGAGGTGAGAAGGGACATGCAGAGTCATGACCAGAGCATGGGGGGTGGTCTGGTTGGCTTTGAGCAGATGGAGCTAAAGTCACTTCCTCCGAGGATGTCTAAGGCAGTAGCTGGGATGCGAAGGCCCCGGGCAGGACAGAAACCTGCCAAAGCTGCCAGGCTTGGAAAGCCTTGGGCTGCAATATTCCATGTGGCCACGAGATGGCGATGGCACGCTGCATCTGTCTCCATTCTGGAGAACTGTTTCAAAAATTGGTTGCATCTGTTGAAACTTTGTCTCATTTTTAAAAGTACACATGTAGAACATTTATGTGGAGTAAATAAAGTGAGTCTGTACGTAGGATAGTTTGCTTGTCCTGGGTCAGGGCCAGGCACTCAGCTGCACTTGAGCTGAAGTATCAGGCTGTGCAGAGCCAGGCTGAGAGCCTCCTCTGGGATAGCCGTGTAACTCTGAGACCCTCTGGGCATCTCTCCCTATACACAACATCTGTGTTTCTGGAAAAAAATCTTGTGTAAATCCCATCATTATAAAGAATCTTGGGGCAGTCACTGTTTAAAGGAACAGTATAAATAGTTCTAAAGGTGACTCCCCTATTACTTGATCTCCTGTGTCAGTTCTCAGGCTGACCACCTTGGACTTGAAGAGGAGGCTTGCTGTGGGCGTCCAGTGCCCACCCCAGGTTAAATTCCCACCAGAGCATCCCAGCCCCCAATCCTCAGCACTGGGCCTGTTGGCCCTAGCGAGGCCAAGCCAGGCCCAGCGCCAGGCAGTGCTCGAGACAGGCCTCACCAGGGGTGATCCAAGGACACTGGGCCAGCCTGGAAGCTGCTGGGGTGGGAGTGGTGAGGGCTGGGCGATCTGGAGCACATCAAGAAAGCTGAGCCCAAAAAGAACCAGAACAAGGTCTCATGAGGGTTTGGAACCATCTGGGGTTCTCTAGGAAATGGATTAAACCAAAGTGGACCCGCTCCCAGGCTCACACCACCCCAGCCTCTCCTCCAGGGTCGAACCCTGACCACAGGAATTTATCCCTTGACTAGGAGTCCCCGGGATCAAAAGTTGGAGCTTCCAAAACATTGTTTTTTTCCTTTGGCTCTTTTCAGTGTCTGCCCAGAGCTGAGGCTCAGGATCGTACATTTACTCTAGTTGAGAAATTAAGTTTCGGGATTCCAATTTCATAATACAAACCATTGCCCGTTTTTCTCCTTTCTGTAAATCTACCATTCTGAAAAGGGTTGTTGACTTAATTTGACAACTAACAGTAATTCAGGTCTGCTTTGTAAATATCCTTATGTCTCCTGCCAAATCCCACAAAAGCTCGTTGCCTTTTTTGTGGGATTGGAACAAGAAAAAGCTGCACAGAGAAAACATTTCTGTGTATGTTGCACATCTTGTTATTGCTTAATGGCTCTTGAGTTTTTTTGATGTCCTTGTAAGGATTAATACAGAAAATAAGGCAATCCTCCTTGAAAAATGGGTAAGTTTTCTTTGTCAGATAAGAGAGTTATGTAACCCAACATGTTTTCGCTTTTTGCCTTGGCTTCCAGGAAGCTCAGAGTTAAATGTAATGATCAGTCCTATCATTGTCCGTCCTGATGACCTCCTGTTCTTTTACCATTGTCTTTTCAATCTTCTTGTTTTATTATTTTGTGTGTTGGTGTGTGTTTTCTAATTCTAAACTCCAGTTCTCTTATGAAAGCTGGAAAGTCTGCTTCTGGGACTTATCCAATGGAAAGTTATCAATAAAAAATGATCCCCAAAGCAGGAGTTCATGTGGGACTCCTTAAAATTTGAGGGTGGGATGAAATGATTCAAGGACATTGTGCAGAGGTTGACAGCAACTGCCTACAAAGCAGGGTGAGAAAACCTGTTCTACCTCTTCGTCCCAGCTCAAGCCTGGGCTGAGGCGTTGCCACGCTGTCTCCTATATGGCAGGAGAGACGTCACCGTTCACCTTGAGAGAGTGTTGTTTTTATTTGGTTTATGAGACAACAGGCTTGAGAACAGCTCCGGCAAAATATTGTTGTTACGTAGGTAGCCGTGGCCGCAGAACACCCAGATCTAGATTCCTGTGTGGATTCTGCCGCTGACTTGAGAAAGTCACTGAACTTCTCTGGGCTTTAAATGGCCTCTTCATCAGGAAGGTTGGGGGCGGGCCCGAGGGGATGGCAGGTGAGAAGGGTGACGTGGAATTAGGTATTTATCCAGCCTCTAAATGAGGGATGGTTTTTACATTTAAAAACCAGGGATGTTACAAAGGAAGTATATAAAAATGTCAACGTTTGTACGTTAGAAAAAAAAAATACAACTACTAGCAGAAAAAAAGGACAAAGGAACAATTTTAATCATAATCAAAGAAATGCATAATAAGCCAATAACACAGATCCATTTATTTTAATCAAAGAAATAAGAAAAACAATTTCTTTTAATGCACAATGCTGGCAGCAACATGGTGAAACTGACTTTCTCAACAGTGCTCACAGGAGAAATTAATCTGACCCTTTTAGAAAGCCATTTGGAGAGCTGTGTGGAGAGTTTTTAGAGTGTTTGTAACTTTGGCCCAGAAATTGTACTTCTGGCGCTCTGTGCTATGAAAATAACCCACAGAATGGGAGAAACTCCTTGCAGAGCGATGTTCATGATGAGACTGTATTCTTCAAAATGGAATCAATATAAATATCTGATAGCACAGGTGACAGGAAATGCAATCTGACATCTTTTTTAAATTAATGCTTCTGATGACTGTAGAACGTGGCAAATACTTGGTATAAAATAGTATGTACACAATAATTACTGCCATTTCTATGTCTGAGATGGTAGTTTTATTTTTATATATGAGAATTGAAGAGAATTCAAGAAAGTGCAACAGTGGCTGTGCTAGCAAGAAAACGTTTTCTCCTCTTTCTGGAACCTCTGTTTCTCAAAATCGTAATGTCCTGTTACTTTTTTATGATGAAAAAAGGCATAGCTTTCTTTTTGTTTTTTGCGGTACACGGGCCTCTCACTGTTGTGGCCTCTCCCGTTGCGGAGCACAGGCTCCGGACGCGCAGGCTCAGTGGCCATGGCTCACGGGCCCAGCCGCTCCGCGGCATGTGGGATCTTCCTGGACCGGGGCACGAACCCATGTTCCCTGCATCGGCAGGCGGACGGACTCTCAACCACTGCGCCACCAGGGAAGCCCAAGGCATAGATTTTTACTTTAAAGGAACATAAAAGAAAACAAAGTGATGGGTTAGATGTGTGCTTCCCAGGTTTTTTCAATTCAGAGCAGTGAAATTAAGGAATAAAACAGGGATGGGGTCCAAGAGAAGATGACTATATTTTAAATTTTGCCAGGTTAAGGACATCTAAAAATAATATCTCCTATCGATGTAATTTAATAATTAATAATGTAATAAAGGAAAGGCCATTTTATTTTCATTTTTATTTTTTTAAATTTTATTGGAGGAAAGGCCATTTTTAAAACCAAAAAGTAGGACGGACAAATTTTGCTGTCATGTCCTTATTTCCTCCTTTGGCTGAGGACCTGTGGACCCCTTGATGGCCGGCTCTGGCTCTTGGGTCAGATTTGGGGCCCTTCACCCTAGATGAGCCAGGCCCCGGCTCTGACCCCCCAGCTACAGCTGCCCTAAAGGCTGCCCCCGGGGCTCAGGGGCAGTGGCCCCCACCTGGCAGCAGCTGAGGTCTAGGTGCCATTTCCGGCATTTCAGAGGGCAGTGCTGGTTCTTCATTGGAAACTTCAGTTGCCAGTTATCTATACCTGTGATTAATAGAAACTAAGGCCCACCGGTTCCAAATACAGCACTCCTGATGGAGGACACCCGGCGAGGATGTGATCCCTGCTCTGGCAGACAAAACGCAGAGTTTCTCAGCTCCCCTTCTCTGCACCATGGTTGTCTGTCTATGAAATGCACAGACAAATTGGGTAAAAATCATTCCCCCCTGGAATGTGGATAGCCCCACACCCTTTCCCTGGTGCCTGGAGAAGGAGAAGCCTCGCAGAGATACAGTGGGATCTCTACCATCTGGACAACACCTGCCCAGGAAAAGTTAGGGAAGGTCACCTGGGAACATCGCCCTGTTCCCTGAGCGCCTGGTGGTTTGTGGATGAAGGGGAGCCGATGGTGCAGGGCAGGCACTTACCCTGCCTTCCAGGAGGCCAAGGCCTCCCATGGAAGGGGGTCCAGATTTATCTTCTCCATAAAACCACCTGTGTCCTCCCCATGAAGTCTGTGATTCTCGAACCTAGCCATGCATCTGAACCAGGCACCAGGGGTGCTTTTCATAAGCACAAAGACTGAGATTCTAAGGTCAGGAGTGAGGTCTGGCATTTTAAAAATATGTCTGCGGGCGATTCCAGTACCTAACAGACTTGAGGACAGCCACCTAAAGGTCTCGGTGAATGTTCACAGGGGTCTGGTAGGTGTATGAATGAGGCCACAGTTGGGACTTTTATTTGTTCATTTAATAATGTAACTGAGTACATTCTGCTCCATCCCAACCTGGTGGACACTCCGAGTTTTAGGCCTCCAAGGTGCTCTCTGGGGGGGCCTCCCTAACGCAAGCCTCATGTAAAGGGAAGAGCTGCCTCCTGGTGGATCCGTTTTGTAAACCCAGTGCTGTAAGGTGGGGTCCACCTCCAGCCACTCACAGCTCTGGAATGCTTCCCGGGAGGTGTGAGTGAGCCCTGTCCTCCTCTCCCTGGCCTGCAGCCAGACGTGTTTGTGCGGGGCAGGTGCATCTGAGTGTGGTGTGTCACTCATCCTTTTTTCTGGCTGTCAAAGGTGCAGATAATTAATAAGAAGCTGGATCTTAGCAACGTCCAGTCCAAGTGTGGCTCAAAGGATAATATCAAACACGTGCCAGGAGGCGGCAGTGTGAGTACTGTCACGCTATCCCTGCGCCGAGCTGCGGTTCCGGGTTTGAGAAGTGGCATGAGTTTGTACTTGCACATTGCATAGAATAAACCGTTCTCAGGCTCGGGGTCTGTCCGGGTCCCCAGGTAAATGTAGCTCAGGCTCCCCTCACCCGTGCCTGCCGTTCCGGGAGGGGCGCCCCAGCGCTGCATGGGTGGAACGGGGAAGGTGACTGGTCCTCTTTCCGACCTGTTCCTGGTGGCCGGGTCCTCACAGCATAAGCCCCATCTTCGCCCCCGCTCACTGGGAGCCCCACAGCTCGTTTGAGTTTGGGCTGAAGGTGGCAGCACCTGACTGCTCCGTCACCTGGTCAGGTTCACTTTAAGGGGCTCCACTGGGGACAGCTGGCCTGCTTGTTCTGACGAGCCGACGCAAAGGTCTTTACCATCCTACGTCAGAGCAAGCAGAGGCCAGGCTCTGCTCGCCTTTGACTTCTGCATTTGCGAGGGATGAGCTGATGCTTAAGCCTCTCGGCTCATGTTTGAAAACAGCTCCACCCCCGGCAGAAGCTCCAGATGCGAAAGAGCCCCACAGAAGTGCACCAGGGACCTGCCCGCGGCCGAGGGCGGACAGAAACGCCGCTTGGAGCCTTTTTAGATTTGCCCTCCTCCAGGTGTCCCTGCGGACTCCCTGCATCCCCAGCGGATGTGTCCCTGAGATTTGGGCGTGGCATCCTCATTCTCGCCTGCCCACTTGGCCGGCTCTGCTGTTATCCTCCAAGTTCACAGACAAATGGGTGCAAACGCAGCATCCTGAGGCTTGGCCCCCCTTCTCCGCAGCCTCCCTCGCTCCCCCAGCCTTCTTGGTCAGCTGGAAGCAAATGTTTATGAACACGTCGGGGAACGGGATGTTCGAGACCCTTTGAGGTCCACCCGTGGGGAGGAGGATGGTTTCTGAGAGCAGGCATCTGGCCTCTGGCTGGCAGTGCCGGGGTGACAGTGGGAGAGACCTCCCTCTCTCTCCAGAAAGTGCCCAGCCTGGGCCCGCATATCTGCGTCCGGACCTGGGGGTTTATTCTTGCAATGCGCTGCTGCCTCCTGCCCTGAGCGCCGGGTCCTGGCTCTGCCACTGACGAGGCTGCTGCATGGCGCTCCACTCACGCTTCCTCACCAGTGTCTGCTCAGTGTCTCCGCTGTGCCCCCGGCCCCTGCTCTCCCGTCCCACTGCCACCTCGTCTTCCGCCAAGAGAAGGGCTGGGGACCACCCCAGGCTGTGATCCTGGGCTCCCAGGGACGTTGCTGTTTTAGCTTTGACTCGGGCTCTCGCTTCCCTGCAGATGGCAGGCTCTGGCCAGAGAAGGAAAGACATGTGCTTTCCGGTTTAACTCGCGTCTGGTGTGTCTGGTCAGCTGGTGGGAGCTTGTGCTGCTAGGGCCGAGGGTGGGGTCCAGTGGCTGCAGTCACCGCCCCGCTCCTTCAGGCGGAAGGTGGGGGCAGGGGGTACATTCCCTCTGCGGCTGGCGGTGCCCAGGACATCAAGGGACTTCCTCAGGGGCACCTCCCCTCCCCCCTGCACTCTGCCAGCTGGTGGCCTAGCCTGTGACCACGGCAGAGTGCCACAGGATGTCCCGGGCTGGCCCCCGAGCGCTGTCCGTGGCCTGTGGCCCCGGCAGTAGGAGCCGCCACAGAGAGCTCTTCTCCTGGTGAAAGGTTGGGGGGTGACAAGCCCCAGCACAATGTCAGCCTCAGGCGTTTTGGGGACAGTGGACCCTTGGCCTGGGCTCTGCCTCTGTTTGCTCCCTGCCCCTCTTCTCCTCAGCTGGGAGGTGACTCCCCAGCAGGCAGGCTCTGTTCCTTCTCCTAGGGATTCTCCCTGCCTCCTGGCCGGCTCCGGGATGCACTCCAGAGCCTGGCCTCCTCCCTCCCACTCCCTGGCCTCCAGTCTGCCTGACCCCCTCTCCCTCCCCTCCCCATTTCCTTTCCCCTCCTCTCCCTTCCCTCCATTCCTTTCCCTTCCCCATTCCTTCCCCCTCTCCATTTCCTTTCCCTCCCCTCCATTCCTTTCCCCTCCCCTCCCTTCTCCCTCCCCATTCCTTTCCCTTCCCTCCATTCCTTTCCCTTCCCCTCCCTCTCCCTCCCCATTCCTTTCCCTTCCCCCATTCCTTTCCCCTCCCCTCCCTTCCTCCATTCCTTCCCCCTCCCCATTCCTTCCCCCTCCCCCATTCCTTTCCCCTCCCTTCTCCTCACCATTCCTTCCCCCTCCCCCATTCCTTTCCCCTCCCTTCTCCTCCCCATTCCTTCCCCCTCCCCCATTCCTTCCCCTCCCTTCTCCTCCCCATTCCTTCCCCCTCCCCCATTCCTTTCCCCTCCCCTCCCTTCTCCCTTCCCATTCCTTTCCCTTCCCCCATTCCTTTCCCCTMCCCTCCCTTCTCCCATTCCTTCCCCTCCCCATTCCTTCCCCTCCCCCTTTCCTTTCCCCTCCTCTCCCTTCCCCCCATTCCTTTCCCCTCCCCTCCCTTCTCCCTCCCCATTCCTTTCCCTTCCCCCATTCCTTTCCCCTCCCCTCCCTTCCCCCATTCCTTCCCCTCACCATTCCTTCCCCCTCCCCCATTCCTTTCCCCTCCCTTCTCCCTCCCCATTCCTTTCCCCTCCCTTTTCCCTCCCCATTCCTTTCCCCTCCCCTCCCTTCCCCCTCCCCATTCCTTTCCCCTCCCTGCCAATCCAGGCTCTCCCTTCTTCACAGCTCCACCCTCCCTTCTCCCCCACTGGTTACTGCATCCAGGCTGAAGGGAAGAGAAGAAAGCCTGTACACACCAGCCTCCACTTTCATCTCCCTCATAAAGGGAAGGAGGGGGGAGCTCCCATAGCCCTGCCTCCACCCCACCCCCGAGGGCCCATCGTGCTCAGAATCCACGTTAACTCACCAGCGCCCACAGGTGCGGGCTCTCCACACCTCCCTCCATGCACCCACGCACACAGGCCACGTCCACCTGTCAGCCTGAATCAACTCCATCAGTAATCGGCAGACGCCAGTATGATTTTGATTAACTAGCGTAATTTGGGATTGTCCCAGATGATTTAGACCTAAGTAAAAACTCCTTTTTTTCTGATGTCCTTGTTAACCCTGTTCTCAGGCACGAGGCCGTCTCTCTCCTGGGTGACTCCAGGGCAGGGCGCAGGGGCCGACTGGCTCCGCGGCAATGGGCCTCCTGTACCCTCAGGTGACCTCACATGAGGGAAGTGTCACCCAGGGACCATCAGGGACCCCTCACAGCCATGGCTTTGTAGAGACTTCCTCTAGGAGACCCCTCTGCTAATGCTGGGTCCCCGCGGGTTTCTCCTCCGGGGCGCTGAGATCAGCAGGCGGCTGTGGGGGGGGCGGTGGCTGTGTGGCCTGGCCACGTGCTGGACCCTCAGGCTGGCTCTGAGCTCTGAGGCCCTTAGGCCTCCCCTACGTGTGTCTGCTGAACCTGCCTGAGACACTAAACCTGTGATTTCTGCTGTGCCGCCTGCCCATCCTGCTGGTGTTGCTTTGCTCCTTTCTGTAAAGAACCAAAATGTCCAGGACACTGTGTGCCCTGGGGCAGGGTGTGGGGGGGGTGCGGGGGACAGCTGGTGCTTAACTCTTACTGGGCTGTGGGACTGCTCTGGGGCCCTCTCTGTTGTGGGCTGCTGGGTTTGTGAAGCTTCTCCTGGGAGGAATGCTAACAGCCCCACGCCGCCCTCTGCTCTCAGAGGCCCAGCAGATATGGCTCTCTTGCTTTTCCAAGATTTTTCAAATGCTGCACAAACAGATCGTATTGATCCCTTCTTTCTTTCTGTCTTCACTGAACGTGATCTGTGGATGTCATGTCAGGAAAGAGAATAACTTTATCTCGTGTAAGTGTTTGCTAAACCAAAGGTGTAGGCCCTGCACAATGGGGAAGTAGCCCTGTTTTTCCCCGAGGGTCCTTGTCCTGTGGAATTGAAGGCCACTCCATTTGTTTTGTGAAGACCCAGCTCCCCTGGGGCAAGGTTGGCAGAATTCCAACACATTTTCCCGCCATGACTAGGGTGTCTTCCTCGTGGCAGACAGGAAAACACCGAGCAGGGCCTGGACTTAGCTGCTTTTCATTGCGTTACGCCCCCAATAGAATAATCCTATTTTACTGTCCCTCTCATTCTCTCTCTCCTGCAGGTGCAAATAGTCTACAAACCAGTGGATCTGAGCAAGGTGACCTCCAAGTGTGGCTCATTAGGCAACATCCATCATAAGCCAGGTAACCAGCCCTTGCGGAAGGCAAGGACGGAGCGGGGAGGCCCGAGCAGTGGGACAGGATGGGGTGGTGCCTTCTCCGGAAGTGGTTGGGAAGGACTGAGGGGATGGGCCATCAAGGAGAGTGTTAAGGGTGGGACTTGCTGCGGCCTGGGAGGCGTGGCTTCGCGTGTTGTTCCTGAGCAGGGCCAGGCTGGCCAAGACGAGATAAGGAGGGAGGGCAGATGATGGTCTAAATCCTAACCCGCAGTTCTCCAAGCAGGCTGCACACGGGGTATGTAGAGCTGGGAAAGGGCCTGATCTGGCCCCCAAAGCCTGGCTAATGTGGATGTCCCAGTTTGGTTCTCAGCCAGCGTGAGGAGCATTTCACCAGTTGCCCCAGCTACAACATGGGGCCCTGGGCTGTTGCCATGCTCTCACTGTCATTTCATTTCAGCAGAAAATGATGCTGTTGGAACTCCCCGTGCTAACCCTTTCCCTCTCCATCTCATGCCGTATAGAAATCAGTGCTATCTATAGATCTTTCTGAGACAGTGGAAATGTTCTATACCTGTGCTGTTCAGTATGGTAGCCACTAATGACATGTGACTATTGAGCATTTGAAATGTGGCTGGTGTAGTTGAGGAACTGAACGAATTTTATTTAATTAAATTTGGGGAATTCCCCGGCAGTCCAATGGTTAGGCCTTGGCGCTTTCACTGCCGGGTGGGCCTGGGTTGGATCCCTGGTCGGGGAACTAAGATCCCACAAGCCGCACCGGCGTGGCCAAAAAGATAAAATTCAATTAAAATTTAAAATAAATAAATACAATTTAAGTAGCTACAGGTGGCTAGTGGCTACCATCTTGGAGAGCTAACTTCCGCCTGAAAGGCCAGAGCAGAAACGTACTCTAGAAGGTGTGTCATTACATCCTGCCTCCCTTGGACATCTTGTGGGAGTTCAGTCTCTCCCAGTGAAAACTGTGCCTCTCCTGAGGCTACCATCCTACCACGCTGGGAGCATCTTTCTTTTTTTTTTTTAATAAAGTATGGATATTTTTTAAAAAATTATTTATTTTTGGCCGTGTTGGACCTTTGTTGCTGCGCACAGGCTTTCTCTAGTTGCAGAGAGCGGGGGCTACTCTTCGTCGTGGTGCGCGGGCTTCTCATTGCGGTGGCTTCTCCTATTGCGGAGCACAGGCTCTAGAGCGCAGGCTCAGTAGTTGTGGCGCACGGGCTTAGTTGCTCCGCGGCATGCGGGATCTTCGCGGACCGGGGCTCGAACCCATGTCCCCTGCCTTGGCAGGCAGATTCTTAACCTCTATGCCACCAGGGAAGTCCCAAGGGAGCAGCTTTCTTAAGTGGCTTTATCCTTCCAAAGAAAGTAATGTAGTTCGTCTCTTCCTCAGGCCATATCTCCCACACTTGGGCATGGCATCACGTGTCTGAGGAGGGAGAAAGGGTCAGGGCCCTTCCTTATTAAGGGTGCATTTTGCCATTTAGTTTAATCCTGAGGTCTTATAGGGCTGTAGCTTATAGGATGTTGGCATAGAAAGACTTGACTCTTTGGAAGCCAACTAATTTAGAATAATTTCTTGTGAACTGAGCTGTCATCTACCTTTGCATCATCTGAGGAGGAAGAGTTTGCTGAGTAAATATTTGATGTGCACCCTGATTAGAGAGAGAAAGCAAACTGCTTTCAAGCCCTTTGGAAGGACCTACTTGCTCCAAACTACGCTCTAAATAAAAGCTGGTCTTAGCTCCCCCTCAAGGTTGGCGTCTGCATGGAATCACTCACTTGCTTAGCCCTCACTCAAGGCTTGGTGCCCTTGTGTGTATTGTGTTCCAGGAGGTGGCCAGGTGGAAGTAAAGTCTGAGAAGCTGGACTTCAAGGAGCGAGTCCAGTCCAAGATCGGGTCCCTGGATAACATCACCCACGTCCCTGGCGGAGGGCATAAAAAGGTAAAGGGGCAGGGCGGGGAGGAGGCTATAACAGAGTCAGGCGGACAAGGCTGGTCCAGTTTCCCACGGCAGGAGAGCTGAGGGTCCTGTATTGACTGGCTTGACATGGATTCTCAGCTACCACCAGGCCTGCGGGGCTCCACCTGGGCTGCCCTTTGATGTCCCCTGGGAGCTTTAACACACTTGATGCCAGGCCCCACCCTGGAGATCCTAATTGGTCTCAGGTGCCACCTGGGCACCTGGAGTGGAGCCTTTAAAGCCCCCAGGTGACTCTTTAGTGCAGTTAAAGGTGAGAGCCATTGCCCTAGGCCCTGTGGTGGGCGAGCATCCCCAAAAGGAAGTAGCCGTCACCAAAGCCAGCCACGGGAATGTAACCTAACTCTCTAAATGGGTCACTAGGCAGTTAGAGGAAATCAGTGATGCTGGAATCCAGATTTCAGCAAAGCCTCTGTAAGTGTCCACGGGGAGGCTGCTAGACCAAGGACCTCAGCGCTCCCTGCAGTTTCTAGAGGCCCTGGGCCTGGCTCTGGGTGTGTGTGCAGTGGGGGCCGGGGGACACCCGTGTCTCCCTCTGGGCCCATTGCAGAATGCCGTCTTGTGGCTGCACTTTTTCTCTTGTGCATAAATACAGCGAAGTACCCTCTGGGGTCTCCTGCCCACGCCTGCCCTGAAGTTCTGCAAGTGGCTCACTTTCCAGTCTTCAGTGCCTCTCAGCAGCTGACTGAGGAGTGGTGAAGGGAGAAGGGATGTCCGAGAACGGGTGTGGCAACTGAAACCCAACGCCGCAGTGAGCAGCGGTGCAGCCCAAGGGGGCCCCGCTGGTCAAAAGTGGCAGCCGGGCCTTGCTTGGAGGCCGCCAGGGTCCCCACGGCAGTCAGCACCTCCTCCTCTGGTTCTGAACAGACACACCCCACCTTTGCAGTGAAAGCCCGACAGCATAGTTTTGGAGAAGCCTTTGCTGGTGTGTTCTTAAATCACAGGTTGCAAACTGAGACCTCGGGGCCCATCTGACCCGTGATGCAGGCGCCCGAAGGCGGGGGGAGGACGGGGTCCTGGCTCCCCACAGGGCTCCCTGACCATCAGGCTTCCACATACTGGGCTTCCCCAGGGGCAGGACTACTTCTCAGTGCCGCCTGGGTCTCTATTAAAAGTGAGACCCAGGGAAATGAGAAGGTTTTCTGCAAAAGGCCGGCTTGTTTCCATCGCAGCCCCCAGCCTGTTTAATACAGGGCGTCCCTGCCCTGGGGAGCTTTAAGGAGACCACGTCCCACCCCCAGAGAGTCTGAATATATTGTATATGGAATGAGTCTGGGTAGGCCTGGGCGTTGGTGATTCCCAGTTGAAGGAAGGCCTCTACCCCTGACTCTGGAAGCTTCTGTGTCCTGGGAAAAGCTCTGGGCTTGACTGCTTGGAGGCGTGACCCAGGCAAGATCTGCAAGCCATCTCAGCGTCAGGTTCCCCTGCAGCAAAGCGGATGGAAACATTCCCGTCCCAGGGTGGTTGTGAGGCCCGGATGAGGCGGTGTTCAAGAGGATGCCCGGAGCTTTGTCGTCATCAAAGAACATGAGTTAGAGCCAGATCCGAGTCAGAACTTCTCCTGTTTTAACTCATCTCTGTGATGCCTCAGAAAGGGTGGGCTCTGCCCTGCCCACTGCCCAGGAGACACTGACCTGGTCCCAGAGGGTCCTCTTGTGTTCAGTCCCCTATTTCCCTCTGTGATGAGCAAAACTGCTGACAAGCAGTGGAGCGTAGGACCCCTGCCACCTGAGTTCCTTTCAGTTTGGGGGATTTGGGGACATTCCCAGGATGCTGTCCCATTTTTCTTAAGAACGTAAGTGTTCTTATCAAAGCTTATGTCAAAATGGCCTTTCAGTTGTAGTAATAAGGAAAAGTCCTTTTTTCAGAGTAGTAACCCAACGTGAACAAAACAAGCATATGGCTTAAATGGGAGCCTGGTTTTTCTCTACACTCAAATGCCCCTGCAATAGGCCCTCTTTACCTGGGGTCCAGGGACTCCTGAAACTGTAGGGAGAAGTTGTCATGTGCGTATGAGAGCAGACACGCGTGTGTACACATTTTCCTGGTCTCACCAGATGCTCAAGGAGGTCTTAGGACCCAAAACAGGCTGAGAATTACTGTGTTTACCACTTCAGGACTCATCAGGAGAGAATTATGATGTACTACTGGCATCTCCAGCTAATGCTTTCTGCTTCTGAGCTTCCCAGGTATCCTTTGGAGCTGAGACCTCTGGGTCAAGGATGCTCTACTTCATTTTTTGTTTATTTTTAAATTGAAGTATAGTTGATTTACAGTGTCGTGTTAGTTTCAGGTGTACCGTACAATGATTCAGTTATACATACATACATATATATATTCTCAGATTCTTTTCTCTTACAGGTTATTGCAAAATATTGAGTATAGTTCCCTGTGCTGTACAATAGGTCCTTGATGGTTATCTATTTTATATATAGTAGTTTGTACATGTTATTCCCAACCTCCTAATTTATCATCCCCTCCCCTTTCCCCTTTGGTAACCAGAAGTTTGTTATCTGTGAGTCTCTGTTTTTGAAATAAGTTCATTTGTTTGCTTTTCTTTAATTTTTTAAATTGAAGTATAGTTGATTTACAGCATTGTGCCAATCTCTGCTGTATAGCAGAGTGACTCAGTTATACACATAGACATTCTTTTTTTATATTCTTTTCCATTTTGGTTTATCACAGAATATTGAGTATAGTTCCCTGTGCTATACAGTAGAACCTTGTTGTTTATCCATCCTGTATATAAGAGTTTACATCTGCCAATCCCACACTCCCAGTCCTTCCCTCCCCGACCCCCCTCTCCCTTGGCAACCACGAGTCTGTTTTCTATGTCTGTGAGTCTGTTTCTGTTTTGTAGATAGGTTCATGTGTGCCATATTCTAGATTCCACTTACCACACATAAGTGATGTCATATGGTATTTGTCTTTCTGTCTGACTTACTTCACTTAGTATGATCATCTCCAGCTGCATTCATGTTGCTGTGCAATGGCATTATTTCGTTTTTCTATGGCTGAGTAGTATTCCACTGTATATATATACCACATCCTTTTTATCCATTCATCTGTCGATGGACATTTAGATTGTTTCCACGTCTTGGCTATTGTGAATAGTGCGGCTGTGAACACAGGGGTGCATGTATCTTTTGAATTACAGTTTTGTCTGGGTATGTGCCCAGGAGTGGGATTACTGGATAATGTGGCAACTCTATTTTACTTGTAGACTTTCTGATGATGGCTGTTCTGACTGCAGTGAGTGTTAACCTCATGTGGTTTCGACTTGCATTTCTCTAATAATCAGCGTGAGCATTTTTTCATGTGCCTGTTGGCCATCTGTACTTCGTCTTTGGAGAAATGTCTGTATGTCTTCTGCCTACTTTGTATTGGGTTGTTTTTCTGATGGAGTTGTACGGGCTGTTTGTGTGTTTGGGAACGATGCCCTACTTTCAAAAGGGCTTTGTTGCACCGTGTTTTCTAGTATACCTGCCAGTGCTGCGCACAGCGGCTGCCACCTCCAGCATCCTCATCAGCCACTGGCAAAGGGGAGGCATGTGTGTGGCTCACAGCTGGACAGCAGGGGCTCCGGCCCCATCCCTGAATCTCCTCCAGCCTCTCCTTCCACACTTTCATTTGCAATTGGGCAATGTGTGTACGTCAAAATAAAACGCGCACGCCTTTTGACCTACTAGCAATTCCACTTCTGGGATACACTTACAGTACACGTGTGAAATGAGATGCCTACAAGGTTATTCGAACACAGCATTGTCTGTGAGAGCAAAAGACTGGGACAACCTAAATACCCACCCACAGGGGCGTGGATACGTTTTGGTTCATCTGCTGTGACAGGAAACCACACAGCCCTCAGCGAGCAGTGAGGGAGCTATGTACGGATGACGATGCAAGGTATTAAGTCTAAACACCCAAGTGCGAAGCTTGTGGATATCGTTGCCTTATGTATGGTAATTTTTTTCCTTTACTCACACAGACGCATGTTTGCGTGTGTGGTGGCCTATCTCTGGAAAGGTACACAAGAAACTCACAGTGATCGCTGTCTCTGGAAAGGGGGCCTGGGAGGCTGGCTGGCAGGTGACCAGGACCCAGCAGAAGCTTAGCCGTTGGGAAACTATGAAACTGTGGTCCCCACCACGCCTCCCTCCCACCCAAGGCCAGCAGTTGGCGGGGCCTCTCCGCCTCACCCTGCCCTCTCCTCTCTTGCAGATCGAAACCCACAAGCTGACCTTCCGTGAGAACGCCAAAGCCAAGACCGACCACGGGGCGGAGATTGTGTACAAGTCGCCTGTGGTGTCGGGGGACACGTCCCCACGGCACCTCAGCAACGTCTCCTCCACTGGCAGCATCGACATGGTGGACTCACCGCAGCTGGCCACGCTCGCCGACGAGGTGTCCGCCTCCCTGGCCAAGCAGGGTTTGTGATCAGGCCCCCGGGCGGTCAGTAATCGTGGAGAGACGAGAGTGAGAGAGTGTGGAAAAAAAAAGAATAATGATCTGGCCCTTCGCCCTCTGCCCTCCCCCAGCTGCTCCTCACAGATCGGGTAATCGGTTAATCACGTAACCTGCTTGTCGCTCACCTCTGGCTCGGGACTTCCAAATCGGTCACGGGAACGAGAGCCAAGTTCATCTTTCCAAATTGACGGGCGGGCCAATCATAATAAAATACTTTTAAAAACCTTTAAAAAGATGGCCCTACCCAGAATTTCCTTGGGCAGTTACTTTCGATTCTTTTTTTTTCCCCCCTCTGAGTGCAAGAGGGAGGAGGAGAGGCTCTGAAAGCTGCTTCTGGGGACTCTCAAGGGCCTGGGGGGGCGCCCCGTTCTGGGGGTGTCACAGAGGCAGCAGCGGCAACAAGGGACTCGACACTTGGTGCGCTGGTGCAACCACAGGCGTAGGGCCACCTTTGGAGCAGGACGGGGTGCAGGGGTGGGGGTGGGGGGCTGGGCGGGGCTAGGGCGAGGTGAGGGGGGGTGTGTGGGACATGAGGATGCCAGAGGAGAAGCTCAGGGAGGAGATGCTGAGGACGGCCCGGAGGCGCAGCAGGCAGGACACAGCCTCTGCCGCCCACAGCAAACTCGGACCAAGTGGCCTCCGGTTCTTGGTGGCCCGGGGTCTGCTGCGGGTCGGCGTGCCACCCTCTGGAGGGAGGAGGGCTTACACCACGAAGGGCCGGGGGCGGGAGGAGAAGGAAGGTTGGGGGAGTGGCATCCTGTGGGTTACTTCCTCGGAGAAGACCGAGCGCTGGCCTCTTTCTCCCTCCCCGCAGGGTGGGGGTCCTGAGCTGAGGGGCTTCCCTCTGCCCCGCGGAAACCCTGTTTTATTGAGTTCTGAAGGTTGGAACTGCAGCCACGATTTTGGCACCTCACAGACCTGGGACTTTAGGGCTAACCGGTTCTTTGTAAGGACTTGTGCCTCTTGGGGGACATCCGCCTGTTCCCAAGCCTGGGCCTCTGGCATCTCTGGAGTGTATGGGGGACCAGGGAGGTGGCCCCTGAACCTCTCACGGCCACCGCAGCCACCTGTCTGCCCCACCATGCCTGTGTCTGCCGTGCGGAGCCCAGTCACTGCCTGTACCCCGCATTACATCACGCTGTCCCGAGTTCCCAGCCTAACCCCACCCCCTTTCTCAGTAACGGACATTGTTTAGATGGGGAGGCACCTCCTCTAAACCAAGGGGGAAAGTCAAGGAGGGTGAAGTCCGGACACGGCGGGGGGACCTCAGTCTCTCAGTCTAAGTTGTACTCATCCAGCTGGCATGTCCCTCACAATGAACCTGATGACCTTACTCGGCTCCCTGCCCCTGCCCCCATCCCAGATGGGAGCCAGGGTGGGGTTCGCAGTGACCCTGGACGTTTATGCCTTGTTTACTTGGAGAGCCTTTTCTCCCAGAAGGCCTGGTTCCCTTCCTGTGCCGAGCTGGCAGCAGGTTGGCCGTCCTGGATGCCAGAGATGGCACGGGGACGGGCAGGCAAGGCCCCCAGGGCAGGACCACGCTCCCTCCGTTCCTTACGTCTGCCCCAGCTTGTGACTGCCAGCCTCTCAAGAGAGCCCAGCCGCTGCTCAACCCCAAGAGCATATAATCAGCCCTCACCCCAAAAAGGGAAACATGCCCCCTCGGAAATGGTTCTTCCCCCAGTCTCAGCTGGAAGCAATGCTGTCTTGTCCTCCTGGAGCAGCTGAACATATACATAGATGTCGCCCCTCCCTCCCCATCTGCACCCTGTCGCGTTGTAGTCGGATTTGTCTGTTTATGCTTGGATTCACCTGAGTGACTATGATAGTGAAAAGAAAAAAAAAAAAAGAAAAAAAAAAAAAAAAGGACGCATGTATCTTGAAATGCTTGTAAAGAGATTTCTAACCTACCCCCCACGGGAGTCCTAGATGTCTCTCACCCCCCAGCTGGGACTTGGATCCAGAAGGCCAGTGTGACTCTCTTCTGTGGGGCCTCCCAATTTTTGAAAGACTTTCATCAACATCTGGGACCCAGCGGAGACCAGATGCTGACATCTGAGAACCCTCAGCTGCAAAGAAGGCCTGAAGCACAGGAGGAGGACAGAAGCTATGGTACCCACCCCCGCCCCCCCCGCACCCGGGGCTCCCTTCTGTCAGGCAGGGGGCAGTGTGTCTTGTGGTGAAGATGGCCCTGGAGAAGCCCCACAGCAGCCTTGAGAGAGGGTCGTACAACTAACTCCTTGCGTCACGAGTGCCGGCTGGGGAAAGGTCTGCAACCCACCCTCCAGCCCGGGGTCCCGCTCCAAGCTCTCCCGCAGGAAGGCTGGCCCAGGCCTCCCCACCAGGGGCCTGATGGCCACAGCAGGGGTTAGGATGCACTGCCTGCCCTGGACTGGCCCCAGGGGCCTGAGCCGCCTGACAAGGGTGACAGGTCAGGAGACAACCATTTCCAAATCCTTGGCCAGAGCCCCTGCTGACCTTGCATGAAACCCATCTCCTGCCATGGGGAAAGGGAAGCAGCCTTTGTAGAAATCTGCTGTTTGAAGAAAATCCGCAACCTCGGCTTGGTTCTGCCACTTCTGATTTGGGTACGGTTAAAGGCAACCGTACGGGGCTGGGTGGTTGGAGTCCAGGGCCAGACGCTTCATCTGCAGCCAGAGGATCACCTGGGCCCCAAACTTCCCGCAGTGCGGCGGCTCTCCTTTGTCCTCTGGGTCCCAGCTGGTCTTGGAAGGGTTCTGAGGAAGAAAGAGGAAACTTGGTGTGAAGATCTGGTAGCTGTTAGAGATGCAGCCCCTCATTACTGCCACCAATTCGGGCTGCATTTCTTGAACCTCTCCCTGCAGTTTCTTCACCCAGCCCTCCAGTACGTTTTTCCGAGGGCCTTACTCAGCGGGCACCTCGTGTTGCGTGGGCTGTCGGGAGCAGCCTAAAGAGCGTGATTTAGGGTCATCAGGTCAGTGCTGGCAGGGAGCCTGCGGAGCGCAACGCTGGCTTGGAACCGTAAAAGAGGACACGGCCCCCAGGGCTGGGCACTCCCCCACCGCCGTTTCTTCCAGGGCCGGTGTCCCTCGGGTGGGCTAGATGGGATACACTATCCGCCTGGTCGCTTCAAGCTCTGCATTCACTTTATCAAAAGTTCCATTTAAACTGACTTCAGTGGTGAGACCGTATCCTGTTGGCAACTGCGTGTTGTGCTCCTGGTGGGGCCGTGGGGGGGAGAGGAACCTGTAGGAGAGTTACCACTGGGCAAAGGGGAGTCTTGGAGAGCAGGAGTCCAAGGCCTGGTAATACTTTTCTTCCTGATTTCAATCACGTGTGCTAGAGGTCCCTTGGGATTTCACCTTCTCACCGACAGGTGCCACAGGCTGCCAGCTAGTTCCCATCTCCTTCCCGGCCAGGTGCAGGCAGTGAGGCTTGTGGAGGAATCCGGAGATATGGTTGCTGTGACCTGCTGCCCTTTCGCGGGGTTCCCAAGCCCGCAGTCATGCCTCCCGAACACGCTGGCATCCTTTCCTTTAAGCTGCTGGCACCTCCACGTCACCTTTCCCACCAGCTCCGGACACACAGCCTGTACTCCTAGTAGCTGCTAAGATCTCGTCACCCTTAAATCTCTGTCCTCCAAGGAAAGCAAAGAGGCAGGGATGAGGGCAGACGTGGAGGTCATCAGCTTGTCCTGTCTACAGATCTGTGGCTTCAAGAGACTTCTGGTTTCTCTTCAGCTTTGGAAAGGGTTACCCTGGGCGCTGACCCAGAGTCTCGCCTCCTGACGGACTCAGCCCCGTGAATTTGCAGTGTTGCGCAGGGCAATTTCTGGCACTTGCAAGTCCCATGATTCCTTTGTTAATTTTGAGGGTGGGGGGAGGGACATGAAACCACCTTAGCTTAGCTTCCTGTCTGTGAATGTCCATATGGTGTATTGTGTGTTTTAACAAATGATTTACACTGTTGCTGTAAAAGTGAATTTGGAAAATAAAGTTATTACTCTGATTAAATAAGGTCTCCATGTATGGATTCAAAGGACCAGAAAATGATGTATGATTTGCAGGTCCTTTCCCAGCCTTAGAGAACTTAGCTCAGGAAATGACAATATTGTTAAAACCTGGACATCAGGATTTACCAGCTGGGTCTGGGGCCCTGAAGGTGAAAGAGCTCTCAGACTTGTTCATTTTCAGGTGATTCTCTCGTTCTGGTGCTGGCAAACCATCCTGGTCCAACTCAAAGGGCAATACCCTTGTGGGTGAGCTCACAAGGCTGCACTCAGTTTGTAAGACCCAGCCCACTGTATTCAAAGCTGAGAACACTGGGGTGGCTCTAGGAACCCTTTCCACCCCTGGAAATTAGCCTAGGGGCCTGGGGCTGAGGCAGGACACTAGGCCAGTCAGCTGAATGAATGGCTAGATGCCTTGCAGGATTACAGAGCTGCTTTGCTCTCTCCTTTGAGCCTTATTATAGATTGGAGAGTGTTTGCTAGATCAAGATAGGGATACCAGGTAGCCCTTGGCAATGCTACAAAGGAAAACAGAACAGAACCCATCATATTATTGTTCCTTAATAATCAGGTCAAGGTCATAACACTCAGGCCTTTGATTTTTCATACAGCTTCAAAATACTACTTTTCTCAGCTTTTCCTGATGTGCTTTAGCCACTGCAGGCAGAAGCTTAAGTAGAGCAGGTCTTAACTGCAACTACAGAAGCAGCAACAGGGCAGCCAAAGAGAAATGCTACCTCAGAACTCGTAGGTTTCATAGTCAGGAGAGGCAGCTGCATTGGCTGTGTCAACTTGACTGCTATGGAAAAAAAAAAAAAAAAAAAAAAAAGGAAAAAAGGAAGTAAAGAGAGTCGCAGGCCTGCCCACTTATTCATCTTGTACAAAGAACACCAAGCATAGCCTTCTCAGAAGAAAGCTGCTGAGAACCAGCTCAGGTTCCATGCAAAGTATATACATGTCTGCAGTGACCTCAACCCCAGAAAAGGTGGATGATGGAAAGTGAAATATCCATTAAAGAGCAATTTAGAACAGATTAAAAAATGTCCCAATGCTGGCCGGCCTCACTAGAAGAAGGAACATTAAGAGCAGTGGATCAATTACTTACATCCAACAACAAAAAAAGACGATTTACGAAGACGCCCTTCCTCCTGGCGTCTCTCACCCCCGCCCCGGTGAGAACCACTCTCTCTGGTGACCATCAGAGGACCCTGCCCGGTGCCCAGAAGACAGTGGGGACTTCCCAAGGTTCACAGCCAGTCGGAGGACCCAGAGAACAACTGCTCCTCAGGGAGGCTCCTCAGCCACCACCAGTACCATGTCCTGAAACAAGAAGGGCCTGGCATACAACATTCTGTAACTTTTTTTTTATTATTTTTTTCAAATTTTCCTTCCTTTTTTTTTAAGCACTAGTCTGTGCTTTGCGAACAGAATCAAGACATTAACAAAGATCAGCTTCTCTGAAGAAAAGCATTTCTATAGAACAAAGACAGCTACATGTTTCGCTGCCAATACACAGCTCAAAGCAGGAAAAGAAAATATTTACAAAATACAAGGTTTTTTTTGTTCTTTTTCTTTTTTCTTTTTTTTTTTACAATGCTAAAAGGGTTATTCAGAATTTTCAACCTTATAAATAGAAGAAGCACTTTATGCATAGGGATATGGTGCATTATTGTTTTTAAAGAAACAATGACAAACCCTTTAACTTGCAAACAGAATCAAAAAAAAAAATCACTAATGTTGAAAATTGTGAAAAAACCCCAACCATTAAGCAGTTTGTCTACTATTTTTATACGATTACAAAATGGCAAAAAAAAAAAAAAAAAAAAAAGTCCTTATTGCCCCCCTTTTTGGTGATGTGATCATAGATGAGACAGGCACAAGGTTAACCCGGGGGGGTGACGGGGAGTGATAGGAACCACAGCTAGGACCAGACAGTGTTCCACAGGCAAGGGAGCTCGAAAGAGGAAGGACCTGACAGACACTGACAGGGAACTGGACGGGGGTGGGGAAATATGACCAAATGACTCAGTGAAAACAGAATTATACAGGAGAGATGGCTGCTCATTTCCAAGACCCCCTAGAGTCTGCAGGGGAGTGGGAAGAGAGATTAAGTAGTCCTAACCCTACCTCCACAGACCAGGTTAGGGGGGGAAAACGTTCCAAGTGGAAGGACTGTGTGCGTGGGCATGTGAATGGTGTGCGAGAGCAGGTGAGAGGACACGAAGGGGCAGGATGGGGACCTGAACAGCCGCAGCCAGCTTACCTCAGTTAAGAAGTCAGAACAGGGATGACCGAATGCAGAGGAAACCCAGAACAGGTCTCCAAGACCTGGGTGACAAGGGGAAGCCATTCTGTCAGCTGAGAGCTGGGTGAGAACAGCTGGAGTTCAGGCCAAGAGGTTCTGGTGGAGGTGCTCCAGCACAGACGACCAAGGGGACCCAGCCGGGAGGGCCGGAGCTGAGCTAAGCAACAGAAGGGACGGGGTACGAGCCCAGAGCACACTGCTCTCTCCCACCCTAACCTCAGGGGGCAATGCTGAGCTGGAGGTTCCTTTCCCTCTGCCCACCTGGCTGTCCCACCCTGCCCACAGGGGCGCGAGAGGGGTGATCATCCAACATGGCTAAGTCCAGTGATTCAACAGTGCAGAGGATGTGCCAGGACCAGGCCAGCAGGGTCTTATCCTGAACTGTGTGCCAACTGGAGGAAGTGCTCAGGTGTGTGACGATAAACATGGAAACCAAAACATAAACAAAACAAAAATCAAAACAAGAAAGAAATTACCAAAGTAGAATCTAAATTCCTTAAATTCACTAAAAACTGTGAAAATTTTCGGCATATGATGTTTGAATATCAAACGCAGAGTTTTCTGAAGCTTTAATGCCAATAGTGAGTCTGTTTAGATTCTCATATCCCACTCATCTGTGAGTTGGACGCTGAGCTGTGACTGTTGCCGCCAGATGCCGACTCTTGAGGGGAATGATGGGAGGCGAGGTGGGTGCCACCTCTGTCTCCCGGCCAGTCTTGCTGCCTGAGGTGCGCCGAGTGCAGCGGGACGCCCGTTCCTGTGCATCCAGTTGGTCCTCACTCTCTGCCTGGGGACTATACGCCAGGGGGAAGGTTCGCCGCTCCCATGGCTGGACAGACTGCGGGCAGATAAGATGTCTTGGTGAGGACCCAGTCCCAGCCCGCCTCCTTCCCCAGACATGTGGACTGGAGGCCATGACCAGTCTCTCTAGAGTTCCTGGGCTGGCCCAGAGAAAATTATCAGAGTGGGCAACTTTTTAATGATAGCCAGTTCCATGGTACCTTCAGAAAGTCAACTTCAAGTTCAGTCCCCTGTCCCCTTCAAATTGGGGGGGAGGGGAGATCCATAAAATGAAGATACATCTTGAGCAGGTGCTGTCCCCCAACAATCCCATCCGCCACCCCGCTAATCCCACGGAAAGGCAGCGTTCCTCACCTGCTCGTCGAGCCCCAGCTCTGGTGTGGAACAACGGGTGTCTTCACTGGCCAGGTGTCGGAGAGTGTCCCGCGCCACGGGAGTGAGGGGGGCTGAGTGCAGTTCTGGGCTAATGGGGCTCCTGGGGGACTGCCCGTGGGAGAACTCGGACAAAGAGTGGCTACTGCTGACATCAGGGGAGGCGGGTTGAGGGGTGGAGGGGTTGGCACTGCCCAGCTGGGGCGTTGTCCGGCCGTCCGATGACCTGTAAGACCTGTATACCAAGAAGCACGAATCTGAGTGCCTGGGTAATAGGCAATTTCTCATGTGTCTGTGTTTTGGGTTGGGGAGGAGGCATGAAAAAAGCTTCCCGACCAGAGGAGCTGAGGCAGACTGACACCAGCAGTTCTCTCCTAGGAACCACAGACCCCTCACTTTCTTCCACTGCTGTGCACACGGGCAGGCACACAACACGGCATCTAAGAGCTGTGTACGCCTGTCATCCCAGGAAAAGGCCACGGCCGAACAACGCTGGGGGTATCCCTGGCTCAGTGCCCAGTGGATTCACAAGGGAAGGGGAATTAGCCCAGACTTTGAAAACTGCAGGCAAAGTAAAAAGCAAAAACAAGAGCCCTAAATATTTCTACTTGAGAATCCTGAGGGCTTCTCACTGTAACACTAAAGGGAGAGAGGGTAGGACAGTTCTTCCAAGTAAAGCAAGACCACAACAATCAAACTCCACTGTTCAAAGGAGGTTAACTTGTGGCGAGGCCTCCAAAGCTCCTCTAATCCAGTCACCACAACCCTAACCAGCCTCCCAAATGCCATGACAGCCTCCTCCTGGACCCCGGGAGACCACGGAGCTCGTCAGAACTGGACAGTCACCGCTCAGCAAGGTCCAGCATTTGACTGCTTACACCCTCATTAGTCCCAACGAACACCACAGAACGTCTGCATTCTCAGCCATCGACAGGGAATGAATATGAAGAACAACTAAATGGCAACTCCATGGACACAGCCAGGGTCCCAACTCCCCGTTGACCCTCCCTGCACAGGCCCTGGAGGCCTGTGCCTGCTCCATCACCTGCTGCCCCGCCGCTGAGGTGGCACACTCGTGGTCCACAGCCACCGAGCCCTCTCCATCTCCTCACATTTGGCATGCAGGGCGGCGAAGGCTGCGTCAGACAGGTCCTCTATCTGCAAAAGAGCATCTTCATCGATCCCCCCTTTCCTCCAGGAAGTCAAGTTTCAGTGCGTAGACCAATTCTAGAAGCAGCCCCACCCCACACTAGGCTCTTCCTGGTCAGGACAGGAATACAATGAGCTTGCACTTGACACCCACAGGTCTTGAGGCATCTGCAGTGTGTGCACCCACGAGTTCATGTGTTCTTCTAAGAGCGAACGCCCATGCCATTACCTCCTCATTCTCCTCGTCAGGACTCCCCTTCAGAGACCGAAGATCAACCTCCCGCCAGCTGCAAAACCAGGAAGGAACAATTGTGAGACGGCAGGCAGTCTGGGCAGGATAAGTACATCCGTGCAGGAACGAGAGCTCTCCACCTGCAAGTGACACTGCTCTCTGCTGGGCCTGCTTAGCCCTGGGGCCTCTCTACGAGGTCCCACACTCAAATGCGCACAAGGGGCAGAAAGAGGGGAAGCAGGCTGAGGGTGGGACTAGAGCTGGTAGATGGACAAACTCAAGCAAAAGAACCTGTTTAGAGGGGACCAGCAGTACCCAGCAGCAGCTGATTGCTGCCACACGGGAGTGCACATACAGGGTTGCCCAATCTTTTGATGTGTCAACAAAAGCTGGAAATAAACATTCATATGTGAAATCCTGCTTTGATGCTAACAACAAATTCAGTATTTTAAAACATATTTGTATGCATCAAACAAAACATGGCTATAGCCAGTTTGTGGCCTGTGGTCTGGTTGGTGCTCATATAATGGAAGAAAATTATGTAAAGAAATAATTTCACTCTGATCAGGTAGACCTTCTCTTAAAGAGAAGACAACAGCCAAGGCTAGGCCCCAAAGCTCAGTGACCAGAGGAGAGGGAAAAGGGCAACGACAGCAAGACCAGCAAGAAGAGCGCATCACCCAGGGCCTCTTACCTGGGAGTAAGGATCTCCTTGTACTGTAGCTTCTCTACACGGGTGGTTGCAGCGACTGACATTGGGATGACAATGTTGTTAATATCGAAGGAGCTCTCTCCCCTTCTCCTCCTTACTGGCTGCTGTAAGACAAAGGCAAGTTTAAGAGGGAGGAACAATTCTACGTACCTCAAATTATACATCTGAGATTTAAAACAGGATCAGCAATAACCAGGAATCTGGGTCTTTGGGTAGGGCCCAGGCAGGGATGGCAGAGCTGCTTGCACCTAGGAGACAGTCCCCCAACAGCAAAGCGCACAGGGGAAATACTAAGCGGTCCTGAGGAGTATCTTCCGTCCACAAGTCTCACTTGCACCCTCTTTCTTCATGGGCTCACGTGAAAAGAGACTTCTGTTGAAGCTTACAGGGGTGGGTATCCCGGGGCCTTGAGTCAATTGCCACGGTTTCTACTCCTCTACGCACAGCCTTACTAACAACCCCAACTAAATCTTCCTTTCTGCTTCCCCTTTTATCTCTGTCTATGACACAGACCCATGGGGGATCCTAAAAGCAATGCTTCAGCCTGGTGGTGATTCTTCGGGTTAAAAAGATGAATTCCCCTACCCTGAAAGATGCCCAAAGGACAGGCCCAGCTCAATGGATCATCTAACCTTGGTTGTCATGGAAGCACCTCCTTCTCGTAGATCTGAACTCTTCAGCTAAATCTGTACCAACCATCTGCTCAGCCCTTATGTGATTTCCCCTTCTGGCTATTATTCTGAGGGAAAGAGCTAAGAGCGTTCTAGCTATATCAACAGAGATGAGTGGAGGGAAGCCTTGGCTGTACAGCTCACACTCCTGGAGAAAGGAAATTCATTCCTATAGGAAGTTAAGATCAAACCCTTGGGAAAGAAGACTAACAAGGATCCAATATCAGAGGCGGCGGCGGGTATCTGCAGCAAGCGGGAGATCGACGGAGGAATAAAGCAGGGAGCCAAAGGGCATGGCTTCTTAGATGGAGGGGCATGTCCACGAGCTGCCTGTGCCCAGATAGCAAACACCCTGCCCTGAAACAGAGAGACCGGCGATTGAGCCGTGAGAGCCCAGAGTGAAACAGTGGGATGACAAACATGCTGCCATGGTGACAATACAGCTGCAGACAACTAAGAGGCTACATTCAAACCCAAACCACCAAGTGTGGCCAGCCCAGAGTGAAGGAAGATGGGGAAGAGGTTGTTCCCTACAGCTGACCTCTCTACTCTCTGTTCCCAGAGGGGGATCTATGACTGATTCATCGTATCATTTCAGGACCTTCTCAGAAAATGTTGAAAGGCAATGTTTCCTGGGCCAGGATTTTAGCTGCTGTCACCTACGATTTCAGGTTATTACAATGTCTTTTTCATCCCAGTCTTCTCCTCTGTCTAAGAATAGACTGTCACTGACTTCACAAATTTAGGGTAACTGGTTAACCAAAATGGCTGAAGAGACTTTTGCAAGTCTTGCCTGGCTGAGGATTAGTGACCTCACACCCAAAGGCTTCTGCCACATCTCTGCTGAACTTACACACCCCACTACAAGAAGTGTACCTTAAGAAAGCCTCAAGAGATAGCTTTCCCTATATCTTGGTCAAGAATGAATGTGAGGGCTTCCCTGGTGGCGCAGTGGTTGAGTGTCCGCCTGCCGATGCAGGGGACGCGGGTTCGTGTCCCGGTCCGGGAAGATCCCACATGCCGCGGAGCGGCTGGGCCCGTGAGCCATGGCCGCTGAGCCTGCGCGTCCGGAGCCTGTGCTCCGCAACGGGAGAGGCCACGACAGTGAGAGGCCCGCGTACGACAAAAAAAAAAAAAAAAAAAAAAAAGAATGAATGTGAAACTGCTGGCAGAAACAGGAATGTACTTTCCCTGAACCTCCTTGGGCCTGCTGTTAGTGTCTTCAAGGCAAAGGGACAGGAGCGGGTTGTGGGGTTCAGCAGGCTCCAGCTCCCACCCTACATTTAGATTTCCCAATTCCATGAGGCACTCATTTGATCTAACTTAACTACTTTCTCCTGTTTGGAACGAGGTGGAGGGCAGGTGATGGGAATGGAAAGTGGTTCCCACACCTGGCTGCACATCAGACATACGATGAGGAGTATATTTGAAAAAGAAGAAACAGGTTCAGGGCCCCCTCTCTTCTTAACTACCAAATCAGAATATCCAGGGCTTCCAAGAAAGAAAAGAAAAAAGGCCATGGAGGCGATTCTGGTGCGTCTATCAGCTCTTGTGGCTTTCTGTGGGAGCACTACCACATACACCCCATCCCTCTCCTCCCCCACCATTTCTCCAGTGTCTTGTAGCTTCTCTACCTTATTTTAACTACCTGGCCTATCACTCTTCTTGCTATTATATAAATCCAGATTCTCTGAAAAAATCTAGCAGCAAGAGCCTTAAGGGTCAGCACAGTGCTATATACAAAATTTGTACTCATTAGACAATAAGTAAAAATTTCAAGTGATCCAGGCCTAAGTTTACATTCTCCAGGCACAAGAGGGCGGCAGGTGAAAAAATACTGACGTCTCACCAAGTCTCAGAGAAGACTTCTATTAGAATTCGCCTCTTTAAAATAGTTTGGTTTTTCTGAGACCGCCTACTAATGGACAACTGATTTAGTGATAGATACTACACCACCTATGGAAATCTGTGGGTGGGGAGGGGAGGAACAAGGAGGTCATTTGGAAAAGACTCTGATTTTTTTTTTTTTTTTTCGGTACGCAGGCCTCTCACTGTTGTGGCCTCTCCCGTTGCGGAGCACAGGCTCCAGACACGCAGGCTCAGCAGCCATGGCTCATGAGCCTAGCTGCTCCGCGGCATGTGGGACCTTCCCGTACTGGGGCACGAACCCGTGTCCCCTGCATCGGCAGGCGGACGCTCAACCACTGCGCCACCAGGGAAGCCCAAGACTCTGATTTTTAAGAGTAAAGACAGACAATGTGAAGAATTCCTACCTGATCACAGCTCAGTGAGCACATTTTGTGGGCTTAGAAGTGATATAAGCTCTGAAGGGGCTTCAAAGCACCTGTATAAGTCACCTCTGTAATGCCCCAACCTAGGCTCACTTTGTGCAGCGTGATGGTAAGAGAACTGGCTCTGCAGTCAGACTGCCTGGGTCTGAATCACAATTACACCCTCACAAGTCACCCCACTTTATGCAGCTTACTTAACCTTGGAAAGACTCAGTTTCCCTGCCAACAAAACGGGAATCTTTTATACCACCTACGCCTCAAAGGGCATTCATTAAAGGATTGAATGAGGTAACACACATAATGCACTCAGTGCTGACACAACAAACATTACAGTTGTATTGTTTTATTTTTTACCATCTCCATTATTATTATCATTACTATATAAAGGACCCTTTTAGTGGGCACAAAGCAGCTACAGGTATATGTGTTCAAGGAGGCACACACTGAGTAATTAAAACACTAGAATGATATTAATGTCTGGAATGGCCATGCAAACAGCTTTCGGGGTGGAGTGTGGTACCGCAAAAGCGGATCAGGGGCCAAAGAGCCTGCCGTTATGAGCGTACTACATGTCAGTACTGCCAGCGTGGCCTGCTGGATCTGTAATTCTGCTCTGTACACGTAAAAAACATGGGCTCTATGTCCCGCTTCCCTTGCAAGCACCCTAACACACCCAGTGTTTATTCTCAGCACTCCAGCTCCACTCCCCAGGAGAGTAAAAACAAGGAAATAAAACGTCTCCAATGCCCACAGGCATCTCTCTTTTATCCCTCCTCTCATGTTTACTTAGCCCAACAGAGTTAGAGTCATGATACTGTTGAGTTCTGTGTGAAACTTAGTCCCACGCATCCTGAATAGTCATAGATCACCCAAGAGTTTGTCTCTGCATCAAGCTTTCTATGGCTGGCTCAGCTCAGATCCATGTCTACTGTGAAAAACAACTCAAGGAAAACAATGTAACGGAGGATCAAATAAATAGCACCACTTTGACTTGAAAAAGACAAATACGCCAAGATGAGTCGAGTCCCCATAACTGCCCTGGCCCTTACAACCCTCTCTCTACACTGTCCTCCAGACCCACTGGAACGAGCTGTCACTGCAGAGGGGCTGTCCAACTCCACGCAGGTACTTACAGACGTGCTGGCTGTAACCTGTGGACTAGAGCTGGTGGGTGCAGAGGTGTCTGATGACGCGGAGAGCTGTCGCACCAAGGGACTGTGTGGTGGGTGGTGGGTGGCCGCCAAGTAGCTCGAACTGCTCAGGTCCGTGTGATGCTTCAACACTGCAGAAGTCAACAGAAAAGAGGAAGACGTGGCTACCTCAACCTGCTCTACTTCCAGCACAAGCCAGGAATGCCAGCAATATGCAGTAAAGGCAAAAATGCTTTCTAAGCCTAAAGGATAAAAAGATGAAGCAAACTGGTTGACGGGAGGTAGGGATGGAGCAGAGGTTGCTACAGAGTAAGAAGTGACCTACACTTAGAAGCAGTAGGGCCCCTCTACTCTGCCTTCCTAGAAAGTGAAGGACAAAGCTAAGGGCAATTATAAGAAGCCCAGGCTGCCCCAGAAAGCCCTGAGCAGGTGCAAACGAAGGCAGAGGTGCCGGGCCTGGCCCTACCTTCACTTCTCTCGGATGAATGGTCTCGCAATCTCATTTTGCTGTGGTTTGGGTCATGCACGGGTGGCGGCGGGTTGAGCGAGCGCTCTGCTTTGGGCGCTGTCACTCGCTCCACCATAGGCACGGCCCCCACATCGTCTAAGTGCTGCCTGTGGGTCCTGTCAGGCCGGGTTTGGTGATGGGACAGCTCTGAAGAGGGGAACAGAAAAAGAGCTGTGAAACACCTCCTCTCAATCTTTTCTTATTTGAGTTCCGAGCTCTTGAGTTCTCTCTAGGTCAGTGATAGACACCCAGGGCAGCAGGACAGTCCTCTGGGACTGACGCTTCTGGCAAATAACACACTGGCCAAAACAGGCCAGGAAGCCCACAGGGCTCTCAACCAGAAAAAAGTGACACCAGACTACAGAAGACAGCCTGCCCACAGATGGACCCAATGCCATGGAACAGGTGGCTGTTCACTGAGCCCCAAGATACATGGTGTCTGGAAGAGCTTTCACAGTCCATCCGAGAGCATCTAAGACAAGTAGGAAAAGACGACTGTGAGCTGAATTTACATCAGTCAACTGCTTCTCCCAACCCCGACACAGTGCCATAGCCATACCAGTAACCTAAGAACATAAAAGGAATAGGAAAGTAATTGGAGGACTCTCTGGACCCCTGAAACTTACTGGCTGTTGTCAGGAAGGAGTTGACCAACTTGTGCCTGTCTTTACGAGTTGGATCAGGGAGACTGCCTGGCATGGGTGCTCTGTGCTTAAGTGAAAACTTTTTTGGAGGTTTGATTTTGTCAAAAGGTTTGTTCTGCCATTGAGATTTCAGCATGCTCTGGAAGTGCAGGCTTGTGGGAACATCTGCAAGAAACACAAAACACTGCGGTTTTAGTCCAGACACCTGGGCTCTGGGCTCTTCTCTCACAAAGTGAGGCGTGTTCACAGCAACTCTAGGTCACCGGTGAGCAACACCCACACTGCACCCTTCTTTTATTTACCCAGTGGCAGGATGACCCAAGCAGGGCAAGCACTGTCAAGTGGAAGATCTGTTTATTGGAACTTTACTGAAGGTCATTCTTTTATTCACAGACAAGTCACTATTGCCTTTTATTTGCAAGTTCCAAACAAAAAAATCTAAAACACCTTTTGTTAGATTGATGAACTTTTCTTTGTTCCTGTGTTCCACCAAGTCTGTTAATTTTACTGGTTTGAAAGATTGATAAACATCCTGTTCTTATTCTTGTAGAAACTGAAATATTTCGACCTACTTCTTTCTATCAACATAAAGTTAATCAGGATATATTCATTCAACAACTACTTACCGTCTATTATTTTATCAGACACTGTACTGGGTACTACATCTTCCCCTAAATAAGAACTATACTATTCTCCCCCCTCCTTCCTCCAGACCCTCACCACCTCCCACCTGGGGATTACCTAGGTTTTTAAGTGGATTAGTTAATATTCAATATCGTAAATTAATCTTTTAGACTTAATTATAATTTTTTAACCTTCTTTGGGGGTTCACCACTGTTTCTTGCATCTTTCCATTTTGTTAGTTTCCTCTTTTATTTTCCTAAGAATGTGGCCTTGAGTAATTTCTTTAGAAATAGTATTTCTAGATTAAAACCAGTTTTCTCTCAGACTTTAAAGCTATTACTACAGTGTCACCAATAAGATGGAATCTGACTCATTCACTTGTAGGTGCTCTGTTTCTTCCTTTAAACTTTTTTTGGGGGACAAAGCTTGTTGCGGCACTCTATAGGTCCATTTGGGGAGAACTCTAATACCGAGCCCTTCAATCAGTGAACGTGGCGCACCTCTCCACTTCTTTAGGATTTCCTTAGTTTTCGCTCGTCCGCGTTAGGTAGTTTTTGTGCAGCTCTGTAAAAGGTGACTTATTGTAATCGCTTATTTAGCTAGCTGCACCAGGTCTCTTAGTTGCAGCACGCGGGGTCCAGTTCCCTGACCGAGGATCAAACCTGAGCCCTGCATTGGGAGCGTGGAGTCTTAACCTAGACCACCAAGGAAGTCCCCATTGTACAGTTCTTATACATATTTTGTTAATTTGATATTTTTGATGACATTATACATGATAGCACTTTTAAAAATTTCAATTTATAATTGTTTACTGCTAGTACGTAGAAATACAGTAATTTTTAATATAGTGACCTATATCCTGTGATCTTGCTAAATCCATTATGAAGTTTTTGTTTGCTGTTGTGTTGTCCCTAGAATTTTCTACATACACAAGTATGTCACTTACAAAAAGCTGTTTTACTTTCTAATTTGTATGCCTTTTATTTCTATTTCTTGTCCTATTATTCTGGGTAGAACCTCTAGTGGCAATCTGAAACTTACATTTTTCCTTTTTATAGTCTCATTCTGAAACTTCACCACCATGGATATAGGTGTGGGTCTTTTTTCAGGGTTCTGAAAAACTTTCCATGGTCCTTTTTAATCTGAAGACCAGAACATCTCTCTTTAGCTCCCAGTTCCTCCTGGGAATCATTAACTACCTGGGACATAGTCAAAGTCCAAGCCCCTGGGACTTCCCTGGTGGCACAGTGGTTAAGAATCCGCCTGCCAATGCAAGCGGCGTGGATTCGAGCCCTGGTCCGGGAAGATCTCACATGCCATGGAGCAACTAAGCCCGTGTGCCACAACTACTGAGCCCACATGCCACAACTACTGAAGCCCACATGTCTAGAGCCCGTGCTCTGCAACAAGAGAAGCCACCACAATTAGAAACACTTGCACCACAACAAAGAGCAGCCCCTGCTCGCTGCAACTAGAGGAAGCCCAGGCACAGCAACGAAGACCCAATGCAGCCAAAACTAACATAAATAAAACAAATTTAAAAAAAAAAAAGGTCCCAGCCCCTGAGTTCATACCCGCTGCTGTAGCAAAGAATGAAACACCACCGCTTTATGGAAAAGGGGAAAAATCCAACCTAGCTATATTCCAAAACAAGTCCAAACTTATCACCCAGGCAAATGCCCAGGTCCCATCCTTAGTTCTGTGTCCTTTTTCACTGTGGGCAAAGAACCTTCCCCTACCAGCTCCTACCCCATAGGAGTTTACTCAAAAGCATGTGCTTTGGGCTCCCCTTTTTTCTAGTTTTATTTCTTCACAGTTATCCTGTTTGTTTTCCAGCTTTCAAAAATCACTCCAAACTCTATTCACCAATGGCATGCCTTCTTTTTTTCAGAATTGTTAGAGGTTTATTTAGTGTATTTTCTAAACATTATTGGGGTTTTGGTGCCCAGGGAGGATAGCTTAATCTGATGTGCTTAATCTGAGCTAGGAATGGGGGGCAAAGAAGAGGGGAATAAATGAACATTTACTAAACCCATTATACTGTGGCTGGCACTTAATCTTCGTAACAATTCCATGATGTAAACATTACTATGCTCCCTTTAAAGCGAAAAAACAGATCCAGAAAGGTGAATTAACTGTCAAGGTTACACAGTTTAGTAAGTAACAAGCAACATTCAAACTCAGGTCTGTAAAATCCTAAAACCTATATTCTTAGCCACTACACCATGAAATTATTCTTTGGCCCAGAGAATGGAGCAGTTTAATCCTGGGGTGAAATCTGATATTTCTCAAATTATTCCCAAGGAACTGTAGAGTACAGGATATTTTTCAAAAGAGTTCTGCAGTGTAAAAAAGAAACTCCTTCCTATAGCATAGACCATGTATTTCATGACACTTCAAAGAACAAGATACATCTCTGGGAACAGTGCTATCTCCTGAAATTTTTTCCCATAATCATTCTTTCTCTTCTACACTTAAAAACAAATTCACCTATCCCAAACCTTAACACAAATATATCAGCTTTCAGCCAGGCCAACGATATCAGAGCTCATTGTACTCCCAGTCCTTAGATCCCACCCAAGGCCCTCAATAAAATGGTTTGATTTTCCCACCCCCCAAAGGTCAAATGTTAAAAAAAAAAAAAAGATTTCCCAACTAAGAATTAAGTTTAGAGGTATTAGTAGTAAAAATTCCTTGCTCTAACTCAGAGTGGTTGGGGAAAAGTATATAGGAAATAAAGCATCGTCTAGAGGAATTCTGAAAGCTGGGCTGAGCTTGAAGGTATAAAGAAGGCTCAAGAAGTGGTAGAGCACCTCCTCTATATCCCAGGATACCCCTTGGTCAGCAGGAGAGTTATTCCCCCTTGGCAAAGGTTGGTTTTTTTTGTTTTTTTTTTTGCCATGCCACGCAGCATGCAGAATCTTCCCTGAGCAGGGATCGATCCCCCTGCATTGGGAGTATGGAGTCTTAACTACTGGACTGCCAAGGAACCCTGCAAAGGCTGTTTAATGGGACTACAAAAGCATAGTAGTTTCACTGTCTTTTCCTTTTATTTTCCACAGTCACTGTGCTCCCAAACCTGAAAATTAAGCCAGGGAGAAAAGGAAACAGGATATGGTTATGGTGGAAATTAGTAGTCCTAGACACGGGTCCTCGTCCCATCACTGAGTAGGAGAAAACAAGAACAAATCACTTAGCTGGGCTTTAGCTTCTTCATCTGTAAAATGAGGCAGCAAGACTTGATCAGAGCTGGTAACATCCTAGCACACATGCTCTAGCTCTCTCCTCTTCTGTCTGCTGCAGGCACAGGCTACTCGCAACATTCTTTCTGTTGTACCCCAAGACCTTAGACCCATCTCAAATAATTAACTAGTTAATTAAATCCATACAGACAACATCAATCAATTCGAGTTAAGCACGAGAGAAAAGACATTTATATGTTATTGCTAGACCAGATGACTACTGATCTCTCAACTCTAACATGTTAAATCAATGAGTCTTCAACTAAAACTCCACTCTTAATCCCCTCCCCTCATTTAAATGCTCTGAAGCGGAAGCTGGCACAGTGTAGACCACTACTGCCTTGTGCTCTGGAGCTGAGGTACTAAGCAGAACCAAGAGCAATTTCCCCTATGAGCCCATTGAGTAAGCAGTTAGGGATAATAACAAACTGTTTAAGGGACTCAGGCTGCTAGAAGTTTGCTGTGTTTTAACTGCTTTTATATGAGTAAAGAGAAACTCAAGTTAAACCCCCCAGTCAGTGAACAAAAATGATCTCTTAGGAATTGCTGGTCTGAGTTCCTGTTCTGAGTAATAACACCTGGGATCTACAGAGCTACAACTCTGAAACAGATTGGATATAGAGGACCTGAAAGTAAGCAAAGAGTTGTAAAAATGGAAGAGAACACAGTAGGGACCCATTCAGCTAGAGGACTCCACACACTGCATGCCTGCATAGGTAATGGCTATTAAAGTATATTATCAAACAGGAAGGTGCAGATCCTTGAAATGCAGATCAATGACAGGAAACATCATCTTAGGTTACTATTTCCTCAAACAAAATGAAAAGACTTTAACTTCAGGTCCACCAGGGTCTGACACTCCAAGATTAACCTGTTTTACTCATTACTTTCCACCATTTTCTCAAGAACACTTTCTTGTGGTGTTTTGTAATGCTCACTTCCTCCTCCTGCTGGTAAGGTGCAGTGGCCTCATGTATACAGCTAATTGTCTTGGCAAGCTCTCTCAAAAGAGCATTGATCTTCACAGCCAGCAGGTGGTGCTCTTATTAAGCACAAACCTAAATCTAAACATTCTTTTCCCCAAGGTTATATACATCCTCTACATTTCAAGCTAAGGATTAACTGGCTTGATTAAGTGAGGTAATAAGGAAACAAGCTCCTCTTTCTGGAGTACTAAAGGGTTATCACACCCTAATGTCTCCACCTTCCAGTCAGGCAGCAGTTCCTCAAATTAATGGTAGCGGCTGAGGTGTGGCAAGATGGAAGATAGAACTCTAAGATTAAGAGCTGCAGTTGGTTCCCATCCTCACAAAGTACACAAACTGGTTAGGAAACATTAGTAAAACTCTACACGAAAATGAAAAGTTGGAAGTCCCGCCGTCTTTAAATACAGTCTAGGGAAGAGGCTGCAAAGGGGTGGCGCAGAAGTCAGGTGTGGAGCACGTCTGACCCACACAGGGTGCTGGCTGCTAGTCTTCACCATTACTCACTATTCTACACAGAGATATTTGGGGCATCTCAATACTTTAGGAGGTGCTATTCCCATCTTTGTGGCCCTGGGAATCTTCCAGTTTACAAATAGATAGCATTCTGAATGTGGCAGTTGTCTGGATCAAGTCAAAATTATCCCGATAGTCACAATATTAGATACACTAATTAGGTCCCCGAATCAACCCACAGAAAGTCTAATTTATCCATAGGCAGATATGTTAATCATTCTACTTGGTATATATACTATTCCCCTGTACAGTCTCATAAGTAGAGTTTAATGACCAACTCGCTTGTCCAAACCCCAATGTCATGGTTAGGAGCGGTGTGTGTGTGTGTGTGTCTGTGCGTGTGTGTGTGTGTGTGTCAGAGAGAGGGGAGAGAAGGGGGAAAGGCAGGAGGGGGAAAAAGTGGTGGGGGAGACAGGACACAGAGAAACGGCAGGCAGGAAAATGAAGACCACAGAGACCATAGAAAGGGGTCTCCTTCCTTTCCCCCTCATTTGCTACCTATAGTTGCTTGGAATGGAATGGAGTGGGGAAGTGTAAGGGCAGCAGTCAGATTTATAGATACGATGCAGTCAGAAGAACAGAAAGTGTTAATAGGGAATGGGTACCTCCTAGTAGAGATGCTGAATGATGGAACAGGAGACGCCAGGCAAGTGTTTCGGGCATATCTGATCAGGGGATGGGAGACAGAATTCACAACTATACATGGTAATACTGCTGACAAAGGAATGATCAACATATTTATCAACTGATATTCAATGAGTATGGAAGAGACCTTATCAGAATCGGATATAACTATAGGCTTCAGCCTTCTTTATTCAAATATGAGACCATACAATTCAATATTGTAATCCTGAGAGAGTAACTCAAGAAATGTTCCCAAATCATCCTGGTGTCTCTGTCTGTAGCTACAGTCTGGAAACAGGTAGAAACCTGACTTCTCTTAATATCCTGGCTGGGGAGAAACATGAACTATAGTGAAAAGAAGGACAGGTATCAGATGACCTCGGTTTGAATTCTGGAGCCTTCTACATTAGCTATGTAGCCTGAGATAAACCACAACCTCTCTAAGCCTATTTCTTGATCTGTAAAACTGAAGTAAATTTTTAAGAGTACTGAGAGAAGCAAATGAAACAAGTATAAGAAAAGTGCTTGTAAACTATAAAACACTATATAAATATTATCTTAAGTTATGTAAGTTATAATCCAAATGGCAAGAAAGGGTAAATGTCAATGACTCTGGAATCTGAAGTACAGAGAAGGATGTTGTAGTGTTTTCTACTCATCATGTTCTAAAGTTTATTTACTGCTCCACTACTCCTGACCTAAACCCCTGCCTAGCTTGCTATCCCTATGTTTCAAGTTCTCTAAATATTTCCACTCTTACTAGAAGTCATGTAGCAGCAAGAATATTATACCATGCCTTTCTTACAGTTGAAGGGAGTCATGATAGTAAGGCTTGGAGTAGCTCAACAGATGTAGGTGACCAAGAAAGAATCCAGTCATTTGAAGAACAGATAAGGAATGAGGGGATTACAGTCATCTAATGTTTGATCAATTAGAAGATGGGATTCTCCAGGATAGTTTATCAGTAATGACTGTTTGTATAAATAAAGTTTTATTGAAACAGCCACACCCACTTGCTTATACATGGTCTACGACTGCTTTTGTGCTATATGGGCAGAGTTGCCTAGTTATAACATAGACTAAACCTAGCCAGTATGATCCATAAAGCCTAAATTATTTAGTATCTGCCCTTTTATGAAAAAGATAATATACTACTGATGCTAGAAAAAACTTGGGTTTTCTTCTCATGCCAATAAGTAAATCTTACATCCCATATAATTCACATTCCCCAGACTCCTGTTTTAGTTATCCTCCTTTCAAAAACTTGTACAGACTATCTGTAAGGTGCTATGAAGGATAGAGCAGGAAGAAAAACATGGTCCCTTATCCCGAGAGAACTTAAAATTTAACTAATGGAAAATAAGGTCATAAACAGCCATCATATAAGCCATAACACATAGATAAAATAACACAGTGATCCAAGAGGGGCCAGATCATGAGATTATTTGCAAATCAGTGAAACAAATCCAGATTATGAAAACACTGGCTTCCTGTAGTCTACAGAACAGTTTTCAACATTTTTGCTCATGTACCCCCACCATTTGAAATGTAATTTTTTATTTTTTAAATTTTAAAATTTTTTTGGCCACACCGCGAGGCTTGTGGGATCTCAGTTCCCCGACCACGAACTGAACCCAGGCCCTGAGCAGTGAAAGCATGGAGTCCTAACCACTGGACCGCCGGAGAATTCCGAAATACAGTTTTTAAGAAAATCATAAACTCAGACAGTTGTAAAGGCTGTATTTTCTAGAATACTACATGCATTAAAGATATTTATTTATACCAACACCTCAGCATGTACATATATAATATTTACCTTAACTAAAAAAAATCTTTTACACCTACTTATTCAATCAGACTACAGTCACAGTAAAATCTAATTTCAGTTGTTAATTCTTTCTCTTTTTAAAACTTAAATACTGTACAGTTGACGTGCAATATGTTAGTTTCAGGTGTAAGTTATTAATTCTCTAAATATTTATTTTAAGGTGACAGAAAAGGCAGAGAATCTTGCCTTAAGTTATATACAAAAAAATAATGTACCTCCATCTTCATTATTTTTTATTCAAAACTTTTTTTACTTAATTCCCACAGGATTCTTCTTCAGGAGCCATGAACTCTGAAAATGGTTCCTTTGGTGTCCCTACTGCCCAAGGTTTTTATACTCTGGGGGGCAAGACCCACAGCAAGACTCAATATGGGTAAGAGGAATGACTTTCACGTAGTGGGAGAAAAGCAATTATGAAAAGGGAGGTGGAAAAGGAAAATTGGCAGACACGGAGGCTTATCAGGTAGATCAACTTAGCAGCGCTGCCCATGCTGTTTTACATCATGGCACACATAGATAATACATTTTTTAAGACAGACTCTGTATAACAAGACCAGGCTCCAAGCGTTGTGGCTGGAGGAAACTGTCCTAGCCTCACCATTTGAAGTGTTAGGGGAATTTCTCTCTTAGCAAGCTGCAAAGTTTTAGTGGCACATTCCAGTCTGGGAGATCTATTTGCAAAATTCTAAGAGAAGACTTTATTGACAGCAATACCTTGACAGTACCTGGGAGTTGTACCAGAATCTTGGCCGACTTTCTTTCACTTTGAACCCTTTAAGTCTCACGTATTAGACTTTATATTATGTAGACTTTCTTACCATCTGGAAATGCTAGAACCGGGTGAACACAAGAATCCAACTGGGAAAGGCGTTCCAACAGAGGGGCTTCATAGTGGATTTCTGGAGGCGTGGTGCTGGCACTGCCTGAGCCACACAGTGCACAGGAGGGGTTCACATCACAGCCAGAGCGCACTGTGCTGTTCCGGTGAACCTGTGAAAAGTCAGACAAAACTGACAACTCAGTGTCTGATAAAAACCCAGCTCCCCATTCAGTATCCCAAAGATTCAAAAGGCCCTCTCTAGGGACTTCCTTGGCAGTCCAGTGGTCAAGACTCCGCACTTCCAATGAAGGGGGGCACGGGTCCGATCCCTGGTCGGGGAACTAAGGTCCTGCATGCCGCGCAGTGCGGCCGGAAACAAACAAAAAATCATTATGATGTACACCTGAAACTATATAATGTTATATGTCCATTATACCTCAATAAAATAAGAAATAAAATAAAAGTGACCTGCAAGCTAAAAAAAAAAAAAGGCCCTCTCTAGATACATATATGACACCAAACAAAAAGTCTGACCAGTTTGTTAAAAGATTTCCATTTCTCCAACACATTAACCTTCAAAGTAATTAAGTAAACCTGCTTCTTCTCCAATGAAGACATCAAGTTATGTGAAGCCCTTAGGTCCTTACCAAGAACACTTTACAAAGCCTGTATGTTTCTACCACCTTGATGGTTTCCCACCATCTGCTAAGGTGAATAGCTGGCTCCAGATTTCTGGCTGGAACATGACTTTGCCCTCTTCAGCAACTTCATCCACCTAAGAGCCATACTAATGAATAACAAACCATACCTCTCCTGTTCTTTTCACATCTCCTGCTATAAAAAGACTTCCAGGTGGCCTGAAACGACACGGCAAATTTCCGTGGACTACACAGAACTCATTAGCTACTCTTTAACCTAGCCTAAAAATCTACTGTTATAAAGCTCATACTTAAGTAATGAAAATGAATTTGGGATGGTGAGTGTTCATACCCACAGTCTTTGTGTTAGATTAACTCCAATGGGATAGAAATCATTTTCATTAAACGTCCTTTGTATACATGTTAGCAGGATAAGAAATACCTCTCCAGCTAAGTCCACAGTCAAAAATAATCACAGTTGGGCTTCCTCAGTGGCGCAGTGGTTGAGAGTCTGCCTGCCGATGCAGGGGACACGGGTTCGTGCCCCGGTCCGGGAGGATCCCACATGCCGCGGAGCGGCTGGGCCTGTGAGCCACGGCTGCTGAGCCTGCGCATCCGGAGCCTGTGCTCCACGACGGGAGAGGCCACAAGAGTGAGAGGCCCACGTACCGCAGAAAATAAATCACAATCAAAAATAATCTAAGTCTTCAAAAGATTTAATTCTGTTAAAAACAAAATGGGATTTTTATGATTTTGTGCTTTGAGGAGAAAACTTCAGGTCATGCTGAATGCAGGATCCCTAGGTTCTTGTGTTAGGATGAACAAGTCTGGCATTTGCCAAATCATGACCACAAAAAAGTCATCTGGGTAGCATGCAGTCCTAGAAGAAGGGACTTGTCTGTGGAATGACACTATGACAAGGGATGCTAGGAGCAAAGGTAGTATCATAATAAAGACAAAAGGGTAGCATCAAAACTCTGTAACAACTGTGAGAGGCGCATTTAGTTTCAGCACACCCAACTCTTGAAAGCTGTTTGCCTTCACAGACACGCACAGAAGAAAGATAAATATGAGAACAATGCAGTCTTTATCAACATTGCCCAACTGCCTCCTTCTTGCAGCGACATAGATGGGTGGCATTCAAAGAAGGCCCTGTGAAGGTTAGACTGGGCAACTTACGCTAAAGTAAAAGTATTCTAATAAGCTGCAATTGTAGATGCCTTTGAAAGGAAATTATACCAACTAAACACACACTTCTGTAGACATTAACTGGTACTGTTTTGGGAAAAAATACCTCTTGCAACCTATTTAACCAGGGCTGGCTTTCTGGGGGAGGTAACATTTTGAGGCAGAGAGAGAGAGGGGCCTACGTTGGCAGGGACAAAGACCACAGACTGCACAGGAGATGAATGGGAGGGTTTAGGTAATCAGAATCCAAAAATGGCACCAAAACTTTAAACACTGACAAGATTAGAAAAACATATAAAAATCAGAATAAGAAATCTTAAAAGGGAGGTATATTTTCTCCTCATAAATTAACCCATGACATCAATCAGCTCTCCAAGTGGGCAATGCACAGCATTCCATTTTATAGACTGGATGTAGAGTAAAAACGATATGGCAAGAGGAACAAACTAGGAGAAAGATTAAATAAAAACTGAAATTACCAAAAGAAAAAATACATGCTAGAAACAGCAAATTTAAGAACTGCTCTTTGGGAGTTTTTTCTCCCCCTCTTCCCAAACCCACCTCAAGAATGGCTTAGATAGGAACAGAGCAATTAATTAGATAAACTGTAAGACTGGCCTAATAAAGAGAAAAAAGGAAAAAATGCAAACATATAAGAACTCCTCAAAAAAGCACTAGTTAATTGATAAACTGGATACAAGATACAATAGTGTAGACACATACACACAGCCAAGTTAAAATAAAAATAAATAGTCTTGACATAATAATGTTATCCAAATAAAACACTAACATGTAGAGAGATGCAGAGAGAAGGAGGATAGAGGAATGTGCAAGAAGCCACTGACGTGGTCATGATGGTGGGGAGGAGATTAAGGAGAGCTTTCATTTTCCACATTATGCATTTCTATAATGTTTAAATGTTACAATTTTTATATTCCATCTAACTGGAGAATACAATACACATGCCTTAAATAAAGGCAGGGGCTCAGACTACTCTTGTGTCCTCAGTGAAGTCTTTAAAAACACTGAAGAACAGATAATTTCTATTCAATTAAAATGGCTGGTGCTAGCATAAAGAAATTAGATTTGTAGGGCTTCCCTGGTGGCACAGTGGTTGAGAATCTGCCTGCCAATGCAGGGGACACGGGTTTGAGCCCCGGTCTGGGAAGATCCCACATGCCGCGGAGCAACTAGGCCTGTGAGCCACAACTACTGAGCCTGCGCGTCTGGAGCTTGTGCTCCACACGAGAGGCCGCGACAGTGAGAGGCCCGTGCACCGCGATGAAGAGTGGCCCCCACTCGCCGCAACTAGAGAAAGCCCTCGCACAGAAACCAAGACCCAACACAGCCATAAATAAATAAATAATTTTTTTAAAAATGAGTTTTCATCAGAATTTTAAAAAAATTAGATTTCTTTAGTCCTCTTAGAAAAATAGAATTGATTTAAAACCTGATAAAAAGTATGTGCACACATACTTACACACCAACCTTACTTTTGAATGAAAAACTGTGAAGTGTTAATAGAACCTAGAAGTATATAAAAATATCTTAATTTATTAAGAGATAAATTTGGGGAATTTTTTTGAAGGACAGTTCGGGCAACTTTAAATATACACACACAGAATTAAGATGTCAAATTATACACATGTATTTATTTATTTGTTTATTTTTAAAACCACAAAAAAATAAAAACAACCTACCATGAGCAAGTGGGATTTATTGCTGGATATCAAAAGTATTTGATATTAGGACATCAATTAATACAATTTCACACTGCCCATTCAACATCTCCACTTAGATGTCTTAACAGGTATTCAGAGTTAGTGAGTTAACACTGAGCTCCTAACTCTTCCCAACTTCCAGTTGCTCAATCATAAATCCTTGGACTCATCCTAAACTCCTTTATCATACCCCCAAACCAATTATGAAATCCTATCGTCTCTGCCTTCGAAATGTATCCAGGATCTGACCACTTCATACCACCTCAACTGCAGTCACTATCTTTTCTCATATGGGTTTCTTAAATAGCTTCCAAACTGGTCTTCCTGCTTGTCCCTCCTTCCAGTTATTTGACACAGTAGTTGATGTAATCTTGTTTTACAACCTCAGTCAGACCATGCCAGTCCTCTGCTCAAAACCTTCCAATGGCTCATCTCATGAGGAATAAAAGTCAAAGTTCTGGCACTGGTACACACAAAGCCCTATACCATCTGTCACTTCTATCCCCTCTCTGACTTCATTTCCTGCTTCTCTCCTAGCTCACGCTACCAGTTCCTCTGACTTCCTTGTTCCTTCCCCAAAATGACAGGCAAACTTCCTGATCACAGGCCCCTGCCCTTGGCTCTTCTATTAGCTCCATGGTCATTCCCTCACCTCAGGTGTTTTTCTCAAGTGTCATCTTCCTAAAAATAACTTTTATTTAGAAACATACAAGTGACCAAAGAGTCTATCTATTCTTGACTATAACAACAATAAAAAAAATACTGGAATAGGTTTAACTAGAAATTTTAAGCACAAAGCTTAAAGCTATTAATTATTAATATTCTACAGATTAATCTATAATCTTAAACTCAGTAGGTTTTTGGTACAGAAGAGAGAAGAGACAAATGTAACTTAAATAAACTACAAACTGGAAGAATAAATGCCAAGGGGAAAAGTTCCCAGAAATTTTCTGATAAGCAAAGGTAGACGGGAGTGATATGCCCTACCACATTTTAAAAGTTACAGTAATTTGAAAAAATATGCTACTGGTTAAGGAACAGAAAAATTAATTAAACAAAAAGAAAAAATAGATCAATATATATAACATGACAATTTAATGTTTAACACAGGCAATATTTCTAAATGAATTAACTAAAGAAAGGGTCAGGGGGAGATGACTTTTCCAATAAATGAATCAGGGAAATCAAGGTCTGGGGGTGGGAAGAAGTTGGATTCCTACTTCACATCAAAATAAATTCCAAAGGTATTAAAGATTTAAAGATAAAACAAACATGTTTAAACTGTAAAAGAAAAATTATCTGTCAACATACAGTAGTTAAAAGTATGGGCAGGGCTTCCCTGGTGGCGCAGTGGTTGAGAGTCCATCGGCAGGCCACAAAGACTTTATTGAGGGGACGCGGGTTCGTGCCCCAGTCCAGGAGGATCCCACGCCACGGAGCTGCTGGGCCCGTGAGCCATGGCCGCTGAGCATGCGTGTCCGGAGCCTGTGCTCCGCAACAGGAGAGGCCACAACAGTAAGAGGCCCGCGTAACGCAAAAAATAAAAAAGTGTAGGCAATGGGGCCAGGCTGTCTGGGTTTGAGCCCTAACTCTGCTGCTTACTAGCTGTATAACTTTAGACAAGTTAAGTAATGGCTTCATCCATAATAACAGCTGCTTATCTGATAAGGCTGTTTTGAGAATAAATATCACTTGGAACAGTGTCTGGTCTCAACTCTGTTATTTTTGTAGTCATACAAAGTACACTGTCTTCACTTATAATGGGGGGAGAAAAAAAAAAGACATCAACCATAAAGATCATCGATATCAAATTCTTGTTTCTTGTTAGTTGTATGACCTCCTCAAATTTACGCATCTGTTATTAAAGGATCAATAATGCCAATTTCATGGGATTGTGGGAAATGTAATATGATTTCTCAAACTATTGAAACACTACACAAATGCTAGCTAAATTAGTATATGTCAAGGTTTCTCAACAACAGCACTACTGACACTTTGAGCTGGATAATTTTTTTGTTGGGAGGAGATGTCCTGTGCACTGTAAATAAGCAGCAGCTTCCCGGACCTTTCTACTCATGGTGCAAGTACCACCTTCCTCCCCACCTTTTGTGACAACCAAAAATGACTACATTGTCAAATGTTTCTTGGGGGTGGGCAGGTGGGTCAAAAATCATTGAGAACCATGCAGCTCAAATTATGGTTATCCCTCCTAGTAAACTTCAACGCACAGGCTCCCATTAAATATTAATGATGAGAGAGAAGAAAGGTCTCAAGACTACTGCAGTCAAAAGAACTCAACAGCAAAAATGGAAAAAAAAAAAAAAAAAGAACTCAACAGCAAGCTTGAGGAGGCTTCCACTAATCAAAAATGACAATTTGAGCATAGAAAAGAATTTCAATGACTTGAATAACTCAAATACGTTTAAGTCGATGACTTCATAATCATACACCCCCCCCTCCACAAAGACTTTATTGATTGCCCTTGGAAGATGGCAGGAAATCAACTTACTGTTTGAAAATTGGTAGATAAAGTAACATGAATCATGCTTCTTTCTGCACAAACTGTACTTAAGGGTAAACCAATAGTATAAAAGGGCATTTTTCTCTTATAGAATGCTCGTATTTATCCTTTAGCCATAAACTAGAAAACCGGACAACACACAGCTTAAGACAGAAACAAATGAGGTAGCCTGTGACTGCCTTGGCTTTCTGCCTGGAGGCACACTGCAGACTGCACAGCAGGTGAGGGATTCTAAGCAGAGCGTGATGGTTTCACTGAGTTGAGGAAATACACTCCCAGAGACTGAAGTACAGAGGCTCAGGTGACTGGTAATTATGAGGCAGAATTCTTGAGAAGAGGAAGCCATACAGAAAAAGAGCTCCAGAAATCTTCATGAGATTTCCTTGAGTGTTTGCTGAATACTAAGAAGCCCACGTACAGGGTGAAACTCCATCAGGTCAGGCAAAGAACAACGAAGGAGCTGTGAACTGAACAGTTCCCCGAGCTCACACAAGCAGGGAGACTTCTCCATTGCGACCAGCCAAGTGGCACAGAGCATTCAAAAAAGACCCCAGAAGATCCTGATTTACTAGTGGAGTTAAAGTAGGCTACTCTACACTCTCCCTAGTAAAGGAAAAACTGAACCTCAAGTAACTTACCTGCCAACAAAACAAAGCCTCTTTAAAGGAAGAAAATACAATCCCTATACTTCAACCACGTAAAATTAAACGCCCAACATCCAAAAAAAACATTGTTAGATGTGCCAAGAGGCGAGAAAGTTATACCACAGGGATATAATCAGAAAAATGTAAGCCACTGGATAAATAACTGGAATAACCCAGTTTTCTCAACAAATAAATTGCAAGGAAAAGGGGTATGATGGATAGTTTATAGCAAACCAACACTCTTACTGAGAACTAGAAAGTCCAGATTAAAAAAAAAAAGCAAACTCAACTTTAAGATACAAGAGAAATGCTAAAGCAGTGACACTATCAAGGAGTCAAGATTTCAGAGAGCGTGTAGGACCATGAAGTGTGCAGCTGCTTCTTCCTGTGGACAATGGGTGATTCTGAGTGATGCTTAGAATTTGGTGCCTTGGTAGAGGGTCACTTCTGCGGACAGAGAAATGAGCAGAGATTCTGATGCTTTTGTAGGTCTAAAGGGACAACTTTAGAGACCTGAAGAGCCAAATTCCCAGTGAAAAGGAAGGACAGGAAACTAAGAATGACACATGTCAGATACTCCTGCTCCCAAGGCATTTGGAAAATTCTGAAGCTGTGAAAATTCTGAAGCTGTGATGGGCAGGAGGCTAAGAAGCTAAGCAGAAAGCCTCTGGAAAGTAGAGAGATTCTGGCAGGCTCACTTTGATGAGGAGACTACAATTAGAGTTCAGGATACATGAGGGGGAAGGGCACTGGTCATCGAATCAGGTTCTCATCTGGAAATGGGAGTAAGAAACAAGGCTATGCCCTAAGAATGGACCAGAGAGAAACAAAGCCTTATCAAAACTGTGACCCAGGGGAAGGGTAAGCTGGGACGAAGTGAGAGTGGCATGGACATATATACACTACCAAACGTAAAACAGATAGCTAGTGGGAAGCTGTCGCATAGCACAGGGAGATCAGCTCGGTGCTTTGTGACCACCTAGAGGGGTGGGATAGGGAGGGTGAGAGGGAGATGCAAGAGGGAGGAGATATGGGGATATATGTATAGCTGATTCACTTTGTTATAAAGCAGAAACTAACACACCATTGTAAAGCAATTATACTCCAATAAAGATGTTAAAACAAACAAACTAACAAACAAAACTATAACCTAGCTGCAACTCAACTCAGTGCCTAACTGCAGTCACGTTTTCGGCTCCCATTCTATATGCCTAGCAGGGGAAGGTGAATCTGTTCTGGGGAAAGAGAGCATCAGAGCTGCGAAAATCTTTTAAATATATAATATCCAACATTGACTCAAAACGAATTTGGCATCGTTATTAGACACACCAGAAGTGTGGATAAGAGAACCGGGAGATAGATTAATTGAGGACCAGAGGAAAAAAATAACAGGGAAATACAGAACAGAATGTACATGCCCGGTGATCAAATCCAACATACTTGTAATCAGAGGTCCATAAGGAGAGAAGAAGACAGAGAATATGGCAAGGGCAATGTTTGAAGAAATAATGGTTCAGTTTGTGCTAAAAATGATTAAAGACACTAATCCACAGACTTAAGAAACTGCAAAACCCAAGCTAAATGAAAACACAAAGAAAACAACATCCAAGCACACCATAAACCTGTTTAAATTGCAAGGAAAAAAATAAAGGGGAAGCCTATAAAATCAGACTTAAAAGACTTACTGGAATGTATGGACTTTATCTGTATCTTGATTCAAACAAACTTTAAAAATCATTTATGGAGTCTGGGTAATCTGAACAGAGGAGTCTCTGGTAACTGTAGGAATCACTGTTAAAGTCAAAAGCATTACCAGTGGCAAAAATCACCGACAATACTGAAGATGGTACTACCTGATTCAATCTTAAAATAGCCTAAACCTGCAATATGCAGAACTGTTAACAACAGTAGATTCTTTGACTTTGGTAAATATTTCTTGGAAAGTAGACCCCCAAGGAACTTGTCTAAGATGATAATGAAAAAGGTAGAGATTCTGAAATTTGTGCCAAAACACTCATGGCTCACTTGGTATATAATAGTAAAAAATGAACTGTGGAATGGTTAAGCAAACCATGGCATCACTTCTTATGTGGCATCTAAAACGCCAAGTACACTGATATTAAGTATGTATATGCAACATAAAAATCAAGTGTATGTGCACAGCAATTAAAACAATCAATGCAAATACATAAGATAATGAAAGAAAATGTACAATCATTTGACTGACCTTTTTTTTGTTTTTACTTGTTTTATTTCATTATTATTATTTTTTTGGCTGCACCGTGCAGCATGCAGGATCTTAGTTCCCTGACCAGGGATTGAACCCATGCCCCCTGCACTGGGAACACAGAGTCTTAATCACTGGACCGCCAGGAAAGTCGCTGACTGACCTTTCATTAGTTTATTTCCCTATAAACTTATTCAGACTATGTTTGAAAACAAAATGGGATCAGTAAATCAATGTTGCAAATAAAGTTTCTGTATTTTATATTTACTTTGGCATACTTAATTAAAAACATCTACTTCATCTACTCATAATTTTAGAATGAGATTTTAAGAAATGGAAAACGTTGATGGTTAAAGCTTTCATTTTAAAATTTAAATTTCAGTATTGCCAAGCGTCCAAACATCACCTACAAAGAGATTACAGAACAGGAAGCAGATGTTCTGAAATGCTTCTCTTGGAATCATAGTAATTCATGAGCATGCTTAATCAGTATTACTTTACCAAGGTTTCCTTGTCAAATAAGTTGGGGAAACAAAAGATTTTCTTTTAAACAAAAGGCTTTTAAGTCTTTAACGTCTTTTATGAATCTCTGAGTGGAGCATATATGGCATGAAGTGCTCTCCAAATTGATTCACCCATCACATTACACTGGTGGCAGATACTGCAAATTATCTAAGAGCTCATCACTACTTTGAAATCATGACAGTTACTATACCTGCTGCTAAATCCTGTTATTTAGTTCATTAATAAAGCAATTAATAAACCACAAGTTTATATTTTAACAACTGTTTCAACATACTCAGTTTCCCCTATAATCCAATGTCTTTTATGCATTAAAAAAGTGTGGGATTTCCCTGGTGGTTAAGAATCCGCCTGCCAACGCAGGGGACAGAGGTTTGTTCCCTGGTCCAGGAAGACCCCACATGCTGTGGAGCAACTAAGCCCGTGAGCCACAACTACTGAGCCTGCGCCCTAGAGCCTGTGAGCCACAACTACTGAGCCTGTGTGCCACAATTACTGAAGCCCACGCACCTAGAGCCCGTGCTCCGCAACAAGAAGCTGCCGCAATGAGAAGCCCACACACTGCAACAAAGAGTAGCCCCTGCTCGCTGCAACTAGAGAAAGCTCGCGTGCAACAACGAGGACCCAATGCAGCCAAAAATTAAAAAAACAAAAACAAAACAAAACACTATTCTGAGGAGTCCACATACATGATCACTCTGCCAAAGGCCTGAATCAGGAGTAAGAAACTGCAAGATGTGGGCTCCCCTGGTGGTGCAGGGTTTGGGAATCTGCCTGCCAATGCAGGAGACACGGGTTTGAGCCCTGGTCCGGGAAGATCACAAATGCCGTGAAGCAACTAAGTCCATGCACCACAACTACTGAAGCCTACACATCTAGAGCCCGTGCTCCACAACAAGAGAAGCCACCGCAATGAGAAGCGTGCACACCGCAACGAAGAGTAGCCCCCGCTCACAGCAACTAGAGAAAGCCCGTGCTCGGCAACAAAGACCCAACACAGCCATTAATTAATTAATTAATTAATTAATTTAAAAAAAGAAATTGCAAGATGCAAGAAGCAGAAAAAGAATGCAAAGCCAAGGCTGGTCTTGGTCAACCACCCAGCGAAGTGGCAAGGAAGTTTAACACCTACTCCGGGACTTTTGTGGAAAAAGCCAACAGGGAGAAAGTGAAAGTCCCCTCCTGATCCATGTTCATGTAAGAGGTCCAAATTCATACTACCTGTTTATGTGCAGGGATCTTAAGCTAAGAATCTGCCACTCCAAATTCACCTAGATTCCTGAAGTCTCTTCAGAAGCTAATGGAAAACTGTGCTTTAAGGACACTTTCACAGTCCAGGGATCACAAGACTCCTAAACAAAGCATGCCTCCCTCACCCTGGACCCAGATAAGCTCACCATGAAAGGTATTGTAAATCATAAAAGAACACAGACTGTTATGAGGCAGTCAGTACATGCAAAAATGGGAAGAAGTGGCCCTGGGCAAGCTAGAAATAGAACAATTAGAAAACAACTTTAAAATAAGTATATTAAAATTTTTCATAGTGATAATGGCAGGAATATATGTTATGAAACAGGAACAGGATGAAAAAAAGAGGATGTGTCTAAAAGTAACAAATTCTGAAAAAAAAAGTACACATTGAAATAAAAAACCCAATTGACAGGTTTACCAATAAACTAAACACAGCTGGAGAAAAAACTGATAAAGAGGAGGAACAGTCAGAGAAGACTACATGAAATAAAGCATAGGAAGAGATATGAAATTGCAAAGTATAAAAAGAAAGGAAGCAATATGGAGGAGAGAATGAGATCAACAACAATCGACATTCTATATTTAAAAAGAGAATAAAAAAGGAAAAATTGGAATAAATAATGACTAGAAAATTTTCAAAACTCAAGACGAACAAGAACTCTCAGAATGAGGGTCCACACCTAGTGGCTAAAAACTAATTCATACATCTAACTATGTCCCTTGATATTGTGAAACATAAAAACAAAACCAGAAGTAAGGGGGTGGGGTAAAGATTTAAGTTACCAGAGAGAAGATACAGATAATCTATAAAGAAATGACACTTAAACTCACATCAGAATTTTCAACAATAAATATTGGAAGGCAATGAAATTATCTTCAAAGTGCTAAATATAAATTTACATGCAGCTAAGTCATCATGCAAGAATAAAGGCAATATATAACTGTGTGTGTATTCACAGATACACATATATACACATTTCACACATAAATGTAATTCTGTATGTTTTTAATTTATAAGGACTTTACAACTTATACCATTGTTAGAAGGCTACTAAATGTATTCAGCAAGAATTGAGTAGGATGCAAGAAGCAACACTGAACAGGAATGGCAAAAGTATTGGTAAATGTAAATAAGCATAAACCTAAAAATGGCTAATTTGGGAGGGATTTAAAAACAAGGTAACTAAAATAATAAAAATAAATTATAGATAATGGGTAGGAAAGACTGGAGTTTTACTTTTTTATTTATTTTTACAATTTTATTTATTTATGGCTTGCTGGGTCTTCATTGCTGCACATGAGCTTTCTCTAGTTGCAGAGAGCAGGGGCTACTCTTCAGTGTGGTACGTGGGCTTCGCATTGGGGTGGCTCCTCTTGTTGCAGAGCACAGGCTCCAGGCGCGTTGGCTCAGTAGCTGCAGTGCACAGGTTCTAGGGCGTGTGGGCTTCAGTAGTCGTAGCGCACAGGCTCTAGAGCGCAGGCTCAGCAGTTGTGGTGAACGGGCTTAGCTGTTCCGCAGTATGTGGGATCTTCCTGGACCAGGGATCGAACCCATGTCTCCTACACTGGCAGGTAGATTCTTAACCACTTCATCACCAAGGAAGTCCCAAGGCTGGAGTTTTATAAAGAGGCATTCTAAAGTCCTACTGTTCCCAAAGCAGACAGAGATGAGAAGAACTTTCAACTAACCCAATAGACAGCAGAAAGGCATAAAAACAAGGCAAAGAAAAGGCAAGGATTAAAAAAAAATTAAGAGAAATTACTGATTCCAAACATGATAGTAATCAGAGTTAATATAAATGGATTTAAATCACCTCTTTAAAACACATCAAAACAAACTGACACAGAAAAACTGAAAACAAAGAGATGGAAAAGGATGTATCTAGCAAGTACTTACCAAAGAAACCCATTTAAAGTAAAATTAATAGAGATCAAAAGGGAAACAACATAATGATGAAAGGAATGAAGATGAAGAAGAAATAATAATCATTAACTACGATGTACCTAACCAGTCGCCCTGGAACTGTATGAACATATATGAATTTAAAAAAAAAAAAAAAGAAAAGAAAAAAAGAAATGGAGGTGAGGTTGGGGAAATGAGAGAGGTAGTTTAACGGTATAAATTGACTACCAGTAGACAAGTCCTGGAGATCTAATACAGAGTACAGTGGTTATAGACAATGCCACTGTATTATAAACAACAAATGTGCTATGAGACTAAATCTTAATTATTCTCACCACAAAAAAGAAACGGTAAGTATGTGAAGATAGAGGTGTTACCTAAGGCTACAATGGCAATCAAACTGTAACTTAAACTTACACAATGCACATATCAAACATATTCCAAAAAAAAAAAAAAAATAGGAAGCAGACCAAAGGATATAGAAGATATGAACACAATAAGCCCAAGATGTGAGTTAAATTTAGAACCCTGAAGTCAACAAACAGGATATGGATACACTCACACCCACACAAATACTGTCTTTTTAGGAAATGTGGATTATTTACAAATGCTGAACTAAAATTTTGTACATCAACATGGAGATCTTGAAAACACAAGAGTAAATTAAGACACACACATACACCTCCCAAAAACACACACCAAAAAACCAAACCCAAGTTGCAGAATACGTACAACGACAGCATTTATATAAACTTTAAATAAACAATACTGCATTTTGTGCTCTTGCACACATATATGTGTAGTAGAGATCTAAGAACCTGAACTGGGAATATACACAAATTCATAATAGTGGTTAGCTCTGGGGAAGAAAGCACGTAAAGGAGATGGAAGAAAATAAAAGGAGCCCTAGTTATCTATAATTTTCTTTTAATATTAAAAAAACACATGAAGTAAAAAAAATGTTGAATATTAACATTTAGGTTGGTACATACATCGATTTTTGTTACATCATCCTTTATACTTCACAGAATTAAAAAAATCAGGGGAGGAGACAGGTAAACCTATAATTTTTTCTATATACAGAGAACTTAAGTTCTTCACACAATAAATTCAATGGTATAGAAGAGCCCCAGAAAACTGGCAGTGGGAGTAAAAGAAAGTCCAACTATTTCAGAGCAAAGGTGTATTAAGTCTGAAAGTTGCTGAAACCCAGGAACTGAATTGGGAACAGCACCTATCAATCTGTCTTCTAGATTTAGAAGTGAGAAAAGGGTTCAACCATCATATGAGCAGCAGAGAGAAGGACCAACAACTAGTGTACTGAGAATAGTGTCCCCTCCCCAGATCCTACCTCAAAATTCATGCCTACCCAGAACCACAGAATGTGACTGTAGTTGTAAATAGGGTCTTTGCAGATGCAATTAGTTTAATATGAAGTACTACTGGATTAGGGTAAGCCTTGAATCCAATGACTGGTGTCCTTATAAGACCATGTGAAAACACAGACACAAAGGGAAGGTGATCGTGTGAAGACGGAGGCAGAAATAGGAATTATGCTACTACGAGCCAAGGACTACTAAGGCTGCTTGCAGGAAGTGGCAAGAAGGATTCTTCCCTAGAGCCTTCAGAGGCCAGCAAGGGCTGACAAACTTGATTTCAATGTCAGACTTCTAGCCTCCAGAACTTTGACAGGAAACTAATTCAGTCAGCTACTAAGTTTTTCCTAGTGATAAATACAAAGTGTAGATAGATCAACTTAGTTTTTAAGAATGACAAAAGGAAAAAACAAACAAAACCCTCAGCATGGGGACTAAAGTAGAACACTGTAGAACAAAGGAAAAGAAAGCAAATCTGAGAAATTCAGAAAAAACATATTTTTGGAAAACTATCTATTAAACAAGTTTGATAAAACAATTAATGAAAACTTTTGGCATCCCTAATAGAGTAAGAGATAACATAGCCTCTACTATAAAGTAACAGAGTAAAGTGAAAGGACAAGATGACATAAAAAGTAAATATAAAATCTAAAAAGAAAAAAGAAAATATTAACCCAAGGTAGCACAATTAAAACCTACACAAGGGCTTCCCTGGTGGCGCAGTGGTTGAGAGTCCGCCTGCCGATGCAGGGGACATGGGTTCGTGCCCCGGTCCGGGAAGATCCCACATGCTGTGGAGTGGCTGGGCCCGTGAGCCATGGCTGCTGAGCCTGCGTGTCCGGAGCCTGTGCTCCGCAACGGGAGAGGCCCACTTACCGCAAAAAAAAAACTACACAAAAGGAACTATAGGTTAGAACTGATGATATAGAAAATCAAAACAGGATGTGGACAACAAACTTAGCTGTTTTATTCCTTTGCACTATGGAAGAACCAAAGGGATAAAAACAGTGAGAGAAAAGTTAACAGCTAGCTCACATCTGAATACTTATTATGTGCATTCAAAATGTGCCCATCACTTCCTGTATCTAATTTAATAATCCCAACAATGCTGTGGAGCAGGTAGTAACAGCTAGATAAAAAGGACAGGAAACAATAACACACAGATAATTGGTATACTTAAAAACAGGCAACTACAAACTTAAGGGAATCAAAAACCAAAGCTACTACTGAAGAAAACTTGACAGTGCTACATAAAATACTCTGAAGCACTGTCCCGTGCAGTTTTGCAATGGTAAAGAAGTTCTGTATTAGTGCAACTAAATATGGTAGCCACTAGCCATATGACTACTCAACCCTTGAAATGTGGCTGGTATGAGTGAGGTACTGAACTTTTTATCCTAATTTTAAATAGGTACGTGTGGATAGTGGCTACCATACTGGACAGCATAGAGTAGAACCATTTACCAATATAAAGGAAAGAAACATAGACTGGCCAAAACAAAACAGAATAAACAACTGCTCTCCTCCCCCAACCAAAAGACAGTGGAACAGAGTTTTAAGGGACAGAGGTTATGATCTAAGAACTTGAAACACAGTCAAACTGTTGCTCAAATCACTGAAAAACCACAAATGCAAATTAAAAACTCAATGAACGGGCAAATGAAGATATAAAAAGGACTGTCAACAAACAATGAAATGTTATAACCAAAATAAGCCTTTAAGTCTACTTTCAAAACTGAATATAAAATTAAAAACTATTCTCTATTTAATAAAATCCCCATTAAAATAAGACTTTTAGGAGATTAAAAAAAAACAAAAAACACCCCCAAACCCTGAATCTTTTACGCTGTTTCAAAAAGCATACAGAAAACAAAATATTAAAACTAAATGGATGAGAAATCACATACACTAAATATTAATATCAAGAAAAGTAGAACTGTAAGGCAAGAACAACTACTGGAGACAGGAGCCACAGTCACAAAGAAGATACAAATATATAAAACTGTACTACACACCAATGAAAGTTTTTTTTTTTAAAAATCAACACAATAGACCACAAATATAAGCAGAAACTATAAGAACATCATTTTGATCAAAATGCTATAAAAATCAGTAATTAATAACAAAGGCTTAAAAAGAAAAACCGTTTAGAATCTAAAAACTCAATTCTTAACTCTTGGGAAAAGAACTTAAAAACTCAAAGGCAACTTACAAACAGCAAAAAAAAAAACCCACTTCCTTCACACAACAAAGGCTATGGAATGCTATCCAAAAATACACTCAGAAGAAAATTCAAAAAGTTAAATGCTTCTGTTATTATGTAACAAAGAACAGAAAATAAATTAACCGAGCATTTGAATAAAGGCAGAGAGGGGGGAAAAAACAAGACCACAGGAAGGAGTTAACAGCAAAGAACTGATCTTTGAAATGACCAATAAAATAGAAAAACTGCTGACAAGGTTGATCAAGAAAGAGAAGACAAATATAATGAAGACTGAGAAATGGATATTAACTCCTGATACAGGGATTTAAAAAGTAAGAACGCTTATTAAAATTCTGTATGAGTAAATCTGAAAATATGTAACTGATGGAAAATTTTCTGCAGAACAGATGCCAATCTCAGATGCTTTTACCTTGAGTTCTAACAAATTTTAAACAAATTGATCCTTCCTTTAAAATCTTTAAACTTTTCCAGAGCACGGCAAATGATACTCTAAGTGTCCCAATTCATTTTCAGTTGTCCTACATCAAAATTAGTAGTGACCTTCTAAAAGTATTGCCATTCAAACCAGAAATGAGATGTCTCACTACGACCAATTATTTCTTAACACTGTTCTGAAAGTGAATCCAGACAAGGAAAAGGAGTAAGTATATAAAGAGGTGTCAAACTGCTTGCTGATGACAGAAAGCCAACCTAGAAAATTAAAAACAAACAACCAAAACAATGTTAAGAGTTCAGAAAAATGTTCAATTACAAAATAAATACCCAGAAACCAACTCATAAAATAACACTAACAAAAAAGATCTCATTCACATGACCAAAATATCAAGAATGTAGATAACATGTATGAAGAGTTAAATATTGGGATAAAAGAGGAATTCTGTGTTCAATACTGTAATGGCATTAATTCTCTCTGAAGGAATTCCCATTAAAAACCCAATGCAGCAGAAGCAAGAATAACTACAATCCTGCAGCCTGTGGAACAAAAACCACATTCACAGAAAGACAGACAAGATGAAAAGGCAGTGGGCTACATACCAGATGAAGGAACAAGTTAAAACCACAGAAAAACAACTAAATGAAGTGGAGATAGGCAACCTTCCAGAAAAAGAATTCAGAAGATGCAAGAAACGTTTAACAAAAACTTAGAAGAATTAAAGAACAAATAAACAATACAATAACTGAATTGAAAAATATACTAGAAGGAACCAATGGCAGAATAACTGAGGCAGAAGAACAGGTAAGTGACCTGGAAGACAGAATGGTAGAATTCACTGCTCCAGAACAGAATAAAGAAAAAAGAATGAAAAGAAATGAAGACAGCCTAAGAGACCTCTGGGACAACATTAAACACAGCAACATTCACATTATAGGGGTCCCAGAAGGAGAAGAGAGAAAGGACCTGAGAAAATATCTGAAGAGATTATAGTTGAAAACTTCCCTAACATGGGAAAGGAAATAGCCACCCAAGTCCAGGAAGTGCAGAGAGTCCCATACAGGATAAACCCAAGGAGAAACATGCCGAGACACACAGTAATCAAACTGGCAAAAATTAAAGACAAAGAAAAATTACTGAAAGCAGCAACGGAAAAAATGACAAATAACATACAAGGGAACTCCCATAAGGTTAAGAACTGATTTCTCAGCAGAAACTCTACAAGCCAGAAGGGAGTGGCATGAAAGGGAAGAAAGAACCTACAACCAAGATTACTCTACCCGGCAAGGATCTCATTCAGATTCGATGGAGAAATCAAAAGCTTTACAGACAAGCAAACGCTAAGAGAATTCAGCACCACCAAACCAGCTCTACAACAAATGCTAAAGGAACTTCTCTAAGTGGGAAACACAACAGAAGAAAAGGACCTACAAAAACAAACCCAAAACAATTAAGAAAATGGTAATAGGAACATACATATCGATAATTACCTTAAACGTGAATGGATTAAATGCTCCAACCAAAAGACACAGGCTTGCTGAATGGATACAAAAACAAGACCCATATATATGCTGTCTACAAGAGACCCACTTCAGACCTAGGAACACATACAGACTGAAAGTGAGGGGATGGAACAAGATATTCCATACAAATGGAAATCAAAAGAAAGCTGGAGTAGCAATACTCATATCAGATAAAATGGACTTTAAAGAATGTTACAAGAGACAAGGAAGGACACTAATGATCAAGGGATCAATCCAAGAAGAAGATATAACAATTATAAATATATATGCACCCAACATAGGAGCACCTCAATACATAAGGCAACTGCTAACAGCTATAAAAGAGGAAATCGACAGTAACACAATAATAGTGGGGGACTTTAACACCTCACTTACACCAATGGACAGATCATTCAAACAGAAAATTAATAAGGAAACACAAGCTTTAAATGACACAATAGACCAGATAGATTTAATTGATATTTATAGGACATTCCATCCAAAAACAGCAGATTACTCTTTCTTCTCAAGTGCGCACGGAACATCCTCCAGGATAGGTCACATCTTGGGTCACAAATCAAGCCTCAGTAAATTTAAGAAAACTGAAATCATATCAAGCATCCTTTCTGACCACAATGCTATGAGATTAGAAATCAATTACAGGGAAAAAAAAGTAAAATACACAAACACATGGAGGCTAAACAATACGTTACTAAATAACCAAGAGATCACTGAAGAAATCAAAAAATACCTAGAGACAAATGACAATGAAAACACAACAATCCAAAACCCATGGGATGCAGCAAAAGCAGTTCTAAGAGGGAAGTTTATAGCTACACAAGCCTACCTCATGAAACAAGAAAAATCTCAAATAAACAATCCAACCTTACACCTAAAGGAACTAAAGAAAGAAGAACAAACAAAACCCAAAGTTAGCAGAAGGAAAGAAATCATAAAGATCAGAGCAGAAATAAATGAAATAGAAACAAAGAAAACAATAGCAAAGATCAATAAAACTAAAAGCTGGTTCTTTGAGAAGATAAACAAAACTGATAAACCATTAGCCAGACTCACCAAGAAAAAGAGGGAGAGGACTCAAATCAATAAAATTAGAAATGAAAAAGGAGAAGTTACATCAGACACTGCAGAAATACAAAGCATCCTAAGAGACTACTACAAGCAACTGTATGCCAATAAAATGGGACAACCTGGAAGAAATGGACAAACTCTTAGAAAGGTATAACCTTCCAGAACTGAACCAGGAAGAAACAGAAAATATGAACAGACCAATCACAAGTAATGAAACTGTGATTAAAAATCTTCCAACAAACAAAAGTCCAGGACGAGATGGCTTCACAGGTGAATTCTATCAAACATTTAGAGAAGAGCTAACACCCAAACTTCTCAAACTCTCCCAAAAAATTGCAGAGGAAGGAACACTCCCAAACTCATTCTATGAGGCCACCATCACCCTGATACCAAAACCAGACAGATACTACAAAAAAAGAAAATTACAGACCGCTATCACTGATGAATATAAATGCAAAAATCCTCAACAAAATACTAGCAAGCAGAATCCAACAACACATTAAAAGGATCGTCACCATGATCAAGTGGGATTTATCCCAGGGATGCAAGGATTCTTCAATATACGCAAATCAATGTGATACACCATATTAACAAATTGAAGAATAAAAACCATATGATCATCTCAATAGATGCAGAGAAAACTTTTGACAAAATTCAACACCCATTTATGATAAAAAACCCTCCAGAAAGTGGGCACAGAGGGAACTTACCTCAACATAATAAAGACCATATACAACAAACCCACAGCAAACATCATTGTCAATGGTGAAAACCTGAAAGCATTTCCTCTAAGATCAGGAACGAGACAAGGATGTCCACTCTCACCACTATTATTCAACATAGTTTTGGAAGTCCTAGCCACGGCAATCAGAGAAGAAAAAGAAATAAAAGGAATACAAATTGGAAAGAAGAAGTAAAACTGTCACTGTTTGCAGATGACATGATACTATACATAGAGAATCCTAAAGATGTTACCAGAAAGCTACTAGAGCCAATCAATGAATTTGGTAAAGCTGCAGGATACAAAATTAATGCACAGAAATCTCTTGCATTTCTATACAGTAATGATGAAAAATCTGAAAGAGAAATTAAGGAAACACTCTCATTTACCATTGCAACAAAAAGAATAAAATATCTAGGAATAAACTACCTAGAGAGACAAAAGGCCTGTATGCAGAAATCTATAAGACACTGATGAAAGAAATTAAAGATGATACCAACAGATGGAGAGATATACCATGTTCTTGGATTGGAAGCATCAATATTGTGAAAATGACTATACTACCCCAAGCAATCTACAGATTCAATGCAATCCCTATCAAACTACCAATGGCATTTTTTACAGAACTAGAACAAAAAATCTTCAAATTTGTATGGAGACACAGAAGACCCCGAATAGCCAAAGCAGTCTTGAGGGAAAAAAACAGAGCTGGAGAAATCAGACTCCCTGACTTCAGACGATACTACAAAGCTACAGTAATCAAGACAATATGATACTGGCACAAAAACAGAAATACAGATCAATGGAACAAGATAGAAAGCCCAGAGATAAACCCACACACCTATGGTCAACTAATCTATGACAAAGGAGGCAAAGATATACAACAGAGAACAGATAGTCTCTTCAATAAGTGGTGCTGGGAAAACTGGACAGCTACATGTAAAAGAATGAAATTAGAACACTCCCTAACACCATACACAAAAATAAACTCAAAATGGATTAGAGACCTAAATATAAGACTGGACACTATAAAACTCTTACAGGAAAACACAGGAAGAACACTCTTTGACATAAATCACAGCAAGATCTTTTTTGATTCACCTCCTGAAGTAATGGAAATAAAAACAAAAATAAACAAATGGGACCTAATGAAACTTAAAAGCTTTTGCACAGCAAAGGAAACCATAAAGAAGACGAACAGACAACCCTCAGAATGGGAGAAAATATTTGCAAACGAATCAACGGACAAAGGATTAATCTCCAAAATATATAAACAGCTCATGCAGCTCAATATTAAAAAAACAAACAACCCAATCCAAAAATGGGCAGAAGACCTAAACAGACATTTCTCCAAAGAAGACATACAGATGGCCAAGAAGCACATGAAAAGCTGCTCAACATCACTAATTATTAGAGAAATGCAAATCAAAACTACAATGAGGTATCTAATACCTCACACCAGTTAGAATGGGCATCATCAGAAAATGTACAAACAACAAATGCCGGAGAGGGTGTGGAGAAAAGGGATCCCTCTTGCACTGTTGGTGGGAATGTAAATTGATACAGCCACTATGGAGAACAGTATGGAGGTTCCGTAAAAAACTAAAAACAGAATTACCAGCAATCCCACTACTGGGCATATACGCAGAGAAAACCATAATTCAAAAAGACACATGCACCCCAATATTCATTGCAGCACTATTTACAATAGCCAGGTCATGGAAGCAACCTATATGCCCATCAACAGACGAATGGATAAAGAAGATGTGGTACATATATACAATGGAATATTACTCAGCCATAAAAAGGAATGAAATTGGGTCATTTGTAGAGACGTGGATGGATTTAGAGATTGTCATACAGAGTGAAGTTAGAAAGAGAAAAACAAATATCGTATATTAACACATATATGTGGAACCTAGAAAAATGGTACAGATGAACTGGTTTGCAGGGCAGAAACTGAGACACAGATGTAGAGAACAAACGTATGGACACCAAGGGGGGAAAGCAGCGGGGGTGGTGGTGGTGGTGGTGGTGTGATGAATTGGGAGATTCGGATTGACATGTATACACTGATATGTATACAATGGATGACTAATAAGAACCTGCTGTATAAAAAAATAAATTAAATAAAATTCAAAAAGACAAAACAAAACAAGGCTTTGAATACATTTCAGGGAAGAGAAAAGCACCAAAATAGGAAATATTCAACTCTGTCTAACTATTTGAAATGGTAATTATTTCACCTTCTAATTATGAAAATAAAGCACTATTTAAAAAAAATTAACTTAGAAATCTTAGTATATGTTGTGGTAATCAGAATGCAATGCAATGTGTTACTTTTATTGGCTCACAGACACTGCAACATCTGATAGAGAATTTGCCAAGAACAAAAATGAATTGAAATCCATCATAATTTAAAGACATTCCAAAAATCTTAGTGCAAAATCCAAGCCACATTTGTTTAATAAAAAAACAAAAAACAAGAAACAAAAAAGCAAAAAAACCCAAAAAACCAATTCAGTGGTTATGGAGGAAGTCCTCTCTGAAAGTAAGGCTCTATCATCATTATCTGTTAATCACAGAATATTAAAGTATTTTAAAAAATTCTTTTGACTTGAAGACAGTTTGTAAATATTAGGGCTTCTACTTCTATTTATTTTATCTCAGCCTTTCAAAATTTATTTTGTATGTGTTTTATAATGCATATATAAAACACTCCCATAAAAGTTTAGAGGCTATTGTCCTAAGCACTGGGTGATTTCTGAGTACTCTGCCACTAGAAAGTAAGCCCCATGAGGGCAAGGACTTTTGTTCACCAATGAAACCCAGGTGTACTGGAACACCGTGGGGACCCAAAACTGCTGAATAAATTTGCTTGGCAAATCCATCACCTCAAAATGGTAGAGGGCAAGGTACTTGCTCAACAGCAAATATCACTGAGCAAGGATCCACTGAAGACACAGTGAGCAACTAAGACAGAGAGAATGGCCTTTGTCTCCAATTTTGGCAGAACTCCAGCAATATTGCTATCATCAGCAAATGGTTTATTTCCCAAACTAAACTTATTTATTTGTCTTATTTTCCATGCAGTTTACTTCTGCGTGTCAGAATGATTGTTTTAGACACTGGCATTGGAACCAAAGGGTCTTTAGTATGCTTTGTATGTCTCCCCCTTGTTTTAAACATTTATACGTACTACCTTCAAAAGTACATCAGTTTTGGGGCATGAACAAGAACAAACTACTGTCAACTGCAACAAAGAAGCCTTGCTACTTCACAGATATAAAGAAAAGAATCCAGGAGGCCAATCTATACTTCAGAAAAATTTTATCACACCCTTAGATGTCATGACACCATGGCTAGCAACTGCTGAAACAGAGAAAGGACACTATTTCCCCATGAGGCGATGTTGTTGGTAGGTTTTTGTTAAAAGCATCAAAGGCATGGCCAAAATCTACTTTCTTATACGTAACAGTAATATACTGTTTTCTTTGCTTTCCCAATATCAACTCTTCAAAACTGTTCAGAAAATAATTTAGATTTATATGACTATTAATAAAAAATTGATTCAAATGTCAATATGAGAAACCCACCAAATTCTTTTCTGGTATTTTGGTAATTCAGGCAATCTGAGGAATAGACAAGAGAAAAATGGTACAGCCTAATAGTTAATTTTCACTAATAATAATTTCCTTAAAAAAAAAAAAGATCATGGCAAGGGACTTCCCTGGTGGCACAGTGGTTAAGAATCCACCTGCCAACGCAGGGAACATGGGTTCAAGCCCTCGTCTGGGAAGATCCCACATGCCGCAGAGCAACTAAGCCTGTGAGCCACAACTAGTGAGCCTGTGCTCTAGAGCCCACGAGCCACAACTACTGAAGCCTACGCACCTAGAGCTCATGCTCCACAACAATAGAAGCCACTGCAATGAGAAGCCTGCGCACCTCAACAAAGAGTAGCCCCCGCTCTCTGCAACTAGAGAAAGCCTGCACGCAGCAATGAAGACCCAACACAGCCATAAATGAATGAATGAATGATCATGGCAAAATTATATAGTCCAAATGCATACTATAACAAAAAAAGCCAAGCAGTGAAAATCTACTGTCCAAATATTAATGTTTCCAACAATTATCTCCTCTCCCTTGTCCTCAGTTTTCTCACCAGCAAATATACTGTAATAGCATTATCTTAAGAAACATTCTCTTTCAGTCAAACAGGTTATTTCTCTGTTCTCCTTTACAGAAATACTCTTTGAAAGTGTTATCTATGATGGTTCCCTCAATTCTTTCCGTTCCATTCTCTCCTGAACCTGATCCAATCAGAATTTCACTCTTCTACCTCTAACAAAACTGCTTACAAAGGTCTCAAGCAACCCTAGCCCCACGAAATCCTATGGTCAATTCTTAGTCTTCACCTAACTTGACCCATCTGCAGCATCTAACAGAGATGATCATTCCCTCCTTTCTGAAACATTTTCTTCACTTGCCTTCCACATACCACACTCTCTTGGTTTTCCTTCTGCTTCATTGGTCACTCCTTCCCAGTTTCTTATCTTTCACATCTCCAAAGACTTGGAATAAAAAAATGTATCAAGGCTGAATTACAACTGAGTTCCCCACCATTCCCTATTCCCTTCCTCTGCTGCATTTTTCTCCCCAGAACTTAACACTACAGAACATACCATATACTTCATTTTTTTTTTTTTTTTTGCGATACGCGGGCCTCTCACTGCTGTGGCCTCTCCCGTTGCGGAGCACAGGCTCTGGACGTGCAGGCTCAGAGGCCATGGCTCACGGGCCCAGCTGCTCCGCGGCATGTGGGATCTTCCCGGACCGGGGCACGAACCCGTGTCCCCTGCATCGGCAGGTGGACTCTCAACCACTGCGCCACGAGGGAAGCCCCCATATACTTCATTTTATTGCTTTATTTTCTGTCTCTACCCATTAGATTATTTCATGAGGGTAAGAATTTTTGTCTGTTTTGTTTAGTGTTGTATTCTCAGTGCATAGAACAGATCTAGCTTATTGTAGGAACTCAAAAAAAGATTTGTTGAATGAGTGAATTAATAAAAATAAAAGTGTAAACAGCAAGGGTCATCTTATACTAGTAACTTAGCAGCCAGATACCCCAATAAGCAAATTATATACATTTCAGTTAATCCTGAAACAACCCTATGAGATCTCTGAGGCAGGGTGGGGTGGGGTGGGGTGTTAACATGTCCCAAACACAAACTACTAAGTGGCAGTGCCATGATTCAAACCCAAGTCTGTCCTCTTCAAAGTTAATGCTCTTAATCACTGCATGGTATTATTTTCACTGGAGTACTATTTCGTTGGTTTTGAACTAAATCCAACCCTGCTATTTGAAGAGTCAGCAATCAAGTTTCCTATAGTTGTAAAATAATCTCCATTTTGTCTGTGAAGACAAACATTCGGTTAGTATCATCAACTTAGAAATTTTAATGGAGATTCTTATTTAAAAGGAAAGCATTCCACATTGCCATTTTCAGCGATAACAGTATAAGTGAGAAGACACATTGCTCTCCTTCAGTGTTGATGGCAGAACTTCCAACTTGCTCTCTCCCATTTCTATTAAAATCTCAAGCCAATGGTTTCCAAACCTGGCTGAAGAGTCACCTAGGAGCTTTTTGTTTTCTGAAAACAAGATTCCCAGGCCCAACTCCAGAGCAACGAAACCAGAATCTCTAGGAAACAGAGCTCAGGAACCTAGTATTTTTTAAAGCTCTGCAGGAAGCCTTGGTGGTTAGCCAAGTTTGGAAAACACTGGTTAAAAGAACCAAAGCTGGCAAGAAACTAGTACCCTCTATCTGAGCATCTGGCTCACTGTTTAACAGTGACCAAGTCTCACTGGTACTGACCTTCTTGGAAAGAGGCACGATGCTGTTGGGCCGAACAAGCCTCCGTTTCTTACAGCTCAGCACAGGACGTGTTCGGGCTGCCACACAGGTGCCATCAGTTGATGAAGAAACTAGATTCAGTCTTTGCTTTTTATGCAATTGTTCCTCAGCATCAGAGTTGTCACCTGGTATGTGGTCTGCCAAGACAGGCTGAAGACTACACAAGGGGAAGGAAGAATATTCACTTCTCATAAGACATAAGGAAACAAAGCCTTTAATACTTGTTCAACCACCTCTACTTGCAAATGTTCACAGACACAAACATGTGTTCTAGAGCACACAGAGGTCACCTCTTGATGCTGATGTCTGTTAATCTAAGTGGCTATGCAGTATCTGTGCTTATTTTTAAGGTGCTCTTGGTGGACGTTACTCTACCATGTCTGAAAAATGTAAAAGTCAGTAAGTGAACTCAGGTTCTACTGATTAAGTTCTCTTCTACAACAAAAACATGAATTCTTAAAAGTCTAGAAAATTGCAACTGGTAAGAATATTTTTAATATATATTGAGAATCAGTTCTCCTATGAAACTTGCCTATTAGGGATGTGTACTCATTGTTCACTTGCAGAAGGATTCCTCGATCTTTTATAAATGCAGATTTACAGCCTTTAGGGATCTAATCTGTTCTACAGCAGAGGATTTTATGTAAATATTTCTGAGGAGTTCTACCAAGACAGGACCAATCGCAACGATTCATAATAACTTTAGGACTTTAATTTTTCTCCATGCTGAGTCGATTTTAGGCCGCAGTAAGTAACAGGAAAATACATTAGGAGGCTACTTAAAATATACTTGCTACAGTAGGAGGCATGCACAATATTATGAAGTGATAAGGTTTCTGCTTCTTTAAACCAGGGTTACTCCTGGCTAGGGATAACTAAGAGTCTCAAACCCATCTTTAACAAGCCTGCTGAGTATAAGAAGTATGCAGAAGAGATAAAACTTACGTATTAATAACTCCATTGACAGGTCTCAATGCTCCACATGGTTTAGTAGACAATGACTCTGAAGGATGACCAGAGGCACCATGATTTTCCAGTGGTTGAGAAACAGACTCAATCTTAATGAGAAGAAAAATGAAAATATATTATCAATATTTAACCAACAGCACCAGCCTGAAAAGCAGCACCATTTCATTTTAATGAAACACCTAAAATTTCTGATGACCAACTTGAAAAAAACCTCATTTATGGAACACATTTAAGTGTTTCTTGGATTTGTGTTTCCTGGGCTGCAGTCCTCACAAATCCCAAATAAATGCATTTTTTGGCCTTAAAAAAACCAAAACCAAAAAAACCCAAAACACCAAAACCAAAAAAACCCAAAAAACCAAAATCACTCGTATGATTGAGGAAAAAAAAATAATTAAGAGAATCAGCTTTTGAGATTTTGCTTTGGCAAAATTTGGAGAATTTGCTTTGGAGGGAAGGGTTAGGAATTAAGATATTTAACAGACCCAAAGTAGTAAAGTGCCTACTGACAGGGAAATGACCTAATGACTCCATGGAACAGAAGCACAGCAAAACATTATATAGTACCAAGAGTCAAGTTTTCAACCTAAGGGTCAAGGGTACATAAGTTCAGTAGGAAGACAACTAAGAGGAAATTTAAATGTAGTTAATATCTGCTTAACTTCGCAGTGTATGCTGGAAGCTTGTTTCCAGAAAACCATACTCTCTCTCACTTTCTCACTCTCTATATATATTTCACCCCTGTGATAAAAGAAATAGAAACAATTAATAAAATGACAATGAATAACTAATAATTACCTAATGCTATCAGGTAGTAACTTTGGACTGTACAAATACAGTTGACCCTCAAACAACTTTTGGATTTGAAGTGCAGGGATCCATTTATACGTGGATATGTTTCAATAGTAATAAACACTAAAGTACTACACAGTCTGTGGTTGGTTGAATCTGCAGATGTGGAGGAACTGTGGATAGGGAGGGGCTGACTATACATTATACGTGGATTAAATCCCATGTTGTTCAAGAGTCAATTGTATATGCTTACAATATAAAATGAAAAAAGGGAGGTAGGAAAAAAATGTGGAAAAGTTGGAATTTCACTATTTCAAAAGAAATTATATATTTACTAGGCTAAAAGGGGTACGGGCAGCCATGAGATGTCAATCACATGGAGTGTCTGAGGTATTGGCAATAAAGCCACAGCTCAGTTATCCCTCGGCTCTGGGAGTTGTTGGAATACCACAGAATGGCTGTGGTCTTTGTCTCCGCCTTACACTCAAACTGACTTTGGGGTGTTTTGACATCCCCTTTCCTGTAACTGCTACCAGTACATATCAAAGCCAATATTTTGAGGCTGAAATTCTATTTATCAGTATTGTTATATTTCTCTTTTGATCTTTTTACCCCCAAGGAGAAAACACCAAAGGATCTGAAGACCTGAGAACAGCCTCAAGAAAGGACAATACATTGGGAAGCTAATTTTTAAAATTTAATACAAATTATCCAAAAAGTTAGATCAGGATAGACAAGACACATGAGTAAATTACAATGAGTAAACACTGGGAAAGTGTTCTGTCTTCCTTGTTAGATACGCTGTACATTCACTGGTATATCTTGAACAATTATATTAGTCAACAACACCAAAATTATGGTAAATTTGGCTCATGTACTCATTGCCTTAAAAGCCACACTGATTTCCTCATGGAAAGTAATGTGTAAGAGTTATAAAGATGTTCATGTCTTCTGACAAAGTATTTTACTCATCCTTAAAATCTATCTTAAAGAAATAACTCAACAAAACATACCCCCAAATCTTACACACAAAGCTAGTCACTGCAATGATATGGATCAATAACCTAAATGCTTGAGGCATAGTTATAAAATGTGGTACACCAAATCAGAATATTGAAGATAATCATAAAGGAAATTTCCTCTTCCTTTACCCAGAAGAATATTTAAATATAGAAAATAATAGGTAGAAATGATTTTGGAAAGGGGCTAAATTCAAAATATTTTTAATATAATTGTGGTGACTAAAAATATATGTACACAGATAATGACAAGGTAAAAATAGTGTTAAAGAGGCAGAATAGAGACTTCACTGGTGGCGCAGTGGTTAAGAATCTGCCTGCCAATGCAGGGGACACGGGTTCGAGCCCTGGTCTGGGAAGATGCCACATGCCGCGGAGCAACAAAGCCCATGCACCATAACTACTGAGCCCACGCTCTAGAGCCTGGGAGCCACAACTACTGATCCCACGTGCCACAACTACTGAAACCCGCGCGCCTAGAGCCCGTGCTCCACAACAACAGAAGCCACCTCAATGAGAAGCCTGAGCACCGCAATGAAGAGTAGCCCCTGCTCGCCGCAACTAGAGAAAGCCCACATGCAGCAACAATGACCCAGTGCAGCCAAAAATAAATAAATAAAAATTTTTAAAAATGAGGCAGAATAGGACTATTCGAAGTTTTCTTTACATTTAGATAATATTTTTAACATTAAAAAAAACCCCAGATAAACCCAATACCCTCCTGAATGCTAGTGAGGATTTACCATTCAGGAACACCTCAAAAAGCCCAAACAAATATTATGGTATGACAAAGGACAAAAAGATTTAAGATTCAGGTTGCTGTTAACTAGATGTGTGACTCCAGCCATGTTACCGCTTTCCTAGATTTCTGAAGTTCTGGTTTGAATGAAAAAGTTTCCTTTCAACATGAAAACGCTGTGACTATGAACTTTTTGGTGTTGATCTGAAGAACTTCTGTCAACTTTATATTCACTTAAAACAATAGCTTTTAGCATTAAATTATGACAGAGATCTGGTTTATATATCTACATGTTTTACAAGGTGCCACGTTTAAGCAATAGGTTGACTCTCATTTGATTAAGATTTATTTTCTAGGGATTATGGAGAACTAACCACCAGAAAACCTGTCAAGACAAACTGTTGCCATTCTTTAACAAAATCTCATTTCAAAACAAGTTTACTTTTCTTGGCTAATAATCTATCCTTGTTTTTCATGCCTACAGATATATATTTAAAGGCCATTAATCTTCAATGTGTATTTTATTATTTTTCTTAGAGGAACGTGGAACTTTCCTGGGGGTAATTCAGCCCCAAAATTAAAATAAAAGTCAACAGGCAAAAGGTTATTTAAGCACAGAAATGCTTGTCAAGGATACAGAAGCACGCAGCAATTAAGAGCATCAAAGTCAGAGAGGAAACGTGCTTGAATTCCAATCCCAACCATACAAGGAGGCACTGAATATTTAGAAGGATCTGCTTAGAAACCTTGGGATATCCTACATGTAATCACCCTGAGATCTAAAGCAGGGCACTGGGGCAACTAGGTTCATCATTCATTCTCAAATTCAAAGAGCTTAAAATATTAACCCCAATCCTCTAATAGTGTTTCGTCTAGAAAAAGAAAAACACACCTCACAAACACATGTAATTTTATTTAGAGTTTCTTAAATGCATTCACATTGCTTTAAGAAAAAGTGAACACTCCTTATCTTGCAGTCCAAAAGGCTGCAAAGACAGAGTAGAGAAACATTAACAAACACTTCACAAATATTAAATCCACACACTAATTTAAGCCCGATTGTTATTACTGCAGTGGTTTACATCATTAATATTTTCAGGAAACTAAAGCATGACTCAGATATTTGCCATCCAATGGGAAGCTGTAAATAGGAGTTGTTACAGAGCTTCTCTTGAGTTTTATGTGATGTTCAGATACACTGAGGGTACATGCATCCCACAGCCAGAAAAGTACAGAAAAGCTGAAGTGAAGTGGTAGGTAGAGTGCTTCTGTAATCCCTCCTTTTTCTAAAGCAGAGCCCCAGGGATTACCTTTTGGGGAAATCTTAAGAGTTAAAGGTAGCAAGCAGGGTTACTGAAGTGATTTTTTTCCTTGACTGAAAGGGTCAGATGTATGGAATAACACAGCAGTGAGATTCTATTTGTTATTCTTATAAAGTAGGCATCTGTTTGATTCATTACTCCACCTTCTTGGCCACAACAATTAAGTGTGACGAAGAGCCTTTAAAGAAAAACTAGATTAAATTAAGGTTTATTTGTGTGGGGGGGGGAGATTTTTCTGGGGTCTGAGAACCCATGTTCACTGAATTTGTTTTACTAAAAAGTAGAGAAAGTAAAGGGGTAAAAATCAAAAGGCACACAACTTAAAAACACGTAATAAAATAAATCTCTAGGTGTGTATGCAAGATATGTGTGTATGTATCTTTACTTTAGTCATTCAAGTAACGCCATGCTGTAACTGTTTGAAAATACCATTTTCCTTAGATGCACCATATTTGTTTGTCTAGAAAATTTAACAGTTCTGTTTTGGTTAGTTGTTACCTTTCTGACAAACATTATCAAAATGGAAAGAAAAGGCTAACTGAATGTAAGGAATTCAACTTTCATTTCTGGGTCAAAATGCTCTCCATCTCAATGATACCCAGCATAGTCCTGCTTAAAATTACCAAAATACTGCTGGCCCATAAAGAGTATAACAGTCATTTCCATGAACTAGCACCACGGCCAAGAAACTGTGCTAAAGTGGAAGTGGAACTTTCTGAAAATTCCACTTCCACCAAGTTACTTACCTAGGCTTCAATTTCTGCATATGTAAAATGGGACTATGTGCCTCACTTTCCTATGTCTCTATATTGAGGTCAAAATATCATCTGTAGGGCTTCCCTGGTGGCGCAGTGGTTGAGAGTCCGCCTGCCGATGCAGGGGACACAGGTTCGTGCCCCAGTCCGGGAAGATTCCACATGCTGCGGAGCAGCTGGGCCCGTGAGCTATGGCCGCTAAGCCTGAGCGTCCGGAGCCTGTGCTCCGCAACGGGAGAGACCACAACAGTGAGAGGCCCGCGTACCGCAAACCTGCATCGGTATATATATATATATATATATATATATATATAAAATCTATAATTATATTAAAACAACTTTGGGAGATTAGGTTTGACATAAATACACTACCATGGGTAAAACAGACAGCTAGTGGGAACCTGCTGTATAGCACAGGGAGCTCAGCTCGGTGCTCTGTGATGACCTATATGGGTGGGATGGCAGGGGGAGGGAGGTCCAAGAGAGAGGGGATATATATATACATATAGCTGATTCACTTCACTGTACAGCAGAAACTAACACAACACTGTAAAGCAATTATACTCCAATTAAAAAAAAGAAAGTTAAAAACAAAACTTTGAATTATTCGTTTCTAAAAATGCAACCAGCATAATGTTGTTACAAGTCCAGAGACTACTAAACCTAAGATCTGTATTTACCAACACTGTTGAAAATCTTTCTCTAGAATCTAGAGAAATACAGTAATTGCAAAAACAGCCTTATAAGTTCTTACTGTTCAACTTATTTATCCACAGCCCAATTTATTTTAAAAGTCCTAACTGGTCAGTCAGTGTTTTTTAATACTGTGGATCAAACATTCCCCAGACAGTACCTAACCCTCTACTCTCTATCTCAAACCCCTCATGGGGGCCAATGCACCATTCATTGTCCCTGATGACTGCAAAACTTCAAGGAAAAGAACACTGTTCCCATGTAACCAATGGTAGGAAGATTATACCTTGAATGTTTAAAAAGAAAAAGCAATAGCTTACATTTTTGTATGCTTTACTTCTGGGAAAGCATTAGTCCTTCACTTAATAGTTCACTTGTTAACTCCATCAATTCCACAAAGCAAGGAAAGGTAAAAGAATGAGGCTTGGGACTTCCCTGGTGGTGCAGTGGTTAAGAATCCGCCTGCCAATGCAGGGGACACGGGTTCGATCCCTGATCCAGGAAGATCCACACGCCACAGAGCAATTACGCCTGTGCGCCACAACTACTGAAGCCCGCGTGCCCTAGAGCCTGCACACCACAACTACTGAAGCCCATGCACCTAGAGCCCGTGCTCCCCAACAAGAGAAGCCACTGCAATGAGAAGTCCATATGCAGCAACGAAGACCCAATGCAGACCAAAAAAATTTTAAAAAGTGAGGCTTATTTTGCAAATAAAAGCAAACACAAATAATGATGTCATTTCTCAAAAGCCACAGAAGCAATGTTTTTGCTAAAACAAACAAAAAACCTCCTCAATTTCAAATCTATGGAAAGGAAGGATAATGCAAAAACTAATAAAACTGGCTACCTACAGGAGGTGGGAACACAATGGAAAGAAGGTGGAAATAGGAACAGGGCTACAGCCTTTTGTACAGCTTTAATTCTTAGCACAGTAGTAATGTTTTGCATACTCAAAAAATAATAAATATCAACTACTGTGTGTGTGGGCAACAAGAAGTGGAATACTATAGTAACAAAAGAACGTAACTGTATTACAAAATAATTGCATAGTCACACTGAAAGGTGAACTAACCTAAGAACAACTTCGGGGAAATAGCATTTTGACGGTTTATTATAGTGCTAACATACTGTATACAATATTGTACTCTGGTTAGTAAAGATATTTCTCACAGGAGTATGAGCTGGCAATTATGAAACTACTCTATTTGGTACTAGGATTGAACAAATAAGTATCAATAAGGAAGGACAAAGGCTGTGGTGTTAGACTGGTACTAGTATAAACTCATGGTTTTTAGTGTATATACAGATGGGTAGATAACAAAATATATGTATGTGTATGCATGTAGCAGCATACATATATATATTTACTAGCTTTGTTGAGAAGTCCTAGATAGAAGCAATGACACCAAGTAGCAATGAGCACAACTAGTACCCAGATCTTGGTTTCAAAACCCTGTTCTCCAATAAAAAGAAGCAGGGCTGGAACAAGTAAAACACAAGATGAACCTGGAACATTGTGGGGTGCCAGAAAGTGAGTGTTCAAAAAACAAGGCGGGGGGCATGTTGAAAGGACACAGACGCCAATCTGAAAGGTCCCGATGCCAAAAGTTCAGACAACTGCAACTGAATACTAATAGTAGTAGATTATAATCCATAACGTAAAATTAATATCCATAAAACCATCCTGAAATAAGTAACTAACTGATGGACGAAATAAATGAGGGAGAAAAGACAGCTCTTCCTAACAGAATTCCAATGAACAAATGTAGAAAACAGAAAATCACCATTTAGTAAACACCACAGCAATAATTACTGCAGTAATTTTGCAGGTAAAATCCACCAGTAGATGATAAAACTGTGGATTAAAGTATAATGAGCTGGACATATATACACTACCAAACGTAAGGTAGATAGCTAGTGGGAAGCAGCCGCATAGCACAGGGAGATCAGTTTGGTGCTTTGTGACCGCCTGGAGGGGTGGGAATAGGGAGGGTGGGAGGCAGGGAGACGCAAGAAGGAACAGATATGGGAACATATGTATATGTATAACTGATTCACTGTTATAAAGCAGAAACTAACACACCATTGTAAAGCAATTATACTCCAATAAAGATGTAAAAAAAAAAAAAAATAAAAGAAATAAAAGTATAATGAGCAACAGAAAAATGCATAGTATCCCCCCATGAGATAGTCATTCATTACAAAGGGAAAAATACTAACTTTACAGTGGAGAAACCTGGCAGGCATCACATTAACCAAGTGAAAAAGCTATCACCATCATCTTGTACCCCTAATATGGTATACTGAGAAGGGCACAGTATCACTTCTGTGGAATTACTGCAAAAAATGCATAACCTTTAACGAAAAAACATCTGGCAACTCCCTTCTGAGGAACATTACACATAATAACTTACCAATACTCTTGTGTCAAGGTCATGAAAGACAAAAACTGAGGTGCTCTCACACACTGGAAGAGACTTTAAAGAGATATGACAGGGCTTCCCTGGTGGCGCAGTGGTTGAGAGGCTGCCTGCCGATGCAGGGGACATGGGTTCATGCCCCGGTCCAGGAAGATCCCACATGCCGCAAAGCGGCTGGGCCCGTGAGCCATGGCCGCTGAGCCTGCGCGTCCGGAGCCTGTGCTCCGCAACGGGAGAGGCCACAACAGTGAGAGGCCCGCTTACCGCAAAAAAAAAAAAAAAAGAGAGATATGACAACTATATGCAATGTGGAAATCTGGACCAAAAAAAGGCGGCATAAATGAGAAAATAAGTGAAACTGGAATAAAATCTGTAGTCTGTATCAACGTTAGTTCCTAGTTTTGACACTGAACAATGGTTATGCAAGCTGTTAACGCTAGGGGAAGCGGGGGAAGGCTATGTGGGGACTCTTGTGTACTGCTTTTGCAACTATTGTGTTAAGTCTAAAATCAAATTTCATTCATACACAAATCTAGGAGTTTTCCTTAGATCAAATTACTTAAAACAAGAAATGTTAATACTCATAAAAGCCCGTGACCTTTTGAGAAAAGTAAAAATATGAAAGAAATAAATTAAAAGTGGTCTTGGAATTCAGAAAGAAAAGAAATTAATTTTGGTGTTCAGAGAAATAGGAAAAAGGAAGGAATTATGAAGAGAGATTTGAGCTAGGCTCTAAGGAAACAGAAGATTACAAAAAATGACAGCTTTATCCTCATTACAGAATTAAAGGGGGTAACTCAAACAGCATTTTCAACATCTTTGTGAGTTAAACCTCTAGTCCGACCTTTCCATTTTATAGTGGCCCAGAAAGGTTACCTTACTTATCAAAGTTATCAGAGCCACATGGTCTCCTAATTCCCAGGAATATTCCATAATGTCACACTTGCTCTGGCTGTGCTGTCTTGAGAGTTAGAAGCTGCTTTTAAATTTTAAAGTCAGCTACACAACTGCTCGAGGGGCCCTGTGGTGCCCTATTCGGGAATTCAGAGCCTAAAATGCCAGAGGTGATAAAAGGGGATACAACCCCTTCGTTCAGCCAATGCAAGGATCCTTATTACAGAGAATAAACTATGCTGAAGCTACACCCCAAATTCTCACTCATTTTCCCTTTTCTGTCTTTTATACTTACCAATTTATCATTCCCATGATCTGTCTTCACCTCAGAACTAAGTGGAAGAAATAAGTCTGTTGTGTGCTCTGGGGGAGGCGCCTCTCCAAGAACTATCAACCCCTGCAGGACAGAGAGAAAAACAGCTTAAGTGGTGTAAGTTACAAATTTAATTTAGTAGTTAATATCAAGAGTTAGGGGCAGGGTGGGTCTGGTTTACCAGAGGCCTTTTCCTTTATCCTATGGTTCTGAAACAAAATATACCACCAGCAGCTTTGCTCTTCCAAGAGTGATTTCAACAAAAGGCCCTAGCAGTAGCCATGAATACAGCCTAAGACTCAAACCCAAGCTTCCCCTTTCTTCCACTTGAATGTATGGACCTACATGGCTTGTAGCATCTTTTATTCACATCTTCCAGATCTGGGATCTTTATCAGAGTATGGTATTTTACACTATATCACCAACCAGACTATACCATATTAACAATAGCAATGCAGTTTTTCTACTTAACTTGATCAAAAATGTGGCTTAAGGATGACCAAACTAGAAGTGCTACAATTATAAATGATGAGCTAAACCAACTATCTCTGAGCAACCACAACCACCGGGTGGAACAGTCTCTACAGTCAGTATCTTAGAAACCAAAAACTTAAAACTGTTCCAAAGACACCTGTTTCTCACAAGCATAAGCATTACTCCAGATTAGGTTCCTGCTTGACAATTTCAAGCTCAGATTTTACATTCACCCCAGAAAATAAAAAATGTAAAAAGAAATTTTAAATGACTCCACAAATCCTCTCCGTAGCCAGCATGGGCCCAGCTTGGTGAAGACAGAAGTTAGCTTACTATGAAAAATAAACAAAAACCACAGACATGAATCTCCCATCAACGCAAGTAGAAGTGACCAAAATCCAGTTATGACACTGTGTAACAAAAAGACTGGGATGCAGGTGCTCTTTGGTTCTCTTTCTCTGGTCTAGAAAATAAGGAGATCTGACTGATAAGAAGCTCTTAATGGAAATTTTGTATTAGAATCACTTGGGGGAAACCTTATCAAACTATACTTGCCCAGGTCCAACATCAAATCTACTCAGAATCTCTGGTAGGTAGGGAGGTAGGGAGCTGGGTATTCTGTTTTTAAAAAGCTTCCCTGGTAAGTCTTAATGCAAGCTCTAAACTGAAAAATACTAGACTCAATCATCTTGACTCAGCATCAGAATCCCCCAGAGAACATCCTAAAATGTTCTATCAACAGATTTCAGGGCCTAAAAACTTTGACTTATCAATTTGAGCTCCCTAGGCCATTATGACATAGGCTCTTGTGAGCCAATGAACCAGATGATCCTGTCCCTGGGGTTATTTCTAATACAAAAATCTCCGTGAAATAGGAGATATAAGAGATTGGGGGTCCAGTGGTGGTTAAGAGGGACCGATGGAATTTTACCTCAGTTTAAAAGGGAAGAAAAACAGGACACACACACACACACCCCCAACCGTAAGAGAAACAACAAGTTTCCTATTCTGGAATAAGACTATACCTAGGCTATGTAGAAAATGAAGCAGAGACTCTGCAGAAAGAGGGAGAGGTTATTAAGAAAGCAAGAAACATTTGCCCTAGCTTTCAAAATGGGGTTTCTCTGGATAAAAGAACTTCTTTTTCACTGTTGTGGCCTCTCCTATTGTGGAGCACAGGCTCCGGACGCGCAGGCTCAGCGGCCATGGCTCACGGGCCCAGCCGCTCCGCAGCACGAACCCATGTCCCCTGTATCAGCAGGCGGACTCTCAACCACTGAGCCACCAGGGAAGCCCTGGCTAAAAGAACTTCTGCAAAATATTTTCTTGTTTCAATCAGAAGCATAAAACAGACCTCACAAACTTTTCCATTTCAAAGTAAAAACTGTTTGTAAAAAGCAGCTATTTTGTACAACATTCCCTTCTCAGAATATTGCATTCAACATCTTCTCTGCTTAAGAGCCTAAACCACCTCCCCATCTCCTATATAAAGCTAGCCCAAACTCATTTTGGCATAGTCCATAATCCATCTCTACCTTATCTATTTCCAACTACTTTCTGCAAATATTGTTACACTAACCGCATTATCCCCTAGAAAATGTCTGAATATATATGAAGTTGTTGTTGAGAGCTGGGGGTTATTACGAAGTAGTAGGTAAAGAAATGCAACTAAAGGTTACAATACTACCCACTACCTGTTCTTATGTCTTTGTTTATACTGATTCTGCCCTTCTCTTACATTTATCTATCCAAAAGGTTATGCTTCAAAAAGCTTGTCAAGGCCAAGTCCCACCTCCTTCCAAGAAAATGTCCCTGGTTTAACTGAGCCCCTTATTTTCTTTATCCACATTGCCAGACTTCCTAAAGCATGGTGATTTTATCTTACATTCTGTATATTTAAATCTCATTTCCAGAGCAGAACCTTAGGCCAAATTATTTATTTCATTTATTGTTGCCTCAATTTGTCGTTTAAATGTTAACTAATGGTAAGATCCTTGAGGACTTAGACAAAATACAAATATATTCGAATCTCCCATATTCCCTAGCAGAGTTATACACCAAGAAAGGAAATGCATAATAATTATTTTTTGACTTTTATGTTTAAAACTTTTTGCCCTTGAACGAGAAAATATTAAGTTTATATTAATTATAGCTAGGAGCCTAAATAAATCCAACTATTAGGTATAAAGTTACTCCCTCAATTTTTCTTAGGTGAGAAGGTAAGTCAGGATAAAACAGCCAATATTTTCCAAAGGGAAATTTTTCTCCTTAAACTACCAAATAATTTCTAAAAAACACCTTAGAGACTACAAAGACACCCTCCTGTGAAAGCTTTAAAAGACCTAGTAGGGACCATTTATTCCCCATCATTTTATAGACCCAGGGAGGATGCAGGTCGAAGGTCATGTCAATAGGCCAATCCGTGGCAGAACGAGGGATAAAAGCTGGGTTAGTTAGACCCAGCTAATCTTTGTTTTGGCTTTCATTCATTCAAATCAAGCCACTGCGTCTCCATTCATCAAACATTTTTTAGGTGCTGGGGATACAGGAAAGAAAAAAGACATATCCTGCTCCCTACTCCTATCCAAACTCATCCCTCAAAGTGCTTACAATTCTAATACTGGGACAAAGACAGAATATCAACAATATAAGTAAAATTTATGTTGCACATTAGAAAGTGTTAAATGCTAAAAAAACTAAAGGACAGTGAGCGGATAATAAAGTGGGAGTAGGCACTCTTTCATATTAGGCGGTCAGGGTAAAATGCACCGAGAAGGTGGTGTCTGAGCAAATACTGGAAAGAAACTTGGGAACAAACTTTGGGAATATCTGCAGGAAGAGCTAATGCAGCAGTTTCAAGGTTGGAGCCAGCTGGATAACTTTAAGAACTGTAAGGAATTTGGTATGGCTGAAGGAAAATCAATGAGTGGAGTCTGAGGCAGAAGCTCAAGGCAGAGGAGGTAAGTGGGGGTGCAGGGCCTTGTAACTCCCTGTCTTTCAGCTTTTATGTCCAGATGGTAAATCACTGGAGAGTTTCAAGCAGAAGGGAGCAATGATCTGACTTATGGTTTAAAAGGATCAATTTGCTATTGTGTTGACATGTGGATGAGTGGACAGTAAATAGAGGAGCAGAAAGAACCGCTGTTGGACCGAAGTGGTTGGATTCTGTGTACATATATATATATATATATTTGAAGACAGAATCAATCAGTTATGCAAATATGCTTCCTGGGATGTGAGGGAAGAGAGCAGTCAGAGAGTTAGTAAAGGTTTCTGGCCTCTGCAACATTAGAGCTCCTATTAATCTGTTGAAAGGTCTTTTCAATGTGCATTAGTTTTAATCAAATCTATTTTTGCAAATATTTACTCAAGTGCTATGCTGATTCATATGCTACCATTCACCCATGCATTCTTGCCCTGACCCCCAAAACTCTGTTCGTTCATTATAGCATACAAAACCAACCATTAAATCCTTTATACTGTACCTCATACCAAAAAGGATGAAAGCAACTAAAAGGAAGATGAGCAAATAAAAAGCATACAAACAGCTAAAATCTGTTCATTCAGGTGACCTTTATTGAGTGTCTACCACATGCTGGGTGGTGTGAAACCCTAAGAATAAGAAAATAAATAAAATACATTCCACTCATAAGAAGCTTACTACCTTCGTCTACCTCAGACAGACAGGCAGGAGAAGTATGACAATGACAGTGCTATAACAGAAGTTTAGAGAAGATGACGTGAGAGCAGAAAAGAGGCAGAGCTTAAGGAAGAGACTGATGGAAGTAAGGCTTTATGGAGAGGTCTACATGATTACTTAAATTTTCCTAAAATATACTTAATAAATATAGTTAATAATCACGAAAGGAAAGGTCATTATTAGCAAAGAAAACTCCATGAAGTTCCACTCCACACTTGTCATGGCAACCCCAAGCTGGGATTCCCTAGCATTCGGGGTTTATACTGGGTCAGCATTACGTGGCTGTGACATTAGCCACAAGCAGCAATAATCTCAAGGCTACTGCACTCTAAGCCCAAGGTAAAAAGGCCAGGAGAGTCTGCCCACCCTTCACTATCACTTCCTAAAGTCAGAACCAGGACCATGCCTGGACTGTCCAGGCCTAGAGAACTAAACACTACAGAACACAGGACTACAGAAATTGGGAAGGGTCACAGTTGCATGAAGTCGTAACATATCCTTACAAATTATTCCTCTCTGGAAATACAAATCTGTCCTACATTTAAAAAAGGAAAAAAAATGAAGTAAAACTGAAAAAGGAAGAAATGGTAGAAGAAACTGTGCTAAGCCTGATTATAAAACAGGGCCAAAGCAAGCAAGCAAAAAGGAAAGAAAAGAAAAAACTAAGTTGTATGCTTGGGTCAACTGCTTTCCCTTTACCAATTTCAGGTAACACATGGAGTCAAAGTACAAGGAAAAAAAAAAAAACCACCTCTTCATCTGTAAAACAAAATTAAGATGCAATTTCACATACTCACTTTCCTACTTCATTCTAAATAGGTCAAGCTTTCCTACCCATCTTAAGATAAATCAGTGATCTCACTGTAAACCAGCACCACAAGATGGTCCTGGGCTACCTAGACTAGACATGGCTGTCCATAATGCCTTATAACTCTAGGAAGATGGAAACTTCAACTACTTTACATCAATTCTGAAGACAGGTATTCTAGGTTACTGCTGTTCCCATTCAGCAGCTTTTCTATCCAGAAGTTTCATTGTTCTTCCATCTCTCATTCCCCGTAACATTTCCATCCTTAGTTAGCAGGTGCTGTGCAATCTGACAGATCAGTCAAAAGAAGGGATAAAAAAATAATATAATGTTTTGTACTAGACATGGATGTTGAAGATTGCGTGTTAAGAGAAAGACTGCGTGTTAAGAGAAAGAAGTCTCCTTTAGCAACAGAACCCTCTTGGTCCCTGTGCACTCCCCCCTCAGTTTTATTTACCAGGTGTGAAATTTCAATAAATATGCTCAAGAGAAATGATGAAAAGGATACAACAGCAGAATATGTTAGACAGAAAATGCTTTGGGGTCAGATAAATAGCCCTGCGTTCAAATTTAGCTCTGCTTCTTACAAGCCTGTAAGCTGTTGCTTTGTGCATTAAATAACACACATGAATGTACCTGTATATAGTCCACACTCAAGGTTCAGACACTGTTTTCCTTTCTCATTTTAAGACATGGGAGCATCTTTTTTAAAAAAGCTGACTGAATATGAAAGTTAAAACACAATAGTGTTCCAGATGGTATGTCTTAGTTTAACTGAAATCACTTCTTAGTGGCACATAACAATGGTGCAGCTTACAATCAACAGCATCTTTGAGTCTATGAAATACAGTAGTTTTATAATGAGGAACTAATATAACATAAACACATATATAAACACACAGTACATATAATTATATATATATATATATATAAAATAGATAAAGCAACAAATATGACTGACTACCATTCTAATAATCTCAGTTGTTACTAAGAGACTCTAGTTCTCAAATATGAAAATTCTCTCTTAACTATTGGCTATAAAATACCAGACACTGGAGAGGTGTCCATGACAGAGGAAGACTGTTTTTCTCCTCAGGATAGGCATATCCAGTCATCTCCCAGATATTCTTTATCAACATTCCAGCTCATATTCTACAAATATCACTTAATTTTCTTTGTGAAAAAGAGCTAAGCATAATGTTTACCATCCTTGGTGAATATTTTTAGATTTAATTCCTCATTTGTGCTAGCTAATTTTTAAAGTTAGGATTTAATGTGTTCCCTATCCTAAAGGAACAAATTATTATTATTATTTTTTTAAGGTAAGTCCTCTGGACTTTGCCCTCAATTATAATATGTTCTACTGAACTTCTGGAGAATTACATATAAGCCCATTTGGGGAAGAAGCTCAAAGAATGCTCCAGTGAAATGTTTGGAATAAAAGCTTACATAATATACAAGGGAGGCTGCAGGACTTTTACTTCAAACTCTTACCCTTTTGTTCATCTTGTCAATTAGTCATCCTTTAACTCTTGGTCTACTAATTAATTTAATGTATGCAGTTCACGGTACATAGCAATTTTCTTAAGGCTTTGACCAGCACTAAGGCAGGACAAAAACGTTGTGACACTTATTTTTAGGGGCAGTAGATGCTTCATCTAGACCCACATGTTCAGTCAGGGAAGTCACTGCATCAAGCTAACACAATAAGTACCTTGCAAGAACATAAGCACCAAGAAAGGAGGATTTTTATTTACTGTGACCCCACTAAGGAGAACAGTGCTGGTACACAGCCGTCACTCAACTGTTTACTGAATGGATTTCTTTTCCATATACATTTTTCCCCCAGTCAAACTCCAAATAAGCAGAGGACATTTTTCAGAAGAAGAACTATACAAGTATCACTGTTAAAGATAAAAGCTGTATCGTTAAGAGTCAGTCCACTGCAAGGAGAACAAAGGAAAATGAAATCACCAGTGTCTAATCTTGCCTGAATGATCTTTCAGGAAAAACTTTATTTTTCCTCAAGAAAGCAAGGGAGGCTTAGCAGTAAAACAGAAACGCATCTAAGTAAAAAAATAAGATGAAAACACAGTCATCACCACTTTTCCATAAATATAACAAATATGCAGGTATGGTCAATGGCTTACATTAAATAGTGCCTTTTTTAAAATGTTCCCTGTTAGCCCAGATATTCAAACTGTTTTGTTCTAAACCCATGAGCTAATCTAACATTATATTCTAACAGTGTTGTCTGCATTATGCTAAGTAACACCAGGCTCTTAAACAAATTAAACCGCTATATCAGATCATATTAAACCATTCTCTCTGACATAGTTAAGAGTTACTGAGGGATGGGGAAAAGGGGATAATGATAGTTTTTAGCTGAGCTGAAAAAGACCAGACACTTATCCCTTACCTTATTAGCACGTATCTGTTTGTAAATATCTGTTTGCTGCCGAATTCGATATTCCAAGTCAGAAACATGAGCCTGAAGCCAGTTCCAGCGGCTGACAATAGCTGCTCGGTCTGCAGCCCATCTCCATTCTGACCTGCGCCTCCTAAAAGGAAATAAACTGAGTGAAAACCAAGAGTAGCAGCAACATTTATACTAAATGGGAGTGGGATGGTTTTAACGTCTAAATGCCCTTATACAGAACACTCTAGTGTCAAGAAAAACTTAAGACTATATGTATGTTTATGTATGTATGTCACAGGACATACATGGATAAAACTCTTCACATAGATACTTCCCAAACTAACTAGCTGAAACTGCCTTCTAAGTATCCTGATCCTGTCTGTGGCAGTTTTTCTGAATTGCCTTAATTTCTCAGGAGATAGAAATATTTTCTACTTTAAGACATATAAAGGATAAAGACTACGTTATCTACATAGAAAATCCAAGACACCACAAATTATAAAGCTAACCAAGAATTCAGCAAAGTTGCCGAGTAAAGATCAACATACCAAAATTAACAGTGTTTCCAAGTGCCAACAAGTAGAAAAGACTCATTTTTTTAAACTATTTACAACACTAACAAATGCTAACATTATACACAAAAGATCTTTGCAGAGAAAATAATAAAACCAAAAGACCTACATAAATGGTGAGACAGATTTTAAGATGGCAATTTTCACATCTACCTACAAATTCAAATAAGCTCCAATCAAATCTCCCATAGGGTTTTTTGTTTGTTTGACTGAGCTGCACGGCTTATGGGATCTTAGTTCCCCAACCAGGGACTGAACCCGGGCCCTCTGCCGTGAGAGCGTGAAGTCCTAACCACTGGGCTGCCAGGGAATTCCCCCCACCACAGGGTTGTTACTGGAAACTTACAAACATCCAAAAATCCACAACAGTGGAGGGGAGGAACACCACTAGAGAAATTCTAAAGAAAGTATGCTGAAAACTCACACTACAGAATTAGGGTAAAGCTATGGTGATTAAGGCAGTCTAGAAAGACAAAAAGACCAGTGGGACAGAATACAGAACTCCCAAACTTAGAACTGGATATATAAAAGAGATGGGCATTCAGAGCAGTGAGGAAAGACTGAATTATTCAATAAATGGCATTGAGATGCCAGTTCTTTACATGAAAAAAGTAAAATTACTTCCTTTCTTTATGATATAATTCACTATTTTTGGAATTCCTAAATCTGAAAAGTCAAACTTAAATAAGATTATCCTTGGAACTTCAGGGCAGGGAAGGATTTCTTAAATAAGACACACAAAAAATTTAGCTAATTTTCAACATACTGCAAAAGATTTAATAAAGTTAAAGGCAAGCTACTAGTTGGTAAAGATATCTGTAACACATAAAACTAAAAACACATCAGAATATATAACAGAACTCCACCAAAGAGGTTTAAGAAGAATATAATCTAACAAAAGATGAATAAATTAAAAATTCACATAAGAGAGATCCAAATGGCCACTAAATACATAAAAATATGCCAGGTCTTGTTAGATTTTTGGTTAAAATATTAGTAGGTCAAATACTAAGAAGTCATTTCAAACCCAGATTGGAAAAACCAAGTGTTAGTGAGATGTGGGAAACAGTAATTCATACATTTCCAACAATAATAAAAACTGGCACCACCACTTTTCAAGAGTAATCTGGAAATACTTGGCTAGGTGGAAAATGTGTATACCTAGCCATCATGAAATTCTATTTCTGAGAATATAACCTGCACATCTGCATGAAGAAACAGGTTCACTGCAATAGTTGGTAATAACTAAAAATTAGTTACAATTTAATTTGCTAAAGTAGGGAAATAGATACACTATAATTTACTGGATTTTTCTATAGCAATAGAAACATATTAACCAAACTATCTGTATCAACATGACAATATCTCAGAAGACAATGTTGAATGGAAAAACATAAAAACTAATAATAAGCTAAACAAAGTAAGTACTACTATAGATATAAACAAGTAGTAAAGGAATTTAATGGAGTATTGTTTATCAATTTAATTATTACTGTATGTCTCAACACGACTAAATCTCAACAATGTGGAATGGAAAAACTACATAAAAACTTTTTAAAAAACCCAAAAAACAATAATAAGAATTATTGGGACTTCCCTGGTGGCACAGTGGTTAAGAATCCACCTGCCAATGCAGGGGACATGGGTTCGAGCCCTGGTCCAGGAAGATCCCACATGCAGCGGAGGAACTAAGCCCGTGCGCCACAACTACTGAGCCTGTGCTCTAGAGCCCTCGAGCCACAACTACTGAGCCTGTGAGCCACAACTACTGAAGCCCGCGCTCCACAACAAGAGAAGCCACCAAAATGAGAAGCCTGGACACCACAACGAAGAGTAGTCTCCACTCGCCACAGCTAGAGGAAGCCCGTGCGCAGCAACAAAGACCCAACGCAGCCAAAAATAAATAAACAAAAAATAAATAAATTTATATATATATATAAAAAAACAACTGCTACCAATACATAAATAGTAAATGCATAAAACTGATAAACAACAAATTCAGGACCAGAGTGCTCCTTACCTCTGGGAAGGGAAATAAAGAAGTTAGATTTTAGGGGCTTCCCTGGTGGAGCAGTGGTTAAGAATCCGCCTGCCAATGCAGGGGACACAGATTCAAGCCCTGGTCCGGGAAGATCCCACATGCTGCTGAGCAACTAAGCCCATGCGCCACAACTACCGAGCCTGTGCTCTAGAGCCCACGAGCCACAACTACTGAGCCCACGCACCGCATCTACTGAAGCCCACGTGCTCTAGAGCCCATAGTCCGCAAAAAAAGAGAAGCCACGCAGTGAGAAGCCCACACACCGCAACTGAGAGCAGCCCCCGCTCGCCGCAACTAGAGAAAGCCTGCGCACAGCAACGAAGACCCAACACAGTCAAAATAATAAATTAATTAATTAAAGAAAAGTTAGATTTTAGCTCTAACTGTAATGTAATGTTCAACTGCTCTTTAAAAACTAAAAGTCTGATAGAAAATGGCAACTTTAATATTAGAGGGGGTAACTGGCATCTGGTATATTCTGCAGCCAAAATATTTTATGATCTTCCACAAAATTCTATTCCAAGAGAGAAGAAGTTGTCATACTGCCCTTAGCCCCATCTCCAATCAGGTTCTACATACTCAGTAACAAACATTTTAAGTGACTGTAAGTGAAGTTTAACATAGTCCACTGATAGGGTGAAATACATTATAATAAAAGAGAACAGGGCTTCCCTGGTGACGCAGTGGTTGAGAGTCCGCCTGCCGATGCAGGGGACACGGGTCCGTGCCCCGGTCCAGGAAGATCCCACATGCCGCGGAGCGGATAGGCCCGTGAGCCATGGCCGCTGAGCCTGCGCTCCGCAACAGGAGAGGCCACAGCAGTGAGAGGCCCGCGTACCGCAAAAAAAAAAAAAAAAAAAAAAAAAGAGAACAAATCTAACCATAGTAGAATTAGAAATGAGTTAATACTTAATCATACCATAATAACTAAGATCAAGGATAGCAACAGTATTTTACTAACTTCAATACATTCCAAATATAAGCCATTGAAGCCAACCATTGTGATAAAGTATTATCCAATTATTTCTCTTTAGAAACAAGGCATATAGTTCCCTAACCTTGATGGAAAAAGCACAAGATATAAAGATACTTTCTTTTTTAAGTACAATTATCTGATTCAATATTGGCTACAGGTCTAGTACCAGCCCAAATTCAGGAAAGAACCTCTAGAGGTCAAGAATAACCTCTGGATCATTCTTGAACTATAAAAATGTCCCCCCTTTTCTAAAAGAGGTAAAGCTAGTTAACCCTCATATCCCATTTCCAACTTTCATCACTCTTCAAGGTTCGCAACCTTCCCATCTTGTAAAATCTCTTGGTTTTTACAGGTTCATTTCATTTCTCAAGCTACCACAGTACCAAGTCCCCATCTACCACCAATGGGCTACTCCAATAACTCCTTAACTACCCACTCCTAACATAAATCACATATTACTTCTCCTCAATAAAATCTCCTCAAACCTTATTTCTTCCTGTCACTCTTATGTGTAAGGAATCACACAGCTTCTCTGCTTCTTTACAAATCCTAAGTCTTCAAGGAAACAAAGTAGAAGGGGAGTCAAATATCATAAAAGGCAGCAATTCAAAGCCAAAAGTGATTAATAAAATTAACACAACATCCATTTAATGACAGTTTATTCCCAGACAAATCTGTTTTAACAACTGACAGTGGCTAGCCAAAATAATACTCTAATGTTGAAAACCAAAGCAAGGGAAAGATGATTTCTTGGCCAATTTACAGCACTTCCTCCTTAGTCACCCTTGGTGGACAAAGAATCCTGGCAGTCTCTCCCAATGATCCTGAACTTAGCTCATAAGCATTCTCATGAAAGTGTTCCAGGACATCAAGCACTGTGAATTGGCAGGAAAGATGAAACTTATTTGTTATTTCTGAATTTCGACACATCTTAACCGAAAGAATTTTTTCTTTTTCTTTCTTGTCTGAGGTCAAGGAAAAAATAAGAAAGAAACCACAACACTTTAACTGTGTGAAAACTTGAAAATATAAAAGGAAAAGAAAATTCCTTAAAACATTTCAGTTCACAAGAACTTTGGTGGATAAACACATTTTTTCTTTTGACATTAATGAACAGCCCTTTTCAATTTTCTTAAGGTCAAAACTAACAGGCTGATATACAAGTATTATTCTAAATACCAATACAAAGCCGAACGTCATGGTAATATTTTTTTGGAGATTGGCTAATAAACTAATTAAAGACAAATAAACTAATTAAAGATAGGCAGCATTAAGGGAGGACTGCAACCGCCAATTATGAACAGGTTTCATTCTACAAATACATTTTTCATATGACAGTTTCTAACCAGATGTAATTTTCAGCAGGAAGTTGTCACAATGAGGTAGTTAATGAAAAATGGAAAACCCCACCCCAAGTGTCCCAAAAGTATCTTGTGTTCAAAATACCAGCAACGTGGACAGAAAGCTGAACTGTTAACGAAGGTGGGAGGTGTACAGTTAGCAAGCCTGAGGTGAGCTCTGAAGATGTTACCACACCCCAGTGGCAGAGCAGAACACAAAACACAGTGCAAGAATAACAGCTTCAAGTGTAAGAGTTTATGTTTTTGTTTCCTCAACAAAAACAACATGCCACAGAAACTCAGTTTACCAGAGGTAGAGGTATATTTCGCCCCTAATATTCAAAATGTAAATTTATTACTCTGATAATTTACAGCTCAAAACAAGAGACACTGATTTAAAAGCAGGGTCATGCTTTAAATAGAACATGTGACTAAGGCTGCAGAGTACTACTTACGCAAATATAATGATGAACTGGTTTCTACTGCAGTCATTATCAATAATGAAGAAAAAGATGTGGATTCCAACAATCCACAGGGTTCGTTCAACTCTTTCCTATTGCTTACTCTGTGCTAATAATTAGTAAAATAATTGCTCTGTGCTGTCTGTGCAGGACACTAGGATGCTTTCTAAGGTGTTGTTCTGCCATGTACTTTATGCCAGTTTGCACCAGAATATATGTCTACATGTACTGGGCTACTTACTACCTGAATGAGAATTCATTTTAACTTGTATTTTGTTCCTTGCTTTTAGTAAATGTTTTACTGGTAAATTTTCTTTATCTGCATGTGCTGTATAAAAATCCATTAAACTTTTACACAATGAATTGCTTTTTGGTTACCTAAATGCAGAAAGATACAGTACTAATATTTGCTTTTGTAATATCACATGAATAGTAAACTGTAATGTTGCCAGCTATGTACCAGTATTTATTTGTATAAAATAGTGTATGTTGTATAAATAGACTCTTTTTTAGCTATGTGAACTTAGAGCTTTAATAGTTCTTTTTTTTTTTACAGGGTTAGTAGAATATTACCACATATCTAGAACTTAAGATATTCCATGGGATCTAAGAATAATTATTTACTTGAACCAAAAAATCATTTCCTCTAAAAAAGCTCTCACATTTATAAACACTTTAAAGCTAAATAGTGGAAAGTACTAGAAAATTTAGAGTTCAGGTTACATGTTGGCCAACGTAGAAAACAAAAATGGGATTAATTTTTGTTTTTAATTCTTTAAAATCCTCTTGAATGGTAATGTTTCATTAGAAGAGGACAAACAGATCAACACAGGGACTTTGATGTAAGGAGATTTAACTTCTCTTAAATGTGAGGACCAAGCTCCTTCCATTTTTATTACAAATTAGATATGATCCATTGAATCTTCAAAGGTGTCAATGATAAAACCTTTTCTACTACACCTTAAGAATCACTTAACTTAGAGGTGGTTACCACTAACCTTACTAAAAGAAAAACAACAAGGAATGTAATTTCTAGTAACATAGAGAAAAGACAAAGATTTGCTACAGCTCTGACTGCCAACATACTGTCAATGAGTTCAATAAAAGAGATTGTATTTGATAAATCCTATCTTCAATGCTGCCACAGACAGCAGGGGTAGATACTGTACTTCCTTTTTCTCGAAGATACACTGCAGCAAAAGCTGATTTACCTAAAAGTAACACTAAAGCTAGGCACTGAACCATGTCAAACACTTGACCTAGTGCTGCCTTTAAGTCACCTAGTTCTAGTCCAGGATGGGAAATCTTCAAGTCCAGTAGAACAGTGCTGGTGGATTTTACTTTTCCCTGATCTAGAAATGTTTTTAAATCTCATTAAAGTAACAACAGGATGCTGCAAAGGCCTGAATGGTGGCAATTCCATCTTTGATTCTGATTTCAGTCCTATCTCCAATTCTTTCCTTTTATGCAAACAAAGATCCATTAACAAGATAAAAGTAAAATGACTGTCGGCAGCAAGTTACACAGTACAACGTTCAACCAAAAACGATCCGATAGTTATGTGCTACGTCCAAATGTGCAAAATGTCTGAAACACCTACATTCTGAAATCTCTAGGATCTTTAGATGACTTATAAAAAACCAATAATGCAGACTAAGTAAAACTGAGATCACCATCAGACATCCAGAGCACACAGCTGCTAGACTCACAGTATCCAGGGTTAAGAGTGAGGGTCTCTCTGGGATAGGAACAGAAAATCTTAACATTACAAAGAGTCACATAAAAAAAATATGTATACAAGTATTAACTACCTAGCTCAAAAGCAGTGACATGCTGTATGACAGGATTGGGGGGGGGACGACAAGAGTACGCACGTTACCACTGGGTTATGAAAAATCCTTTTTCCAGTTTTAGATATTAGACAGTTATTGAAATCCAATTTGCGCTCCACCAACTTCCCTTTAAATACTCATTAAAATTAGAATCTTAAAGTTTCACATAGCTAGAAACTAAGAATACAGGTTAATCTCTGAATAGCTAGAGGAATTTCCAATAACCAAAATTTAGAAGAATCATTAAGGCAAAAAAAATAGGAACACATGAGGAAAAGATAGATTTCTATTTCTAATCACTATATCATATACAGAATTTCTAATAACCAAAGGCAGCGAAGGCATCTATTGCCAATCCCTTCCACAAACTTAAAAAAAAAAAAAGGAGCTCATTTCTTTCCCATGTTACAAATTTCAAATAATGAAATGAAAGCTAGATGAAAGCAGACAGAAAACTGTATTTGATATCCAAGGATATTTAGTTGGCAATGAGAAGAAGCTGAAGCATCATTTCCATAAAATGATGGAAAATGGTTTTCACTGACTGTTGAGCAAGGAAAAGGACTAAATACTGCATCAGGTTATCCAAGAAGCAACATTACTCAAAAAGGCAGTGTGACATAATCATACAGAAGATTCCTCCTCAGCCAGCACATTTGAACACCATCAAGTATCAGGAAGTTGGCCAGAGGCTGGACTCAGTAACACTTATAAAGCTCAAAGTAGGAATGTAGAGGCAACAAGGTGGACACTGAGAGAAATCATTCCATCAAGCTGTTTACCTGCATATATCAAGAACCCTTCCTCCCAGGCAATGTAACTGTCTACCTTAAAATCTCGCATAGATTCAATATTCTGTAATGACCTATATGGGAATAGGATCTAAAAAAGAACGGATATATGTATAACTGATTCACTTTGCTGTACAACAGAAACACCTTATAAGTCAACTATACTCTAATAAAAATTAATTTTTAAAAATCCCTCAGAGAGGGCTTCCCTGGTGGCACAGTGTTTGAGAGTCCGCCTGCCGATGCAGGGGACACGGGTTCGTGCCCCAGTCCGGGAAGGTCCCACATGCCGCGGAGCGGCTGGGCCCACGGGCCATGGGTGCTGAGCCTGCGCGTCCGGAGCCTGTGCTCCACAGCGGGAGAGGCCACAGCAGTGAGAGGCCCGTGTACCGCAAAGAAAAAAAGAAAAAAGAAAGAAAACAAAATCCCTCAGAGAAAAAAACAGGGAAACTATCAGAAGTAGAGTTCACTGTAAAGTAAAGGCTACAAAATTGGCCAGATACAAATAAGTGTCCCAAAACTAAAATCCTCACATCCTTACAAAAATCTGTTTTTGATAGTCCTCTCCTCCTCTGTAAAAAGCAAACAAAACATAACAAAATATTCTTCCAGTATCTCAAGCTGGAAAGCTTGTTACCCTCAACTCCTCTCTTTCTCTCACAACCATATTTAATCCACGAGAAACTCTTTTGGATCTACCTTCAAAATACATCTAATCTCAGACCTCTTCAACCAAGCAACCATCATCTCTCAGCTGGAAATGGCATCAGCCTCCTGAGTGGTCCTCCTGCCTCGGACTTACCTTATAGTCCTCTGCTCAGAAAGTTCCCATCTAACCCAGAGTAAAAGCCAAAGTTCCTACAAGGCTCCTCGCTATTTCTCATCCTCCATTCTCTGACTCAAATGAACTTGTCTTGAAACACGTTCTTCTCCCAGATATCCTTGAGCAATGTTTCTGTATTTCCCTGGGGTCACCTTATCAAAGAAGCCTACTCTGACCAACACAAAATAGTGAAGCTGCTGCCACCACCCTCCCCGGACTCTCCTTTGTTTCCACAGCACTTACCACTTGATATATATTTATTCATTTATTGCCTCAGTTCCTCCAGCAGTGTCAGTTACAAGAGGGGCAGGAATTCTTTGTTTTATTCACTCATGTATCACAAGAAATTCTTGTTTTATTTACTAATGTAGCCCCACAAACCCAACACAGTAAGTCCCCAACACACGAATCTTCAAGTTGCATTCGCATGTCCCATCACGTTAGTTAGTTCATGTGTCTGGCGTACATTGTCACGTGTCAGCTATGATGCGAAAAGAAGAGCTACTACCCAGATATCACTGGATCTTTTCTTCAAGAAGGTAGATAGAATTGAATCCAGCAAAGAACCAGACCCTGTGCCATCAACGTCAGGCGTGAGTGAAATTGCAGCTTGCCCTCCGTCTCCTGTTGCTGACGATCCTTCAGCTCTACCACCTCCCACCTCCTCTCCCTCCTCCAGTCAGCAACTCTTCTTGCCTGTTCACTTGATGCCAGCCCCTGTATGCCAGCTGTTGTACTGTACTACTGTACTTTTCAAGGTACTGTACTGTAAGATTTAAAATGGTTTTTTTTTGTGTTTTTTAAAATATATTTGTGTGAAAACTATTATAAACCTATTACAGTACAGTACAACATAGCCGATTGTGTTAGTTGGGTACCTATGCTAACTTTGTTGGACTTACGAACGAATTGGACTTATGAATGCGCTCTCAGAACGGAACTCCTTTGTATATAGGGGGCTTACTGTAGGCTCACGTGCAGTAAGTATTCAATAAATATATGTTAAATGAATGAATATTGGTGGTAGTGGAGATGAGGAAGGGAGTATCCTATCCACAGTGGTTCACAATAGCATGTGTACAGCTGGAAAGGCAGGCACAAATCTTTACTGAGGGTTATTAGTTTATAGGTTTGATCTAATTCCAATGAAAATCCCAGACGGATTTTTTGAGAGAATTTGACAAGACTGATGGATTTGACTACCCAAATTTAAAACTTCTATAATTCAAAAAACATACCAATTAAAAGGCAAACAGAGGGCTTCCCTGGTAGCGCAGTGGTTGGGAGTCCGCCTGCTGATGCAGGGGACGCAGGTTCGTGCCCCGGTCCAGGAGGATCCCACATGCCGCGGAGCGGCTGGGCCCGTGCGCCATGGCCACTGAGCCTGCGCGTCCGAAGCCTGTGCCCCGCAACGGGAGAGGCCACAACAGTGAGAGGGCCGCGTACCGCAAAAAAAAAAAAAAAAAAAAAAGGCAAACAGAAAGCTAAGGAAAACAATGTATACTTATGAATCAATTCAAAAGGACATATAAGCAAGTGACTACGAAAGATTTATTTATATAAAAATACACATGGCCAGTAAATACAAAACAAGGGTTAAACTACATTAGTAAATCAAAGCAATAAAAATTTTAAAGGATGCCTTTTCTGCCGAGCAAATTTTAAAAGTCACATAAAAAGAACTGTATCTAATGCCTGCTAGGTTTCAGGGAAACTGCTGATGAAACAGCAGTTTCATTCTGGAAAACAATATAACATTTATCAAAAACCTTAAAACTGTCCTTATCCTATGACCAAAAAAATTTTCCACATCAGAAATTTAACCTAAGATAATAACCTGTGACATGAATCAAGTTTTACTCACAACAAAACTCCTATATAAGAGATCACAAACGAAGGTCACATTCCTGAAGTTGGTTTTATTTGCTTATAGTTGAATTTTCTTTGGCCTCCATACATAAGGATACAATATTTTTTCAATTCTTTGCCAGCAGTTTAAAATTATATACAAAGACAGGGTCTGCCAATGCTGGGTCTGCAAGTCTCTTAATGACTATTAGCTAAACAGCAGCTGATCCCTTCAGCTGTGGCACTTGATCCACAGTTCAAAATTATCCCCACCTGGTAGGTGTCATTCATTTATATTATATGTCTGAACTCCTGAAGTTACCTGAGTTGGAAACCCTACACTAGAAGTCAAATGTTAAGCCCGCAGGGCTGTCTAAACCCGTATTGTAGGGCCCCATCTCCAGAGTTTCAGATTCAGTAGGTCTGAGGTGGGGGTCCCAGAATTTACATTTCTAACAAGTTCCAAGGTGATGCTAGGTAATGCTGCTGGTCCAAAGATCACACTCTGAGAAACTTAGACTGATGAAACTTCCTCAGTGAAGCCAGAGAGGGGTCCCATGAATTACACAATTGCAGGATACCTGAATAATCCTGAGGATGCCATTTAAGGGGATGGGGTAGAGGGTCCTAAGAAAAGTTGATGGATCAAAAACCAATAGTCACCGCAGATGTCACAGCACTGACTACCCCTAATTATCAGAGGTAGAAAACCATTGCCCCTACACTAAATTTAGGAATAATCCTAGATTAAATTCTTGGTCCTATTTTTTAAATTCTACATTCTTCCTCATGGGTTTTATTTATTCTCAAAGTTTTAAATACTTCTTCTACACTTCATAACATAATACGGGTTGCAAATAAAGACTGCTGTAAAAGATACCTTATAGCTCCAATATTTCATGACCAACAAATGCGTTATTACCAGCTCTAATATTTTCTACTGAATTTGAATTCTTTCTTCAGCTAGAAACTATACATAGTAGGTAACATTTGTGGAATGCTTCCTTTGTTCTGGGCACTGCTACCAACTTTACATGAATTTCATCATTTAATCATTATAACAACCCTGAGAGACAGCACCTACTATCCCCATACTGCAGATGGAGAATCTGAGGCACTGAGGGGTTAGGTCATTTGCCCAGAGAAGAAAAAGCAAGATGTACATCTGGCTCCAGAGCCCTTAATTTTAATCACTGCACTATAGTGCCTCTATCCTCATTGCCTTTGTGTTAAAGGAAAGCTTTGTTAACAGGGAATTCAATTTAAGGTCTTTACCTACCTCTTGAACCCATTTTTCTGTTTCCATATACAGCTAAGAACTCTACTTAAAAAAGGCCAACACAGGGCTTCCCTGGTGGCGCAGTGGTTGAGAGTCCGCCTGCCGATGCAGGGGACACGGGTTCGAGCCCTGGCCTGGGAAGATCCCACATGCCGCAGAGCAACTAAGTCCGTGCACCACAACTACTGAGCCTGCGCGTCTGGAGCCTGTGCTCCGCAACAAGAGAGGCCGCGACAGTGAGAGGCCCACGCACCGTGATGAAGAGTGGCCCCCGCTCGCCGCAATTAGAGAAAGCCCTCGCACAGAAACGAAGACCCAACACAGCCAAAAATAAATAAATAAATTTATATGTGTGTGTGTGTGTGTGTGTGTGTGTATAAATATATATATATATAAAGGAAGCACAGACACTCCATTATAACATTAATAAAAGTACGTGACTTTGTGTGACACACAAAATAAAAACACATTAGTCCCTGCCCTTAAGAGGCAGCATGCAAAACAAAATGATACCCAATTCACCCTAAATTCAGTCTCCACACAGAAAGGCATAAAGGTGAAAAGTCAAGAACCTGCAAGCTGTAATCCCCTGAAGGGATCATGGAGGCTGGTCTCTAAACTCTAAAGCCCAGTAGAGAAGTCCTAGGAATGTGTAAATGACCCTGCACAGCAAAAGGGAAAGAGCAGATAACCAACTGAATAAGAGAACAAAAAGATCAGTGAAATCATATTTTTAAGCCTATGGCCACATATGGTTCTATTTTTTGTATTCATCATTTACTATTAAAAACCACTGCAATATATTGGTGATGTCCAAGACAAATATTATGGCAATAATATTTACTTTGCTTAAGGAAAGAACTCAGAAGTAACTGAGGAACTAAACAGAATGGAAAACAGGTCTACTCTGGGCATCTAATTGGTATGAAATTATGTTAGAAACAGATCTGAATTAGGAGGGAAAAGCAATTTGACATGCTACTGCAAAAGAAGAAAGAAGACTAGCCTCAGCAATGAACGAAAGACGAAGATCAGAGAAAACACGATAGCATCTATCTGCGTTGATTGCTTTTTAAAAATTAACAGACATTATTTCTTAGAATAGTTTTAGGTTTACAGAAAAACTGAGTGAAAAGTAGAGAACCCGTATATCCACCCCCTCAACAGTTTCCTCTATGATTATGCGTTAGTGTAATACATTTGTTACAACTGATGAACCAATTGATACGTTATTATTATTAATTAAAGTCCATAGTTTACACAATAGGGTTTACTCTTTGCAGTTTTGACCAATGTATAATGACATGTATCCACTATTTTAAATATGTAATGCCAAAATCAAAGAGAGTGTTGCTCTAGCTCTCACTGTCTTTATCACAGTAATATAAACTAACTCCTAATCTCCCCCTGCCCTCATCTACTTTTCCTAATCTTCCCCATCTCAATAAAGAGCAATACCTTCCTTCAACTGGCTGAGATCAAAAAACTCACTTTCACAACCCACACACCTAACCCATGAGCAAATCCTACCTGCTCTGCTTTCAAAATATATCCAGAATAAAACATCACTCCTCACAAACTTCACCACCACCCCGACCCAAGCCACCACCCTCTGGCACCAGAGATCACAACAGCCCCCAGCACAGATGCCGCTGCTGCTGTCCAGAGCAGTCAGCTTTTCTTTCAAACTAGGTCAGATCATGTCACCCCTCTACTCAAAGGTGATACCCAGAGTAAAAGCTAAAATCCTTACAATAATCAACTAGTTTCCAAACACCCTATCTCCACCTACTCCAGTCCCCCTTTACCCTGAGTTTACCTCCTACTAGGTTCCTTCTCACTACTGAAGCTACACTGCTATCATAAAGACCAAGATGCATTTAGCCATAAGTGCTTAAAGGTAAACAAGTATTCACATCGTGAAATGGAACATTTCTAATCATATTCATAACAAAACTGCTGTAATATTAACTGGCTGGGAAATGGGTGAGGGAGGATCCCCTATCAACACAAGGATGGTTAGAAACAGTAAATTAATCCATCCTGATAAACAACTTATTAAGTATCAAGCTTTAATGTGAATAAAGTACTTCTCCTAAATCTAGAGATCTAGATCCCAAATACATTTGCCTACACAGGGTACCACCCAAGGGCCTGGAGGGTGGGGGTGAAAGTGGGGAGGGCAGAGCCATACAACACTGTACATGGAGTAACACACCTGGTTACTCTTTATTCTCTGCAAGACAGCTACATTCAGTGGAAACCTCTTATAAAATGGGCAGAATAAGGTAATCCTCCTGCTCATTAATACAATAAAACCAAGACTTAATGTAGGAAAAGTTAAAGAAGTGTAGTTGAACTAACAATTTCAGCCTTGCAGATCAATTTGTGTGACTGCGTTCAGTAGCATCAGATTTTACTATCACTGTTGTCCATTTCAGTTCAGTTCCCAGGCTTTAAAATCCCAAAGGACAGAAAGAGATAAGCATCCTACGTGCTAGTATTAGTAATATTAGAAAGTGCTACCATTTGTTGAAACCTGAAGGGCCAGGTACTTGACATGTATAATTTTCTAATTTTAATTACAACTTAAAGTAAATACTGTATTCCAAGGCTATTAAAAAACTGAGCAATTTTGACAAAGTCACACAGCTAATCAGTGCCAGCAGAAATTCAAACTCACGTCCGACTCAAAAGTCTGTATTCTAAAATATATCTCAATAAAGCTGTTTTCAAAAAATGCTTTCTTTACAACAGACCACAGGCTTTTCTGAGTCAAAACTGAAATCGTTATGACAGACATATAAAGCACACTGGGTTCTGGACAATATACAGGAGTCCTATCAGAATATTTTAGCAAAATAAATTAAAGGTAAAGGGCTTAAAATCTGAAAATATTTACCTAATAAGAACTGTAATTTTTTTGCCCAACTTCAAATTAAATGAGTTTTAGGACTCAGTTTTCCACAGTCCTTTCCTCCAAGACATCTGAACACCCTAAAAAGAAATACATAAATAGCCTGGATATTTATTTCCTTTGATAAATGGAAAAAAGTAATGTGAAAATGTTTCTGGCTATACTAGTCAACAAAAAAATTGCCCACCAATGTGGAATCTAGCCTTCAAAAACTGGTCATGGTCATTACCCAACCTCTAAGCAATAATACATTCAACTGGATTATCAAGCTAATAAAGGAGGAGAGAGAAAAGCCACAGGAAATTTGAGAGGTAACTTATAATTGGCTCTCATCAGACTCACACACCGGGTCTAATCAGAGACCAGGTGACATGGTGGGATTATGCAAGCCAGTAACAACCATACTGAATGAAATGTCTTTTACAGAACACAACCACTTTCTCCATAAGAGAGTCAAAAGGTTATTTTCACTCCTCACAGTTAAACTAATGATAAGAAGGCCAATCACAGCTCGGAGTAACCAGACTTTCTAAAAAGGAATTCAATTCTGTATTTTCTTCAGAATCTTCCTTTCCCATTAATGGGGATACTAAATTTCACGTATGAATCAAATTGAGAGAAAAAAGAAAATACAAAGTGAGCTGTAAAATCTATGCTCATGATCTGCAAAACAGATGCAGATGGGGTGAGGTGGAGAAGCCCTTCCCTAGTTCTTTTTTTTTGTTGTTGGGGGTAGGAGTTTATTAATTAATTAATTAATTTTTGCTGTGTTGGGTCTTCGTTTCTGTGTGAGGGCTTTCTATAGTTGTGGCAAGCGGGGGCCACTCTTCATCGCGGTGCACGGGCCTCTCACTATCGCGGCCTCTCCTGTTGCAGAGAACAGGCTCCAGACGCGCAGGCTCAGTAGTTGTGGCTCACGGGCCTAGTTGCTCCGCGGCATGTGGGATCCTCCCGGACTGGGCTCGAACCCGTGTCCCCTGCATTAGCAGGCAGATTCTCAACCACTGCGCCACCAGGGAAGCCCCCTTCCCTAGTTCTTAACAGGGACCAACCAAAAGGTCCTGCTTGATCTGTCTCTGCCCATACCATCATCCCTAAGAACCACTCTCAAAACCTCTCCTGGCTCTTTTATACTCTGGCCACACTGGCGGAGACTAAAGGAGGATTCCCTGGCAGTCCCTCTCACAGATCTATTTGCTCTTTGCTATACTCATCATAAACATAATTTTAATCAGTTGATTCAAGCATTTTTTTTAATGGTTATTATGTTTCGAGATACTTTTGTTATAGCAGTGAACAGGACAAAATCCCTACCTAACAGGAGGAAATTTACATTCCAGAGGTAGAGAACAATAAGCTAGTAAGCAGAAGTGTGTTTGTGTGTGTGCATTAAAATGTTATTTGTGATATTAACTTGCCCTTTTACAGCTGGTAGTCAAGAATCTCTCTTTTAAAAGTGGCAGAGACCTGAACAGGATGAAGAACCAAACTCAGCTGACAGGAAACCTGTGGAAAAGCTTTCCAGGCAGAGTGTGCAGTAAAATGTACAGGCAGGAACGCACTCAGAATTAAGAGTAAGAAGACCAGTGTGGGTGGAGCACAGTGAGCCTAAGGAAATGTTTTAAGATGATACCAAGGTGGTATACAAAAGCAGATAGACCCTAGATCCAGTAGGGTCTTGTAGCCCATGATAAGGAGTTTGACTTTTAGCCTAAGTGTGCCATGAAGCCTTTGGACAAATTAGAGCAGGGGCACAAGATATTATTACTATTTACATTTTTAAGCTCACTCTTGCTGTTCTGTGAACACACTATAGATGATCAATAACAGAAGGAGACAAATTAGGAGGCTACTGAGGTTGTCCAGGCAAAAGATAATGGTTTGATGACAGCATCTGAAATGGGGAGTAGGTATTTATATTCAGAATGTAATCTGAAGGTGGAGCCAGCAAGATTTGCCAAAGGAATAGAATGTTGACACAAAAGAGAAAAAAATTTTCTTTTCCAAATTTGAACATCTGATTTCTTTATTTTTTAAACATCTTTATTGGAGTATAACTGCTTTATAATGGTGTGTTAGTTTCTGCTTTATAACAAAGTGAATCAGTTACACATATACATATGTTCCCATATCTCTTCCCTCTTGCACCTCCCTCCCTCCCACCCTCCCTATCCCACCCCTCTAGGTGGTCACAAACCACTGAGCTGATCTCCCTGTGCTATGTGGCTGCTTCCCACTAGCTAAAAAGAGAAAAATTTGATATCTGTGTCTCCCCATGAGAATGTATGGGATTGCTGCGAAAACAGGGGCCACATATGACTTACTCGGTCCTCAAGACACAGGAGCAGTGAGTATAGTCTAGTTGAATGAATTAATGAACGACCTATTACATTTCTCAAAAGAATAAAAGTACAGGCGGGGCTTCCCTCGTGGCACAGTGGTTGAGAGTCCGCCTGCTGATGCAGGGGACACGGGTTCGTGCCCCGGTCCGGGAGGATCTCACATGCCGCGGAGTGGCGGGGCCCGTGAGCCATGGCCACTGAGCCTGCGCGTCCGGAGCCTGTGCTCCGCAACGGGAGAGGCCGCAACAGTGAGAGGCCCGCGTACCGCAAAAAAAAGTACAGGCATTTACTCTGGCTGTCAAATACTGGTAGGGTGTCAGGCATGGAAATTAAGCACCTTAGGGAAAGAAAGGTGAGTTAAAAGATACCAAAACAAAAGAAACCAGAGACCCATATTTCACTGAACTTGCAAACTCACCTCAAAGTACCACCTGTCTCAAAATCGAATACACACACACACACACACACACACACACACACACACGGCTCATTTAGGAAAAGTTACAATATCAGAGCAACAATACTTCTTTGTGAACTACAAGATTGGCTATATTATCTGACAAGATAACTTAAATTGACACTTGCTTCACCAAGTAGAGCTAGATGTCCTTGGTGTCCTGTGATATACGAGGAATCTGGTAAATCTGTCATAAATCAAAATGTGTTGAACTTTTTTTTTAAAACAGAGACAAAATAAGTTTAGCGAGCAAAGAGGAGATTAGACATTATTTTTAAAACTCCTCAAAGCCTACTCTATATATCTGCAAAATTACAGGATTAAATTTCTATGCTTTTACATAAGATTCAGATTTGACTTTAATTTCCCTCTGTAGAAACTACAGAGGATTGAGATGGGGGTGGGGGAGAGGTGGGGATACACATGATGACTCTTATTTTTCCTCCAAGGAAGTTACTGGAGTCTGTAAAAACAGAACTTAGGGCAGTATTCCTTAATGCTGGCCATACATTAGAATTACCTGGGGAGGTTTTAAAAACATGAATGCTGAAGACACACCCCAGATCAATTTAATCAAAATTAACTGCCGGTAGGGCCTGAATTTTTCCTTAAATGCTTTCCAGGTGATTCCATTTAGCAGCCAAAGTTTCGAACCACCAACCCATAGCAATAAAGATTAAAGTAGAGGAATTTAAACAGAAACTCCTAAAGAAACTCAACATTTTCTGAGTCAACAAAGTTGATCCCTCATATTAACTGATGGCTCACAGTGAGCATTTTGGAGGACAGATAAAAGGAATTGTCTTGGAATAATAAAAGGTTCATTTCATACATACTTAAACAGCTCAGGTAAGGACAGAACAGAAATAACAACGAAACAAACCCTGGTTAACCCCACCCACATTCTTTCCTAAGGCTTGCATTTTTTACTTACATTATCACTGCAACAAAACTAGAGTCAATTCAAGTTGTCTTCTTCCTGTAATGCTGCCTTAAATCTCTACAGAAAGCAGTTACTTGCTGCACAGCTAAACACATCTTCAGCTGAAGAAACTTTACCTAGAAAAAAGAAAGTAACACCCCATCTTGTCCCTCCCATTTCCCCTCATCAATAGCTAACTTTGAACAAAGAGTCTGTGGATTCATTGTACTATTACATGAGGATAGGGCAGTGAAATTCCCAGTCCTCAGCTGCAAAATAAATACATTTAAGAAATTCTATAGAACACAAGAGTAAAGCAAAATCTTAGTAAACTGACACATGTTCCCATCCTCCTGAGCACATGAAGAAGGCTGCCATAGTTTTCCAATTACATTTCAACTCTGTCCTAGTTTTAAGGCACAAGCTGATCTTCACCTCATTATAGATTTTCAAATATGAGAGAAACGACAAAATCCTTATCTACGATCAATGATAAAAGAGATAGGGATAAAAAAGAAAAGGGAAATTCAGTCTGGTTTTTACATGGATTTAGACCCTTCTATAATTAATTAATTGATTATTCAAGCTGACAGGTGGACACGGATACAAATAAAATACGGAAAGCATTTTAATGCATAGTTTTAGGCTGAAAGGATCTAAACAGTTTCCCTTATATATTGTTTCTGGAAATCTGAAATCAGAACATAGGACTTTTCATTTCAGATTTATATTTAATGTTTAGCTGATTTAAGTATTTTTTCTCAATAAAATTAATGTGCTGTCTTATTTTAATCATGTAAAAGCAGCAAAGTGGTAAGGAACTTGAATGCCATGACGTGAATATTCAAAATCAACTGGTTATATACCCCATGCATTAAATCTGACTGCCTAATATATACCTCCAAAATGATTACAATGACAATCCTTCAACAACATCTGAACCATTACAATGTGAACAGCATTCTGCTGAGCGCTACACAATAATCAAAAGACAGGGTCCATAGCCTCAAAACAGTTTATAAATTTGAGGAGATAAGGCTGATAAGCAATATAGCAATAAACACATAATAAGGGCTTAAAATCAGGCAGTACAAACTAAGTATGAGTAGCAGTTCCCAGCCTGGAGTCTTGGCGACCAAAAAACACATTGGTAAGCCAAATAATTAAGAAGTAAAACTATATGTGGGAGTCCTAAATATATAAGAAGCCAAGGTTGGAAGCCACTCACTTGGTCAAGAGAAAAATGGTTTGTGTCTTTGCGAGCAGACCAGGGTAGTCTCAACTTTGTTATTTACTGTGTGAATGTCAACAATTTACCTAACCCTTTAAAAGAGGTAATACCTACCAATCACCATGAGAATCAAACAATATTGTACATATAAAGCACTTTTTAAAAAATAAATTTATTAATTTTTGGCTGTGTTGGGTCTTCGTTGCTGCACGTGGGCTTTCTCTAGTTGCGTTGAGCGGGGGCTACTATTCATTGCCATGCGCGGGCTTCTCATTGTGGTGGCTTCTCTCGTTGTAGAGCACGGGCTCTAGAGCACAGGTTCAGTAGTTGTGGCACACAGGCTTAGTTGTTCCGCGGCATGTGGGATCTTCCCGGACCAGGGCTCACACCCGTGTCCCCTGCTTTGGCAGGTGGATTCTTAACCACTGCGCCACCAGGGAAGTCCCCATATAAAGCACTTTTACACAATGCCTGGCACTTAGTCTCAAATACTGGCTATTTCCATCATTACTGTTAGACAGACAACAGTAATATCCTAGTGCTGGCAGGATTATGTGATTATCAAGTCCAGTAGTTCTCAAGTTGTGGCTCCCAGACCAGCAGCATAAGCATAACTTGGGAACTTTTTAGAAATCCACAGAAAATCTTGTAGAAATAAATTTCTATTGTTTTTAAGCCACCCAGCCTATGGTACTTCATTATAGTGGCCCGAACTAAGACAAAGGTGTACTCCTAGAGTTTATTACATACTGTGTGATAAGATGGCAGAGTGGGAAGGTGAAGTGGGGTTGTGATGAGAAGGATGTTGATCACAGTGGCAAGGGAAATCAAGAACTGCATTTTAAATATGAATCTGAACTTCAGAAAAGAAATATACCTGGGCTGGGGATATAAATTTGGCATTATTGGTGTATGGATGATACTCAAAGGACTAAAGATCACCAATGAAAAATACAGATGGGGGGCTGGGGGGGGTCCTGAAAACCAAACCATGACACACTTTAACATTCAAAGGGTAGAGAGAGACGAGGCACCAGAAGTCTGTATGGAGGCATTCAAGACCGGGTCGGCGGGGGGAACGACACAGGACACGTGTGCCTTCTTCTGATATTTAAATAAATTCTAGCTCATATCCCCTTTATGGTTCTGGGTCTACCCAATCCTCTTCTCGTCTGAAAAATCAAGTATCAGGTGGACCTAATTTCTACTCTGTCCCACCTATATCATCTCAACCTCATTCCTTCACATCTCTTTCAACAACAAGAATACTTTTTAAAAAGAACAGGATGCGGTGGTGGGGGGAGGCAGCAAAAGAGCTTTTATACAGAAAGATTCTGAAATATTTACAGACAAAATAATATGTAGTACAGAACTGACTTCAGAATAACTGAAGTGTGCATGTGTGTGTGTGTGCGTGCACGCACGCGCTAGTAGTAAGGCAAGGGGGTCTAGATAAAAACCACAATAGCTATGAGTTTATGTCTGTTGTAGCCAAGTGACACACACACGGGGGTTTACTGTACTGTTCTCTCCACTTGTATGTTAAGCTTGCATTTTCTACAATAAAACATAAAGGAGGGAGGAGGAAGAGGGGCTGGCAAACGCTAGCACAAGAGAAACCTTTCGATTTTATCCAGAGTAATGACAGCTACAACCAAAAATTCACAGGGTTGACCCAGACATTCCAGAAGATTAAAGGCTCACCTTTAGACTTTAAGGGTAAAAGATTTTTCCCTAAACCATATGTTTTTATTTTAAAATGTCTCAAAGATGCTTAAGTCAGGCACAAATTTACCAAAACAGTGACGCAACAATTCTCCAAAGGGCTATGGCAAACTAAGCTCTACTGAACACTTTCATTTCTTAAGACACCTAAATGACTTTAATAAAATTTCACCATTGAGAATGTCCTACATTAGTCTGGGAAGCTACAGAATCATTCATACGTAACTGAGCAGGGATCAAGTGCTCCTACACTAGTTTAAAAAAAAAAAATCACTCATCACACACACATTCCGTGAGATACACTAGGTTCAACAGTTGTTAAGCAGCGAGAAGTTGGGCACTGCATGCTCTCTCCTGGTCATAAACCTGTTCACTACTCAATTAGGATACTGTATTTGAGAAAATAATAGTTCACAGTAATCTTCACATTCTTTATAAAGCATTACCTTCTTCTGAACACAATATAGGCCGATGCACCCTTCCTTGCATGAAACATGACAGTTATCTTTAACTCATCAAGTTTAGATTAATTTTATTTTACATACACACATACACATACCCATGACCATCCCTCGAAGTAGCAGAGAGGAACCAAGTCTCCACCTCTTCTGCTATCGATAAAATAAAAATTTTCCATAGAAATGCTGAGGACTGAAATGATCCACAAAAAGTAGAAATTTGGCAATATCAGCACTCACATTTAAATTGAAATCCTCAATGATAAAGCACATGCCATAAATCCATAAATGCACTAAATTGACTACTTGCCCAAAAGACAATCCCTCTTCATTTCTTAACCAAATTCGCAGAACTTTCCCACTGCCCACCCACCCAAGGCCTCTTCCCTGAAAGTTCCATGAAGATTTGGGAAGAACCAAAAAGGGAAGAGGAATCTTTTATTAAATTTACATGGTATCTTTCCTCCCAGAATTCAAAGTTAAATAAAACCAAGGAAAGAAGACCAGAAGGTCACAGCACTAACGGCCTAGAAGACAACACAAGTCCAATTTAACTGCTATTACGGACCAAATTACACCAGAACACAGTATTCGCAAGAATATGTGTAAATTAAACAACAAAGCAAAATGTTCGAGATCTAGTTTGTCGTGATTACTTTTATTTTCTGGACTGAGAGTTGAGTCCCACAAAAAGTACGAAAAAGAAAATTATACACACACACATATACATATATGTATGTATATGGCTCACAATTCTTCAATTATTTCCAGATTAAAATACTTCTCCTGAACGCTTGTTTTTGTTATTTGGGGTGGGGGTATGGCAGAGCTGGAGTACGGTATAACACAGGAATAGAAAGCAGATGCTACAACAGTAAGAGTGTCAACCCCTTCTCCCAAAACATTGTGCTCACCTCTGGGCTTATGTTCACACTTATTGCCTTGGCTTCCTTCTGTCCCCTGGCCCTGCTTCTTCCCCTTTTTACTCTACTTACTTATTCTCTATCCAACCCCATCCTCTCTAATATTTGATAGTCAAAATAATATCCCATGCTAAAAGCATTCTCTGAAGTATTTCCAGATAGTCCAACCAAATATCCTCTCCCCCTTTCTCTAAACCTTAGAAGCTTATTACATTTTTTAGAGCATATGCTTATTTCTGCCCTGTATTTATCACAGACAACAACTTATATATCTGACTTCACATCCTTAGTCTAAGTTTAACCATAGCATGTTATCCTCAGAGCCCAGCAAAAAATTCTTGTAAAAAGCAGGCACTCGGACTTCCCAGGTGAGTTAACAATCTGCCTGCCAATGCAGGGGACATGGTTTCAAGCCCTGGTCCAGGAGGATCCCACATGCCACGAGCAACCAAGCCCGTGCGCCACAACTACTGAGCACGCGCACCCAGAGCCTGTGCTCCACAACAAGAAAAGCCACCGCAATGAGAGAAGCCCATGCACCGCAACGAAGAGTAGCCCCTGCTCGCCACAACTAGAGAAAGCCCACACATAGCAACGAAGACCCAACGCAGCCAAAATTAAATTAATTAATTTTTAAAAAAGCAGGCACTCAATATTTATTGGGGGGGGGGTGCGTTCACCCCCTAGATACAAACAACTGTCATACAAGTTTTCAGTGTGGGCTTAAATAATTTGACTTCCATCTTCCTGTTTTGAAAACTGTTTCACAAGAATGATTCATACAGTTGATTCACATCCAACTGCCCCCAGTGGCTCAAGAATCAATCCTAAAAGGCACCAGACACAGAATAGCAGTTTCTAATCTATGAAGTCTTAACTTTTCAGTAGAAACTAATGTCAATTCAGTTAAAGAGAAAGCAGAGAAAAGGAAAACTAGATGTCTTTCTTAACTGCTCTATTCTCAAACCCAGAGCAATATTTGGAACATCAAAGAAATGTAATGTTTATTTACTAAATAAATGAGAAAAAAACCTCTTCATCTTTATTAAAATGAACTCACATTACTCTCATTATTTTCTTTCCTCTTACAGCACTTGGCCAAATTTTTGGAATCAAGTTTAAAATATTTCATAGGCAGGGAAATGTATAATGCCTAACATGCTTTGGGTACCATGACAAATACAATTAAATACTTGCTTTCATCAAGTTCTAAAGTCCTAGTTCCCTCAAGTCACTTTATAATTTCCTTTTTTTTTTTTTAATTTTTACTTTTTGGCTGTGCCTCGTGGGATGTGGGATCTTAGTTCCCCCACCAGGGATCGAACCTGTGCCCCCTGCATTGGAAGCACAGAGTCTTAACCGCTGGACCACCAGGGAAGTCCCACAATTTCCATTATTAATCTTTTCTCTTTAATATCTATTTCTCCATCAGGAGTCCTCCCACCATTATATCACTCATTCATCTATAAGCACATGCTTATCTAAGCATTCGAGGAATTGCTTACTAAAGTACTCAGCACAGAGAAGCACAGAGAAAACCTAAGCTCTGGAGTGATACAACCCTGATTCTAGTTCTTGCTCTTAAGCAATTACTAAGCCATGTGACAGTGTAAGTCACTTGCTGTGTCTAGCACTCGTTTTTCTATCTGCAAAAATGTGAAGAATTAACATGTATATAAAAGCATAGTGTCAATAATAGGCACTAAGTGAGTGTTAGTTTCCTTCCCTCTTCTGTAATAGAACCCTCTGACTTTGGAAACTATCACTAGAGGAACAGAAAGCATTCTTTGAAAACACCGTCCTAAAAAAAAAACCAAAACACTAAAATTAAACAAAGCACCTTTGGCCCTAGTCTAAAAGCTGCCATATCATTTAAGTAAATCAGTATAATGAAGAGAGACAAGAATTATCTTCTACTTTTTTAATTTAAAAAAGGTCATAGGGCTTCCCTGGTGGCACAGTGGTCGAGAATCCGCCTGCCAATGCAGGGGACACAGGTTCGTGCCCCAGCCCGGGAAGATCCCACATGCCGCGGAGTGGCTGGGCCCGTGAGCCATGGCCGCTGAGCCTGCGCATCCGGAGCCTCTGCTCCGCAACGAGAGAGGCCACAACAGTGAGAGGCCCGCGCAAAAAAATAAAATAAAATAAAAAAGGTCATAATAGGGCTTCCCTGGTGGCGCAGTGGTTGAGAGTCCGCCTACCGATGCAGGGGACGCGGGTTCGTGCCCCGGTCCAGGAAGATCCCACATGCTGCGGAGCGGCTGGGCCTGTGAGCCATGGCCGCTGAGCCTGCGTGTCCGGAAGCCTGTGCTCTGCAACGGGAGAGGCCACAACAGTGAGAGGCCCGCGTACCGCAAAAAAAGAAAAAAAGGTCATAATACATTTTAAAAGTATTAATGTAATAAATGAAAGTCATCACTTCCCCTTCCTCTATTCCCATCTCATCCTTTAGAAATAAGCACTGTTAATACTCTGGTGTAAATATATTTTTTGTTACCAAAGTTCTGTTATAGATATTTGGAAAATAAACAATAACATAAAGAAAATATCACCTATACAACCACTGAAATTTTAAAAAACAAGTATATTTCCATCTTAAAATTATATTCATTTCCATTTTTAAAACACATGATGGGGAAAGAACAGCCTTTTCAATTAATAATGCCGTGACAACAAGCAAGAGAATGAATTTGGACCCCTACCTCACACCACATCAAAATTAACGCAAAGTGGATCATAAGCTTAAATATAAGAGCTAAACTCATAAAACTCCTAGAATGAAGCATAGGAGTAAATTCATGACCTTGGGCTAGGCAATACTGTAATATACTATGATACAAAAAGCAAAAGGAACAAAAGAAAAAAAAAGACTAAATGGATTATACCAAAATTTAAAACTTTTGTGCACTGAACATAACAAGAAAGTGAAAACAATCCAGAGAAGGGAATATCTGCGAGTCACATATCTGACTAGAGATTTGTATTCAGAATACATAACACACTTACAATTCAACAATTAAAATGACAAATAACCTATCAGTACTTTAAAAATGGGCAAAGGATCTGAACAGACATTTCTCCAAAGAAGATATGCAAGTGATAAGCACCTGAGATACACAAATGGATCAACATCAGTAGTCACCAGAGAAATGTAAATCAAACCAGTGATATGACTCCACAGCCATTAACATGGCGCTACAATTAAAAAGACAATAAAAAGTGTCGTGTCCTTAAGGATGTGGAGCAATTGGAACCCTCATCCATTGCTGGTGAGAATGCAAAATGGTACAGCATCTCTGGAAAACAATTTGTCAGTTTCTCAAAAAATTAAACAGAGTTACCATACAACCCAGCAATTCCACTCCTAGGTACAATACCTGAGAACTGAAAATATATGTACACAAAAACTTGTACATGAATGGTCACAGCAGCATTATTCATAATAACCAAAAGGTGGAAATGACCCAAAGTTCATCAATGAATGAACGAATAAAGAAAATGCTGTACAGCCATACAATGGAATTTGGCCATAAAAAGGAATGAAGTACTGATACATGTTATTTTATGTATAAACCTTGAAAATATTGTGTTAAATGAAGTCAGATGCTAATGGTTACATATTGTATGATTCCATTTATAAAAAATGTCTAGCATAGGCAAATCCGTAGAAAGATTAGTGGTTGCAAGGGGCTGGGTAACGGAAGAGAGGGGGAGAGGAGAATGACTGCTTATGGCTAACAGGGTTTTTTGGGGGGGATGATGAAAATGTTCCAAAATTAGACAGTGGTGATAGCTGCACGATTCTGTGAATATGCTAAAAACACACTGAATTGTACACTTTCAAAGGTGAATGTTATGGTATATGAATTATATCTCAATTTTTAAAAAATACTAAAAAAATCTTTAAAAATGTAGTGACTGCACTGTGTCACACCAAATGTGAATTAGTACCTGGCAACTTAGAAAATACTTTAATATTAAAATCTTCCAGCTTATAAAAAGGAGGATTCTACAAAGACATTTAAAATAACTGAAAACGCAGCACATTTTAACTTATTTCTTTTTTCAATTTTTAACTATGGTAAAACACACACAAACACACACTATTTAAGTGTACAGTTCAGGGGTGTTAAGCATATTCACATTGTTGTGCAACCATTACCACCACCCATCTCCAGAACTCTTTTCATCTTGCAACTGAAACCCTGTACTCCTGATTCCCCCTTCTCTCCAGCCCCTGGCAAACACCATTCCCCTTTCTACTATCTATGAATTTGACTACTCTAGACACCTTATGTAAGTGGAATCATACAGAATTTATCTTTTATGACTGGCTTATTTCATTCAGCATAATGTTCTCAAGGTTCATTCATGTTGTAGCACATGTCAGAATTATCTTCCTTAAGACAGATAACCAACAAGGACCTACAGTATATAGCACAGGGAAATCTGCTCAATACTCTGTAATAACTTAAATGGGAAAAGAACTTGAAAAGAATATAACTGAATCACTTTGCTGTACACCTGAAACTAACACAGCATTGTTAATCAACTGTATTCCAATAGTACAGAATAGAATAAACTTCCTTTTTAAGGTTGAATAACATTCCACTTTACGTCTACACCACACTTTATCTATTCATCTGTTGGAAGACACCTGAGTTGCTTTCACTGACTTAATTCTTATATGATCAATATCTGGAGTAAATCAATTTATTAGGAAAAATTAGATTATGCTGATATTTGCCCAACTCTGGGAATGTACTAAAAGCTAATGAACTACATACTTTAAATGAATGAATTAGATGGTATATGAATTATAATTCAATAAAGCTGTTAAAAAAACCATGAAAGCTCTTTCTCATGGACATATGAAAATAATAAGTGTTAGTTCCCCACCCACGTAATCAGTGTGAAGTATTTCCACTGCCAATACACTGGAAGTATCTGCTATCATTTTATATATTTCCTCTAGCCAGTATTCTGAACTGGATTAGGAATGAAAATATTTAACAAGTGATCTAACAAGAGATTCCATTAAGTAAGGGCCATTCAGGAGACAAAAATCATCCCAAACTTAATCTTCCTTCATTAATTCTAATAGTAAATTGTTTTGACAGTCCAAAATTATTTTTGTAGTTTAAGAGAAATAAAGATCAGTAACAGCCTTTACACTAGCAATGAAAGTGACCCACAAAGTCATGATTTTCCATTAATTATATACTCTATCCCACCCCTTTCCTTCTGAATTTCATATCTTAAATAATTCTGAGGAAAGAAATGACATCCTTTCTTCGCTTTAAATCAATGGTTCTCAAACTCTGGTCTTGCACCAGAATCATATGGAGGGTTTACTTGTTAAAAACAGACTGTTAAACAACCCAATCCAAAAAATGGGCAGAAGACCTAAACAGATATTTCTCCAAAGAATATATACAGACTGCCGACAAACACATGAAAGAATGCTCAACATCATTAATCATTAGAGAAATGCAAATCAAAACTACAGTGAGATACCATCTCACACCGGTCAGAATGGCCATCATCAAAAAATCTACAAACAATAAATGCTGTAGAGGGTGTGGAGAAAAGGGAACCCTCTTGCACTGTTGGCGGGAATGTGAATTGATACAGCCACTATGGAGAACAGAATGGAGGTTCCTTAAAAAACTAAAAATAGAACTACCATACGACCCAGCAATCCCACTACTGGGCATATACCCTGAGAAAACCATAATTCAAAAAGAGTCATGTACCACAATGTTCATTGTAGCTCTATTTACAATAGCCAGGACATGGAAGCAACAACCTAAGTGTCCATCGATAGATGAATGGACAAAGAAGATGTGGCACATATATACAATGGAATATTACTCAGCCATAAAAAGAAACGAAATTGAGTTATTTGTAGTGAGGTGGATGGACCTACAATCTGTCATACAGAGTGCAGTAAGTCAGAAAGAGAAAAATACCGTATGCTAACACAAATATATGGAATCTTAAAAAAAAAAAAAAAAAGGTTCTGAAGAACCTAGGGGCAAGATGGGAATAAAGACACAGACCTACCAGAGAATGGACTTGAGGACACGGGGAGGGGGAAAGGTAAGCTGGGACGAAGTGAGAGAGTGGCATGGACATATATACACTACCAAATGTAAAACAGATAGCTAGTGGGAAGTAGCCGCATAGCACAGGGAGATCAGCTCGGTGCTTTGTGACCACCTAGAAGGGTGGGATAGGGAGGGTGGGAGGGAGGGAGATGCAAGAGGGAAGAGATAAGGGGATATATGTATATGTATAACTGATTCACTTTGTTATAAAGCAGAAACTATCACACCATTGTAAAGCAATTATACTCCAATAAAGATGTTAAAAAAACAAACAACAGACTGTTAGGCCTCAATCCCATAGTTTCTAATTAAGCAGGCCTGAGAATTTGCATTTCTAAACTAAGTGAGGAATTTCTAACCATGAACTTAAATTCCCAAGTCATGCTCATTCTGCTGGTCTGTGGACCACACTTTGAAAACCACTGTTAAAGTCTAAAGGCAAATTTAAAGGTCTGGATAAAATTTAAAATATCAGTATTATATTATGGCACTTTAAGTGAATATTTGGGATAGACAGTAAAAGGATGAAAAATTATAAGATGTTGCCTGTGTATTCTTTGTTATTAAAAAATTTTTTTGTTTAGAGTTAAATCATGCAGATCAGTATCTGGTTGAAAAGAAACTTAGTCTTTCAAAGTTTATAACTTTGATTCAAAACAACCAGCTTTCATTGGTGTCCATCCTAAAAAAAGGTCTTATACATAGTAACAATTGATACAAACAGTTCTCACTAGCAAAGTATTTCAAAGAAAATCAAAGAGGAATGCAGAGAGGCCTAAACATCAAAGGACACTTGCAATTTTAGACAGTTTGGGGGTAAAATTATTTATTATTTTGAGTGTTACCACAATGAACTGAATACTGTCGGCCCTCCATATTCCAGGGTTCCACATCCTGGGAATCAACCAACCTGGGATACAAAGGGTCGACTGTACTACACCACTTTATATAAGGCATTTGAAGAATCCATGGATTTTGGTATCTTGGGGGGAGGGCGGGAGGCAGGGTGTGTGTGTGAGGGGGGACCACACTCCTGAACTAATCCCCACCCCCACTCCAGATACTGAAGGACAACTGTATTTGCAAAGCAGTTTTTTAACTGTTTGTCTTCAGACTCTTTCTTCTATTCTAATAAGTACATACATTTGTGAGAGTCTTCATCCTAAAACAATTTCATTATGTCAAAACCCTGAGCAGGAATGTTCCTACTGCTTAAACAAAAGCATTCGAAACTCCTTTTCCCAGGCCTTTTCGGACCCTCCACAATTGCTACAACCCAGGTGTTTCAAGTAACCTCCCCGCTGCCCTACCACAATTCAATGATAGCCACAGCAGCTCTACAAGCCAGCCATTAACATTAGTGTGCCATGCCAAAGATCAATGCCGCAGATCACTAACAACACATATTTGGACTAGGAAAAAGGAAATATAGTTCTAAACCCTAAGAATATTTTTTTTTTACTGGTTAAAACTAAGTCAAGTAGGTGGGTTCTTAGGTATGAAAGAGACATCTTGCAGTTTCTGGTCACATTCCATTTCCTGGTAGATTGTTCAGCATGCCCTTGTTGACTGAAACCTATCCTCCCCCTCACACTGGTAACCTAAGCCAGCTCAATTTTCAAATTACAAATCTACCTTTCAGGCCGATAGATCTTGAAGTAGGAAATATCCACATTTAAACTCAGCCATTATCCTATGGAACAGGGTCCAAACTGAAGCTTTGCCACTAGGAATCATTTCATAGAACCCTAGATTTAGCTACTCTTCGAGACAAGAAAGCAGCCAAAGTGCCCTTCTCTTCCCTCAAAGTTGTCTACACATCTAAATCAAGTTCACTGGAGGGAGGAAGGGGATATTTAAGGGTCTCAGGTAAATAAATACTTCCATGCAATATCTTGAGTTCATAAAAGGTCTCTCTTGCACTAAATTCAAAACATTCATTCCACTGAGCTACTGTGGAAACACTGGGTGCAAAATAAGAAAAAAAATTTTTTTTCAGCTTAGAGTCCAAAAAAATGTAATACAATTACAATTGTGGCTCTTTGTTAGGACTTTTGTTGTTATTTTATTTTATTTTTTTGGCTGTGCCACACAGCATGCAGGATCTTAGTTCCCCGACCTTGGATCAAACCTGGTGCCCCCTGCAATGGAAGCTCGGAGTCTTAACCACTGGACTGCCTGAGAAGTCCCTGTTGTTGTTTTAAACTTATGTGAAGTGGGAATTCCCTGGCGGTCCAGTGGTTAGAACTCTGCACTTTCACTGCCGAGGGCCCGGGTTCAATCCCTGGTCAGGGAACTAAGATCCTACAAGCTGGGCGGCCAAAAGAAAAATGAAACAAACAAACAAACAAAAACTACATGAAGTATCAAAAAAAAAGTAAGCTTTAACAGTCAAACATCACTTTCCGACTCTTCCCAGACCGCTTTATGGACTGACCATGTTCTCCCAACTAAATTAAAATCTGAAGAGAGAGGGCTTCCCTGGTGGTGCAGTGGTTGAGAGTCCGCCTGCCGATGCAGGGGACACGGGTTCGTGCCCCGGTCCGGGAGGATCCCATGTGCCGCGGAGTGGCTGGGCCGGTGAGCCATGGCCCGCAGAGCCTGCGGGTCCGGAGCCTGTGCTCCGCAACGGGAGAGGCCACAACGGTGAGAGGCCCGCGTACAGGGAAAAAAAAAAAAATCTGAAGAGAGAAATGCAAGCTCTTCAGATCACCAAGCAGAAGGCCATCACAGTTCCGCCCTCTCCTACATAGATGATAATGACCAGGTAAACAAAAAATAAACTAACCAATTACAAACACTTCATATTAAAGCAGTCTCCACTTTAGAGTTTATGGATAATCTACGTTTCTGCAGTTGGGATCAAAAAGCCAGCTGTACAAAGACAAAATGGGCAAGGCCATACGTGAGAAAAACAAAGATTTAAGTTGACAGCAGGCTAGATAAGACTGTCAAAGTAGCTGAAATTGCAATAATAAAAGTACTGTTATCAGAATAGGGCTTAGTGATAGGACCACCAGACTCTGTAATACTAACCAAGCCACAAGACAGTTGTCTCACAGAGATCCAAATAGAAACACACAGAGAAGTAACAAGGATAGTCCATCAGACCTAAAAATGGCTAAAAGAAGGTATATTTAGACAAAAAAGCACATGACATTCATTAAATGAAATAATCCATGTTAAAAAGTGTTTATTAAATATCATAAGCTGGTCAGTCAACTGTCAGTCCATAGGTAAACAGTGGCTTTCAAATACTTGAGCAGCTATCACGAGAAGACACTCTATGGGGAGGGAGAAGGAACAAAACTAGCACCAACACAGAAGATGCAGGAAGAAATTTTTTTCTCCAAAGACATGTAGACTTTCCCTGTTGTCCAAGAAAGTGATGATGTCTTCATTCAAACCAAGTATGGATAACCTTTTTGGAAGACTTACTATAAAGGGACATATGAATGAGTCTCCTAGTCTATCACAAACAAGCTGTGAGACCACAGTAAATTTGTCTAGAACTCAGTTCCTCCATCTATGAAATTAAGAGGGTAGCCCAAGTACCATCCAAGGACTTAAAACTCATAGCAAAATTCCATGACTCTAAGATCATTACTTTTGTAAAGGAGAAAAATAGAGCTACCTGCTTTAGAGCACATGGATTAGCTAGATTTAGTTTTCATGCCATAGAACTATCAACCCAAAGGAAAAAACAGTGGCAGTATTTTAAATACATATGCATAAATTTTACCAAAAGGAATTGCTCATAAAAGTCTTATTCTAAGAGAAATGTAACATTAGTGCCTACTAGATGGTAGGCAGTGATTTTCACTTATATTTTTTTGTGTAACATTTTAAAGATGTGCAAAGTCACTATTATCCCTTTTGCAGATTTCGTTAAGAATTTAAATCACCAGGATAGTTTTATTTTAAAATATCATTTATCCTGCCATTACTCTTTCAACCTATTGGAGAGGGGTAGGAGGCGGCATAAATATATACAATTATAAAGTGTTTATCAAAAATGAATTATTTCCTAATATTACTTGTACTTATTTCCAGACTTTTAAAGTAGGTAAGATACCAGATAAAAGATGTAAAAAATTTTTTTTTCATGTTTAGTATTTTTGCTATTTGCCAGCAATAAAAATATCTAATGAAGAGATCCTATTCAAAAAAACATTATGAAAAAAGTACAAAATGCTCAAAAATACCCTTATAAAATAGGCTAAACGAATATAAAGAAAACTGAACAACCCAGATTTTGGATGGAAAGATTTGTTTTTCAAATTAACTTGTGGGTTTAAATAAGTTGTTTTGAAATATTAGTTATCTACCTGGGAAATGTGGCGGAGAGGACTTACTTAGATCCTCATAGCATGCAACAAAAAATGTTTTGATGGATGAAAGGGCTAATTCCTAAAAAATAAAACCACTAAAAACATCTAGAAGAAAATAAGAAAAAAATTCTCCTATTAATGTTGGAGGGGTAAAGGATTTCCAATACCTTAAGTTGAGAAAGAAAGCTCAAGAGAAAAGATCAATAGACAAAAAATTTAACTCTATATAATTTGTATCTTATTCAAGTCTGATTTCCAATATTATCAACAAAGGATTAATAGCTCTGCTACATCTAAGAATCATAAAAATGAATGACTACTTTTTTAAAAGATTAATTTAAACCTATGAGAATGTTCAACCTCACCAAAAATTTTTAAATGCAAATTTAAATAAACATGTTATTTTTTACCCATAGGTTTAGCAAACATTAAAGGATCATTCTCCGTGCTAATTGGAATATGGTTAAACAACCGGATATACTGCTGCTATAAATGAATACAACTGAAAGAACCTTTTTGGAAAGCAAACTAACAAGGTATACCTGGTATACCTGGGTCTTCTGAGCTGCTCAAATTCTCTTTTATAGATTCTGAGACCCTAAATAAATGATACAAAACGAGCTTTATGCATAGCAAACACCAGAAAAGTCCATCAATAGAACAGTAAAACAAGTATGTAGTGAAAGGAAATATTTTACACCTTCCTTTTTCGTACTATGTTCAATCCAGTGGATATCTAAAAATCACACATTTAGAAAAACCCAACTCCATATGTACACTGCAAAACCAAATACATGCATATAGCTATAATATACCCAAATTAAAAAGTCCTCAGGGGCTTCCCTGGTGGCGCAATGGTTGAGTCTGCCTGCCAATGCAGGGGACACGGGTTCGAGCCCTGGTCTGGGAGGACCCCACATGCCGCAGAGCAACTACATGCCGCCACAACTACTGAGCTTGCGCGTCTGGAGCCTGTCCTCCGCAACAAGAGAGGCCCGCGCGCCACAATGAAGAGTGGCCCCCACTGACCGCAACTAGAGAAAGCCCACGCACAGAAACGGAAACCCAACACAGCCATAAATAAATAAATAAATGAATGAATGAATGAATGAATGAATGAATGAGAAAAAAGAAACAGTACGTGTCTTAAAAAAAAAAAAGTCCTCAAAGGCCATGAGACAAACTAAAAATATGGGACCTTCAGATGAAATGGGGGGGGGAAGGAAAAAGTAGGGTGAGAATATTCATTTAAGAGCCAAATACCAGGGACTTCCCTGGTGGTGCAGTGGTTAAGAATCCGCCTGCCAATGCAGGGGACACGGCTGCGTTGGGTCTTCGTTGCTGCGTGCGAACTTTCTCTAGTTGTGGCGAGCAGGGGCTACTCTTCGTTGCAGTGTGTGGCTTCTCATTGCTGTGGCTTCTCTTGTTGCGGAGCATGGGCTCTAGGCACTCGGGCTTCAGCAGTTGTTGCACGCGGGCTCAGTAGTTGTGGCGCACGGGGTTAGCTGCTCCGCGGCATGCGGGATCTTCCCAGGCCAGGGCTCGAACCCGTGTCCCCTGCATTGGCAGGCAGATTCTTAACCACTGCGCCACCAGGGAAGCCCACTAATCTGTTTTAAAGTTCAAAAAAAGCTGGATAGTCTAAACTGCATTTCCTCAATTCTTATGAATGGGAACAAGGTCAAACTCTAGGTGGTAAAAAAGAGTATATGGCTAAAAATAGATCTTTAAGAACTGACAGAGACTATAAATTCCATCATCCCATCCAAAGATCTGCTTCTTATAGTCTGCTTTAAACCCACTCTATACAAAGAAAAGCCACAAGGAGTGATTCTGCATGGAAATAAAGGTCTTTTGTAATATGACTTAAGAGCACTGGTAAACTCAAGAGTCCACATTCACTTAACTGTTATGTTCCAACTCACCCTCTATGGGCCCATCCCATATTTCAAATACAGACACCACCTCCTGGCCTTTCCTATTTCCTAAGATTCTTAGGAAGACAAATCTACTGATTTATGCAACAAATTTTCTATTTCTATTTAACCAATTTGATAATATAATATCTGGAAATAGTTCTAAATTTCCCAAACCTCTGTCATCATGAAATTTCGAAAAGATAGTAGCTACCCAGGAAAGTTATCTTCCTGAAGAACACTGCTGTACTATGCTGAAACACAGCCTTATTCTCAGGGCTAAGCAACTACTTAGGTCTGAATTTCCATGCAATAAATAGCTCCACAAGATTTTTTTTTAAACAAAAAAGCACAAACTGTCAGGCTAGTACAGCTTACAAAACCCCTTCTGTTATGAACTAGGAAATCAAACTACAAAACTTACCTAGAGTGTGTCTAAAATAATATAACGAGCTCTAAGTGAAATGATGAGCATGAAGGTACTCCATCTATATTAACTTCTCTAAAACCTTTTTGTTTTCCATTCTAGACAGCTAAAGACATCTCCTAAAGAAGCAATTAGTGTACCTCCATAGAGCCCCTCAGTAAGCACTCACTATTATGAGACTAAGTTGTGAACAGCACTAAAATAGATGCTTCATTCATCCACAAGCTTCTGAAAATACCACCACCTCTTATTTGAATAGGCTTTCAGTTTTCACAGGAACTTTCACATACTCTTTTGATCAAAACAATAGGAAACAGGGCATGCCATCAAGCCATGTATGGTCTCTATTGTACAGATAGGGAAACTGATTAAGAAAGGTTATATGGCATAACCAAGGTCAAATAACTGGCCAAGTTGTACAAGGTTTTTCGACAATCCAGGGCTCTTTCCTCTGTACTGAACCTAAAGCGTAAAGCTGAAAAATATCACAGAAATTTGACAGGTTTTTACATCTAGATAATGTTTCTTCTTTTAAAAAGATGAAAGATCCAATCAATTGACTAAGTAATGTGTTGCTTCAAATTAGGATGACCTGGAAAAGCCACAGTACTTGGATGCAAAACATGATCCAATTAAAAAATTAAATATGCTCAAAATGCAGTAGAGAAGAAATCAATATATGCATTTTGTATTATTGGTTTAAAAATTCTAAACATGTCTTAAAGAGAGGAAGGTGAAAATCCTCAACTGATAAGATACTATATAATCACATGAACTCCTGCTAACGTAACAAATATTTCAAAATGTTCATAAAAAGCAAAAACTTCAGTCCGTATGGGAATAGGTTTCGGGTAAAAGTAGTTGTTTTCCACATGAAGCAACATCTGGTAATAGAAGTCTGTATGCATGGCAGTGTTTTCTCCAAGTTTGATGCAAGGATCACAGATATCAGAATTACCTATGAGGGGGCTTCCCTGGTGGCGCAGTGGTTGAGTCCACCTGCCGATGCAGGGATGCAGGGGACACGGGTTCATGCCCCGGTCCGGGAAGATCCCACATGCCGCGGAGCAGCTGGGCCCGTGAGCCATGGCCACTGAGCCTGCGTGTCCGGAGCCTGTGCTCCACAACGGGAGAGGCCACAACAGTGAGAGGCCCGCATACCGCAAAAAAAAAAGAATTACTTATGAGGCAAATCCTTGACAGATAAGCCCAGGAATATGTATTTTTTTTAAGAGCTGGGGTGATTCTAATGAACATAAAATTTAAGAACCACCACAGTACAAACTGACGGCAAGTTTAGGGTAGCAATAACCTTGGCCTTGGTAGCTGTACAACTTAAGCAATTACTTATCCGGAGCTGGTTTTTCAATGGTACAATAGGGATGGTAGGGACACATCCTCCCACCTTGGAGAAAAGTTCTAAAGCATTAAAGATGGTTTATTAAAGTACTTCTCATACGGTTTTGACACACAGTAAGTAATGAATAGCAGCAACTACGGTGAAAACTTCATGTATTTATAAATACTGAACACTTTTGACATTAGCAAATAGTTAACAAGTTTTTATACATGGTTGTGTCATTATGCTCCTTGCCTTATAACAACTCCCAAAAGAAAGCAGCATTTCAAAAATGAGAGTCAGTCACCTGATCTGAAGAGAACTGGGGGAAGAGGGGAGCATGGTGAATAAAGATTCTTCCCCTGAAGTTTTAAGGACAACTGGAGAGTTCTTTCATGTTTTAAGGATTAGAATTTAAACGTTACACACAATTTGTTTTATGTTCATAAGTATAACCATCACCTGGTTAGACCATGAGAAAAACCCACTCCTAATCATAAACAGGGAGGAAATATTTATCAAAAGTAGGAAAAATTCATACTTCCAAAGATGAGAGCTCTAAAGCATATTTAACATAGGTCTTTTTAAAGAACAAAACACATAGATGGCTTACAATTAAAAGCCTATTCTACCCCAAAACAACACCCTCAATCACTTACACTTTTAAAAAATTTTTGATTCTTTCTTCTCCCTAAACTCTTAAATCTAAGCAATTGCCAAATTCAATAAATTCTTCTCTGTCGCTCATTCACTCTCTCCTTTCCTTTTTCTGTGAGGACTGCCGCAATCTGGGTTTCATTTCATTTCATTTGACATGAAGGCACAGGCTCAGACCCTAGCCATAGCAACAATGCTGAATAGGATTTCTGCCTCCACCCCTCCAATCTAGGAGTTGGCAAACTTCTGTATAAGGCCAGATGGTAAATACGTTAGGCTCTGTAGAATATAAAGTCTCTGTCTCAACTACTCAATTCTGCCCCTGTAAAACTAAAGCAACCACAGATGGTATACAAGTGAATGAGCATGGCCGTGTTCCAATAAAACTTTATTTACAAAAAACTAACCTCGAGCCACATTTGGCCTACAAGCCAATTTGCTGACCCTTACTAATCCAACCAACTAACACCAACTTCCATCACAGATCATGTGATTGCTCAAAAGTCCCTTTTCTCACAAAGAACGCTCATTGGCCTGATACACAAATGCTTGTGTATAGGTTTAATCTTCATCACCAACAGCTGTATTTCCCTTCACCCACCCCCTATACTACATAGAAACTTATTTCCACATTCCCTTACGTGACTCCTTACACTTCCCCAATTCCAAGCTTTTCCTAAACCTGCATGCAGAATAATCTTCCCTTTTTTCCCCTCCCTCTAGAACACCTAACACCCGCCTTGTTCTCCCCACCCCAATCTAGGTCTAAATCCTATCCTCCAAAATGTCCCTTTTCTGTGTACCAAGAAACTCTTCCTTAGCAGAACTTCCATGGCACTTTATATCTTTTGTGACAATGACTGCACTGTATCTTTTTCTTTTTTAATAAATTTATTTATTTTATTTATTTATTTTCGGCTGTGTTGGGTCTTCGCTGAGGTGCGCAGCCTTCTCATTGCAGTGGCTTCTCTTGTTGCGGAGCACAGGCTCTAGGCACGTGGGCTTCTGTAGTTGTGGCACAAGGGCTCTAGCGCACAGACTCAGTAGTTGCGGCGCACGGGCCCAGCTGCTCCGCAGCATGTGGAATCTTCCCAGACCAGGGCTCAAACCCGTGTCCCCCGCACTGGCAGGCAGATTCTTAACCACTGTGCCACCAAGGAAGTCCCAATTGCTTTGTATCTTATACAAAGTGAATTATGTAAATATCTTAGGTCTCCTAAGCCTGTGGATCTATTTATGACTCATCTCAGCACTTCCCATAGTACTTTACACTCAACAAATATTTAAGAAATTATTACTATTTCAAGAAAATATTCCTACAATTAAAATCCTTCGCATAACACAGTACTTTTAAAGTAATAAGCCTGAGGCCCTCTTGTTCTGTTTTAATAAAGTACATTGCACAAGAACTGGTGACACTGGCTCAACAGATTATACCTTCAAAAATCACTCTCAATCTCATTACTCAGAAGGCAGCATGATAAAGTGCAAAGAGCAGAAAAGGCCTCGATTCAAATACTGGTTCTGCCACTGTTGTTGAGTTTCTGCTTCTTCCTGTGTAAAATACAAGACATATCTCGTTTCACTGTGTTTCGCAGATTTTGCGTTTTTACAAATTGAAGGTTTGTGGCAACCCTGCACTGACATTTTACCAACATCATTTTCTCCTGTGTTTGTGTCTTGTTTTGGTAATTCTCACAATGCTTCAAACTTTTTCATTACTTCTATATTTTTTATGGTGATCTGTGATCAATGATCTTTGATGTTACTACTGCAAAAAGATTACAACTCCCTGAAGGCTCAGATGACGGTTAACATTATTTAGCAGTATTTTTCAATTAAAGTATGTACATTTTTTTAGGCATAATGCTATTGCACACTTAATAGACTACAGTATAGTGTAAACTTTTATATGCACTAGGAAAACAAAAAATTCGTGTGACTCACTTTATTGCGATATTCACTTTATTGCAGTGGTCTGGAAGCGAACCCAAAATATCTCCAAGGTATTCCAATTACCTACCTGAGGGGACTAGGAATGACTATTAGCACATAGCAGGCATCCAGTAAATTAACATGCATTATGACTTTCATATAAATTTATGAGCCCTTGTCTAAGTTGACTGCAAGGTCCCTATTCTGTCAGCAAAAACTGTTGAACATCTTCTGTGCTCAGCAATATGAATATGAAGAAGACATGGATGGTGCCTGTTGAAAAGAATTCAGCCGGTTAAGATCCTTTCACAGACAAGTAGCACAATATACTGAGTGCTAAACTTCCACCTAATTCTGAAAAGATGAAAGCTGAAGATTTCGAAATTATTTTAGGCATAAAGTTAAACATTAACAACAGTGTATAATAATCAAGTTAAGTTCCTATCAAATTGAAATTAAAATGTCAAGCTTCTTACACTGGCCTACAAGGGTTTCTGATTTCATCTCCTACCACTCATTCTATACCTGGATGACCATGCGTGCTCCTGCCACCCGGCTTTCCTACGTAAAATTCAACAAGCCTAGCTCAGTCCCACCTCGGGGCCTTTGTACTTGTTCTTCACTGGGACTGCTCTTTGTCAAGATCTTCACAGGACTTCTTCTCTCACTTCATTTAGATCTCAGCACAAACTCTCGTCAGAGATGCCTTCCCCAACCACCCTATTTAAAATCACCACCTCCCTCAGATAACTATCACTTTCAATCTCCTTACGCTGCTTTATTTCTTGTTTTAGCAACTGTTAACTGGCCTTATATCATTTACTCATCATCTATCTCCCATATTAGGATAAAACCTCATGAAAACAGGAATTCTATATTGGCAGCTGTATCCCTAGCAACTATAATAGAGCCTGGAAAATACTAACTACTTGATATACATTTGTTATTTGTTAAATGAATGACATGCTCTTGAGTGATGAAAAATATTCCTTCATCATTACAAATTACATAGCTTCTTACCCTCAACTGGTTCCAATTAAATCTAGCATGTAAAGGCTACTCCTAGGATAGGGGCTCTTAATCTGAGGCTTCTGGGAGTCATTATACCCATTTTTCTGGAAGAAAAGTCTACAGCTTTTCTTTAAAGGGTCCCTAAATCACAAAAAACATCCTAGGGGCAGTGACTCACAACTTTGGTCTTACTGTGGAAGCTCCTGGAGAATTTTAAAAATACAGATGCCTGGGTTCCATCCCAGAGATTATGTTTTACCTGGTCTGGGGTACAACCTTAGCGTCAGGATTTTTTTTTTTTAGTTACCCAGGTGATTACAGTGTACAGCAAAAGTTGAGAACCATGCATGCAACTTGGAAGCAACAATGTTAAATGGATCAGATTTCTCAAAACCACTTATATATGGAAGAAAATAAAATTTAAAAACTAGGAATTCTGAAAGAATTAGCATCTTTGGCAAACAGATTAATATACAAGTGCCTCGATAATTCTATATGACAAACATTTAACACAAAGATTAATATCTCTACCTCTACTTAAATACTAATCTGATACTGATATTTTAATACTTAATCTCAGAACACAAATTATTGTTCATTTAAAACACACCCATTTCAATCAAAAGTTCACTTGTTAATAATTTACTAGATTATAAAATCTAAAAACATCAAGAGAACAACAAAATACAACAGAAGTCCAATCAAGGACTACATTACAACTATGATGCCTTCTGTAGTTCTATTGCTAAAAACTTCTTTGAAGCAATGTATTTCACCAATTAATGTCCTCATTTAGCCTCTACTGTTATAAAGAATGACAGACAGAGGGTTTAGGTGAAACTAATACTGACACACAAAAAAGGAGAAAGAAGAGGGAAGGGGAATTTCAGAGATTTATTTAGATCATGCCAAAAAGGATTTGAAAAAAACAGGTGTCAGACTGACACAGGTGGTGGGTTGTTTTTTTGTTTTTTAAGTCCAACAAGCAAACATGTTATGAGCCAATTCATTGTTACCAATCTAGAGTACCATAGGTTACTAGTTTTTATATCCTCACTCAAGAAGCCCCTTTTAAAAAATGATTGGCAGGATAAGAGACTAAAGCAGCAAAATGCTAAGTATTTGCTAAAAATAAATAAATAAACAACTAAATCCAGAGATGCTAAAGTCCAGAATGATAAATAATTTTTAAATGTTAGGATACTTAGAACCTCTAAGGAACTCATTCCACCTACCCATCTGTCTTGACTCTTGACTGCGTGGAGACATGTGCTGACACAGAGGCACCAGGTCATGAGCCCACCTGATATAGAACATCAGAAACTTAAAGCAACAGTTTTTAAATCTAAAGGAGCTTTGGGGAAGAAAGTCAGACTCTTAGCTATGAAGTCTTCCTGGCTTACTTCTTGGTCATATTGCAATTTTATCCTAAGCATTATTCATTTTCCTTGTCAAGTGAAGTAAATTTAATGAGAAAGTGCAAACAAAGAGACACATGCAGGTACACAACTCGTCAACCCATTTTAATTGAAGAGACTGGAGACAGATGGAGCTTGAAATGCACAGGAAACATGAATAAATGTAAAGCTATCAGAGATGGAAAATTCCTCTTTAAAATTTTCTTTCTACAAAGATAGGCACAGGGACAGCTTTAGTTTGCTATATCATTTTACTCTACATAAAATAATGTTCTCTTATTATTAACTTTCTCTTTTACCAAGAGCGTATGGAAATAAATGTTCTGGGATTAACTAGCAAATAGATAAATGAAGCCACAAAAACACATTCTCAAAATGTGGGCTGGAAATGAAAACAAAGCAACACAGGATATGAACTGAACTCCACTGGCTGTTTACAAAATGTTTTCATGTACACAAGTCTCATACAACAGGAAAAAAACACTAGTACAGAGAAAGACAAGACTACACGGAAAGGCTACCTGGAGATATAGGAGTTGAAGACTTCATGAAATATCAAGAGACCAGGTCGTTTATTCAGTAGCAGGTTACCAACCGAGAATGCTTACTCACTCCTTTTAATTTACTAATACAAGAATAAACAAAAAAGAAAAGTATCAGTAGGAAGAAGAGAGAGAAGCTAAGAAAACTGGATCCAAAGGGAGCTATAAGGTGGGGGAACCCCCGGCCCCGGGAGTTAATTACCCAAGTCAGAAAAAGTAAGAGAACAAAAAAGGTTGACCAGTAAAACCGACTATTTCATGTACAGCTTCAGATGCCTCAACATGCTAGGGCTTTAAAGAGAGAACTCTCCTCTCTCTAGCAATTGCTTCAGTGCCCTGTTCTTCTTGCAACCAGATAATACTGCACTCAACTATATCCCCTCTAAATCAGATGCAGCATTTTGAAATCAGCCCCATTACCCTTAACTCAACTTTGAAGTAGAAGGGAATGAACCCCCCTGGACAAAAGGATATCTAGTTTTAGGGGGTGAAAAGGTATAATAGTGATGGGTAAGAGTGGAAAAAAAGGGGGGCTGGAAGACTAAAAGAACAAAGCAGTGGCTCACAACCTTTTCTCTACCTCAACTTAACTGAGAAAGGCTGACTGGCATATATCTATGTGTTTGAATCAAATGCAACTGGAAATGGGCGAGGTGAGCTAACTGATTTCTGATTCTTCGTTAGGAAGATATTCCTCCTCATGACTGTCCTTAAAGAATTTCTACTTTAAAGGTACGGTGTGACTCATCAATGTCCATCTTCATTGCAAAGCCTTAAACACTACCCAAATACAGTTCAAGTATATTCTTTTCTTAGGGCTGGTGACAAAGAAAGGTGAGGGTGGGATGAGGGGAAGGAGTAAATAATAAGAGAAGGAATAAACAATCAGAGCAGAAACACCCATGACATATGATTTATAAGATGCCTTCTCAAGATTTTATCTCAATTTTAGTTTCTTCATTGGTAAAATAGACACAAAGCTTACTACATAACTAGAGAATGTTATACAAAATGAAACAAAGGGCATTCCTGGAATTCAGCATGAAAGTTGACGCTAGTGCCCTTCCCTCTCTAAGGAGACATAAAGAAGACTAATCCAGAGGCTCTCACCCAACGGTGATTTTGTCTCCCCAGGACACATGTGGCAATGTCTGGAAACGTATTTTGTCGTCACAACTGGGGGAGAAAGAGCGCTACTGGTATTTGGTAGGTAGAGACCAGAGATGCTGTTAAACATCCTACAATGCACAGGGCAGCCCTCCATAACAAAGAGCAATCTGGCCCAAAATATCAATAGGGCCTATGTTGGGAAACACCTAAACAAATTCATTTCTGGAAAAACCACACAAACAGGAGGAAAACAGAGTCTGTAGTTCCTACAGCCTATAAGAAGCCTATTTAGGAAGTAGTTTAAAAACAATCCTATTTTATGGCAGCTATTACTCAAATCACAAATGTCAGGAAAAAAACTTGTAAATGCCGGAAAAATATTTTGTCCTCCCAATTATTTAAAAATGCAGATAAAGTATCATTGAGAACCTATTACATTCATTTTTCTAAATAAGAATAATAACATTCAAGCTTGAAGTTAAACTGGAACGCTCATTTAACAATGACAGCAGAATAAAGTGATACAATTCTTTTAGAAAGCAATCTGGGGGGGGCAAATAGCCTTCTAAATGATATCCTTTGACCACAGAACCCAATTTAAAAGAAAGAACGCAATGTACAAAAGCACTCACTGCATAGAAAAACTGACAGTAGTGTCCAACAATGGATATACACTCAACATCTAAATATCAGTACTATTATCTATGTGCCAGGCACTGAAATAGGACATAGGATAGAGGAAATAATGTATGTAAAAAGCCTAACAAAAACGCCATTAGATAAGTGTTAATAAGTTCCATGCTACAGAAAAAACTAAGGTGCAAAGATCAGAGCACTAGTAAGTCAGACAGCCTAAAGCTCTCTAAACCTTCACACACTGTGCAAGGCTGAATGCAATGAATAATTGAGGTAAAAACTTGATGAAGTATTATGAATCTAGTAAAAATAATCATGACTACTTATTTATATACAGAATTTTATATCTAAATTGAAAACATATACTTTTCAAATACCCATAAAAGGTTTAACAACTGACCATGTAATTGGTCACAAAGACATAGCTCGAATTCCAAAAATCAGAAAGCACACAGGCCACATTCTTTAACACAATGCAACAAAACTAAAAATCAAAAAAATTTTAAAGCATAGGAAAAAATAGAAAAAAAAAGACTGGAAAACTGAACACATCTTTCTAAATAATTGTGCTGAAGACAAACTAAACTTGCTCTCCTCTTTTAGAAAAGAATAATAAAGATATGACACACCAAACTCTTAGAATTTGGCCAAAGAACTAACTCAGAGAAAATGCTAGATACTTAAATGCTTATTTAAGAAAATAAGGCAGATTGAAAATAAATGACCTAAAACTTAAACTTTTTAAAAACTCCAAAGTAAGAAGTGAATACAAAAACAAAAGCAATGAAATAAAAATTGTAAACAAAAGACAAATTCAATCAATATAACCAAGTTGTTTTTAAAAAGAGCTAACTGATAAAGCAGAAAACTTTGTATCCAAGAAAGAAAAAAAGTACATTCAACAACAGAGTAAAGCAATACAAATAATAAATCTATGGGGAAATTTTTAAGAGCACTTTGCAGGGAAAATGTATAACTAAAATTTGGTCTTGAAGGAAGAGATTAAAAACCTTAAACCAGGGCTTCCCTGGTGGCGCAGTGATTGAGAGTCTGCCTGCCGATGCAAGGGACACGGGTTCGTGCCCCAGTCCAGGAAGATCCCACATGCTGCGGAGCGGCTAGGCCCGTGAGCCATGGCCACTGAGCCTGCGCGTCGGGAGCCTGTGCTCCGCAACGGGAGAGGCCACAACAGTGAGAGGCCCGCGTACCACAAAAAAAAAAAAAAAAAAAAAACCCTTAAACCAACAACCACAGAATGAGTTTAAAATATAAGCAAAGACCTATGCCTAAAAGTATAGCGGCAACTAGTTCCAAGATAAAATTTAACAGTCAAGTTCTATCAAAAACATCCGTGAGGGGACTTCGCTGGTGGCGCAGTGGTTAAGAATCCGCCTGCCAATGCAGAGAACACAGGTTTGATCCCTGGTCCGGGAAGGTCCCACATGCCGTGAAGCAACTAATCCCGTGTACCACAACTACTGAAGCCTGCACGCCACAACTACTGAAGCCCACACACCTAGAGCCCGTGTTCCCCAACAAGAGAAGCCACCGCAATAAGAAGCCCACGCGCCGCAAGGAAGAGTAGCCCCCACTCGCCGCAACTAGAGAAAGCCCGCACGCAGCAACAAAGACCCAACGCAACCAAAAAACAAAAAAACAAACCATCAGTGAGTGAACAGATAATCCTTGTGAAAGGATTTGACAGCCAGTCAAAAAGTAAACTACTGGCCATTCCAAGTTACAAACATGGAGGAGGGAAAGCAGCCCCCCTCTTCAAAAAACAAACCACAACACTTAACAACTCCCATTTGATATATGCTAAAAGAATAATCCAGGTCATCCAGATAGTCAATAACTGATAATAGTTAGTCTAAAAACTCCCCACTGGAATGTACACTCCAGAGACAGCAGAGATTTTTGTCTATTTTGCTCACTGCTCTATCTCCAGTGCTTTGAAGAGCCCCTGGCAAATAACAGGCACACAATAAACATTTGCTGAATTAATTTAAGGGTCAATCAACATCAGGAAATCATTTAAAGGCTCTAAAAGAGAAAAATATATATATATGTATACATATATGTAAATATAGATATATAAAATTACCGCCACAGATACTGAAAAGGCATTGACAGTATTTAATACTCAGTTGTAACAAAAATCCTTACTGTGTTAGAAATTAAAAGAACTGTGTCTGACCTAACAAAAGACAATCATCACAAACCCATAGCACAAATCACACTCAATGGCTAAACATAACTTCTCAGGACCCAGACAAAAAGTCCCCATACCTCTGGTACTATTCAACCATGTACTGGAGGGTTCCAGTTTATGCAACTGGACAAGAAAAAGAAACCCAAAGTCTAACAATTGAAAAGGAGAAAACAAAAATGTCACCATCTATCTACTAAGTGACTATCTACCTGGTAAAATCAAATCGAAATAATTGAAAGAACTGCTAAGAACAGTAAAATTCAGTCAGGCAGCCAAACAAAAATATTAACATATAAAAAGTTTTCCCACATACCAGCAAGAAATAAGCTCATGTTTAATAGCATTAAAATCTGTAAAATACATAGAAATAAACACAACAGAAAATATGCAAGGCTTATAGAAAGAAAAGTTTTACTCTAGACATAAAGGACCTCAATAGAGAAAAATATCACAATTTTGGAAGACATAATGTTGTCAAGATGTCATATCTCCAAATTAATGTACAGTCACAAAGCAATCCCAATCCAAATCCCAACATGATTTAAAGGAAGCTGACAAACTGAGGTAAAATCCATATGGAAGAAGATAATGAGCACGAATAGTGCCCTCACAAACATATATCTATTTGTGCAGTTACTCCATCTGATATTTAAAGCTATGGCAAACAGCATATATTATAGATAGTATGCAGAACAACACTGTTATCAGGTAAAGCTTTAATAATTCAAACAGTGTGATACTGATGTAGGAATTGACACTGGCTCAGTGAAACAGAAGACAACACGTTAACAGATATTTATATGAATTTAGTTTACAATCAAAGCAGCACTTCTAAAAGAATGGTCTACTGAATATACTGGTTAGGGAAGACTGTTTATCCATGGATGGAGGTGGGGGGGGTGGGGATAAAGTTCAAGTCTTACCTCAAACCATACACAAAAAAGAGCTGCAGAGACAACAGATTGGTGCTTGCCAGAGGTGGGTGGTAGGGGTTAGATAAAATGGATGAAGAGAGTCAAAAGGTACAAACTTCTACTTATAAAATAAGTAAGTTATGGTGGTGTAATGTACAGCACTGCCAACTACAGTTATTAATACTGTATTACATATTTGAAAGTTGCTAAGATAGCAAATCTTAAAAGTTCTCATCACAAGAAAAAAAAATTCTGTAACCATTAATGGTGATAGATGTTAACCAGACTTACTGTGATCATTTCACAATACCTACAAATATTGAATCATTATGTTGTGCACCTGAAACTAATATAATGTATGTCAATCATACCTCAACTAAAAATTTTTTAATAAAAGAACTTTAAGAGATAAACATAAAAGCTAGACAAAGTCACTCCTCTTAGGGAAGCTCCTCTCCAACAAAAGGGCTTTCACTCCAAACAATTTCACTTCATTTCTTTCCCTCCCCAAACACTGACAATCTCTTCTTGCCTCTGCTAGCTACATCAATATTCTGCCAATTTTCAAGGATCAAAATCCAGTCACATCATCAAGTTTCCTAAAGTGTGTAATCAGTGAAATATGTTAGATTTGGAGTCAAGAGCTCTAGCAGAACCTTGACTCTTATCCTAATAACCTTTAGCACAGTCACTTGACCTCTCTGTCCCTAGGTTTCTCGTTTGTATATGACAAATTTGTACTTAGCTCCAAAGTGAGTTCTAAAATTCTCTATTTCATCAATGTTGCACCTGGACCTTTCTTATTCCACATACATCACCCCAGTTCAAAAGACTTATTTGCAGCTAGGCTACTTTCTTTTAAGTCTTGCCCTGCTCCAAACCATCCTACACCTCCGATCCATCCAGTCCACATCCACTCTCAAAGACTCCTTATGAGAGCACTTTAATTATGCCATTCCCACGTTAGTGATTCTCCACTATTCTTAGGATAAAATCAAAATGCACTATCCTGGCATTCAAAAACAATATGACCCCAACTTACTCTTCCAACCTCATCTTACGCCTTCTTGAACCTTTTATCTGTGGCATATAGCTCCCTTCCCTGTTACCCAACACAACATCCTCCATCTCAGGCTCCTCATCCTTGCACCTGACACATCCTATTTCTCTTGGAAACCTAAGTGCCATCCTTGATCCAAACTAAAGTTCCATCTCTTCTCAGGTCTTCAGATCACCTTACTTATTATTAGCCCAGAGCAATCACGCTTTCCTCCTAAATTTCAGCATTTAATGCCAGTACCATGTATCTAGTACTCAGCAAACATTGCCTAATTCTAATGCTTCTTTTTCTACTTGAGGGGGGGGGCGGGCCATATGCGTAATCAGTCACATAAATTATTCCTTGAAAGCAGGAACCACGTTCTCGATTCTACTTAATTGTTTTCATCATTCCTTATTTTACTATCAGAGAAGTGTTTCCTTGCCCTTTGGGGGCAACGTTTATCTTGATGATACACAATCCTGAAAGGTTAGTCTCCAAATAATTAAGAGTTACCTTGAAATTTTTTATATTTATTCTTTGCTCAGAGAATTCTGGATCTCCTTTTCTGGAATTGCCATAGGGACACTTTTCACTACCCTCAATGATGACACATCTTAGTTTCTACTCCGATGATCAACTCTGGTTAAATCCTCTGATCACTGCTGAAGGACTCTATTAAAGGAATATAAACTGTAGCTCTTTGAAGGCTGGCCTACTAGGAAACACCCGAAGACAATGCTGTTCTTTACCTTTCCGTAAGTCTGCCAGGCAATCTTACTGTTCATGGATGAAATTAAGGAAATTTATCTCATCTGGGAATACCATCACACTATTTAGAGGACACCATGGAATTATAAATAATCTAATATTGCTTTAGACATTAGTGGAAATAATAACCTCCTGCATCTAATAAAACGTGAAACCAAGTATATACATATCATGTCAACATCTTGAAAGCACACTTGGAAATATCAAAGTCACCTCACACTTTTCAACTCTTGGGTCTGAGCCCTACTTATTATCGAGTTATCACTAAGAGCAAATTAATAGAGTTCTCATTTGGGAGGACAATCAGTGCACCAAACTTCCTGCAAATACAAAGTTAGCCTTTCCACTTAAACTTCCAAGTCAGATTATTTCTGTGAATGCTTGAATGTATTTGCATAAAAGATCAATTTTGAATAAAGCTGGGCAGAAGCAAAATGAGTCTTAAGCAAGCCTCACTGTTTTCATCTTACAAAGAGAAGACTGACCTGTCTTCCAGCCTTATGAATAAATATCTTGCAAAATTCACTAGGCATAGGGTGTGCTCAAAGAATACTTGCTGGAAAAATATGCTGGGGAACTGCCAGTTTAAAAAGAAAAACATTTTCACCCAGTTGGAATTCTAGAGAAACAGGGGTTACAGCGACTCAGATGAAAACCCTCAAGATATGAAGAAAAAATTTTTTAGAAAAATCCCAGATCTTTTCATTTTCTGAGTAAAAGTCTATGAAAGGCAACTAAATGAATCAATGAAGGATTCAACTATTTTAACTTTACGCATCTAAAGACCAATAACTGAAATTCTGCCTTTGATATGTGGCAGTGTGAAAAGGCAACAAGTCTCTTTACTTGTTCTATATAAACTGATTTTACAATCTGTAATAGTTTTTGATCAATTGTTTCTGGGAAAGAAACAGGAACAAGAGAACTCTGTATTGTTTTGTTTATTTTAGGGGCAGGGGAGAGACAGATGTTTTTCATTAGGGATATTTATTTTCAAAGTGTAACACTCCAAAAACAGCTTTATTAAGCGAAAAGGATACCTTTCTGGTAAAGGCCTTTGTCTTTACTCTCACTATACCCCATCCTCAGGGTCCACACTTTGTAAACTTAACCTTCAGATTTCTTCATTGCCACAAGTAGAACACAATAAAAAAAATAAAAAGTTACACACAGGCACACACACCAGGTTACCCCGTGACAGAAACAAGTGCGCAGACTGCTGCGGCTCCACCATTAACTCCCTGATGGGACCCAGTCTGGGGACTCCCTGAGGTAATGCAGGCAGTGTGAGCTACACAGAGGGTTGCCTGGACGGTCAACATAATCAGCAAAACAGGGTAGTATGGCTCACAGTGACAAAGGCCTTTCCCATCCCAGCCTGGGTCTCATCATTACAAAACAACAAGAAATATTTTTCAAAAAGGTATAATCGAGATTTTATAAGTGAGGAACTTAAGCCTAGGAAGATTAAAAGACTAAACTAAAATGAACAATTCTCAATAGTAGTCCAAAATTCTTTCTACTATATTGTTCCCTCTTTAGTACTAATCCTACACATGCTAAGAAAAATGATAACTTCTAGTTCATCCTTCAGGTTTTCTGGTGATTATCAAATAAGAAATCAAACGTTAATGATAAACCTTATACTCAGACACTGAAGTGACAAAAATTTGTATAATTGGGTTGAAAACCAATCAGGATATTCTTCAATTGCTATTTCATGCCTTTCAAGTTCTTATAGTAATCAGATTTACCAGAGTTTTTTTTTTTAATTAATTTTTATCGGAGTATAGTTGCTTTACAACCAGAGATTCCTTGAGGAAAATAATAAACGCTAAGTACATGCTAACAGTTCAAGCATCAGCTATAAGCACAGGGAAGACTAAAGGAGAAAGAACATAAAATACTTTCATATCTTAAAAAATTTCTTTTTTCCAGCAACTGGGGAAATAAAGAGGATTTTTCCATGCAAGTTGAAATATAAATCATCCTTTTAGAATACCAAAAATGTTTATTTGCTGGGAAAAAAATTATGAAATAAGCACCTCCTTAGATTTATTATAGTAGAGGGAAACTATTTAACCTTCCCATCATCCCTCACGGTCAATGCCATGCCATCAGTGTACTGGGCCGACAGAGAGGCATCTGAAGAGCTATGCACCTTCAGGTTTGCTCCATTTCTCCAAACAGAATCTTCTTTCTGCTCCTGCCAAATCAGTTCCAGGAGAAAAACAGTAGAGAGAGCAGTAAGGAAGACCTAGCCTTCTTCTTCTCCATGATCTCAAGCAAATTATTTAACATATCTATAGTCTTGGGTCTCAACTATAAAATGAAGATATCACCTTCATCATATGAATGTTTTAAAGATTTACCAAATGCAAACCACCTAACATACAGAAGGTGTGATCAATACTTATTAATTCCCCTGTCTCCTTCTTTTTATTTTTATTTTTTTGGCAGCACCACGAGGCTTTCAGGATCTTAGTTCCCCGACCAGGGAATGAACCCGGGCCACTGCGGTGAAAGCACTGAGTCCTAACCACTGGACCGAGTCTCAACTACTGGTCCACCAGGGAATTCCCTCTTTCTTTTTTAAAATAATCACCCCCAGCACTTCCTAGATGTTAACATCTACCTTAACAAAATGCCCCACCCAATCCATCCAACTCCTGTTCCACAAAAGAAATGAGTAACGGTATTGTAAGTTAAGAATATATTTGGGGGCTTCCCTGGGGGCGCAGTGGTTAAGAATCCGCCTGCCAATGCAGGGAACACGGGTTCGAGCCCTGGTCCACATGCCGCAGAGCAACTAAGCCCATGCGCCACAACTATTGAGCCTGCACTCTAGAGCCCGTGAGCCACAACTACTGAGCCCGCGCGCCTAGAGCCCATGCTCTGCAACAAGAGAATCCACCACAATAAGAAGCCTGCACACTGCAACGAAGAGTAGCTCCCACTCACCGCAACCAGAGAAAGCCCGCGCGCAGCAACAAATAATAAATAATTTTTTAAAAAAGAATATACTTGGTATACCTTTCCTCAAAAGATACTATCAGGGCTTCCCTGGTGGCGCAGTGGTTGAGAGTCTGCCTGCCGATGCAGGGGACGTGGGTTCATGCCCCGGTCCGGGAGGATCCCACGTGCCGCTGAGCAGCTGGGCCCGTGGGCCGTGGCCGCTGGGCCTGCACGTCCGGAGCCTGTGCTCCGCAGCAGGAGAGGCCACAACAGTGAGAGGCCCGCGTACCGCAAAAAAAAAAAAAAAAGATACTATCAAATTCCTTAATACCCCTTACATTTCTTTTTTTTTTTTTTTTTTTTTTTTTTTTTGTGGTGGTACGCGGGCCTCTCACTGTGTGGCCTCTCCCGTTGCAGAGCACAGGCTCCGGACGTGCAGGCTCAGTGGCCATGGCTCACGGGCCCAGCCGCTCCGCGGCATGTGGGATCTTCCCGGACCAGGGCACGAACCCATGTACCCTGCATCGGCAGGCAGACTCTCAACCACTGAGCCACCAGGGAAGCCCCCCACTTACATTTCTTAACCATAAAGTGCCATATTTTTACATGATGTTTGGTAAATCTCTTCTCATCAACCAAATCCAAAGGACAGTTTGATTCTATTTCCACTAAAATAGGTAGTGTTTATGCCCAAGCTGTGGGTAAACAGCCTTGATTAATACAGTCGGCCCTCTTTTTTTTCAGTTTATTTATTTTTATAATAATAATTTTATTATTATTTTTTCCCCTTCACTGGCAGGTGGATTCTTAACCACTGCGCCACCAGGCAAGTCCCTGGCCCTCTTTAACTGTAGGTTTCCCATCTGAAGTTGGCTGAATCTGCAGATATGGAGGGCTAACTGTACTCACTGTACTAGGCCATTTTATATAAGGGACCTGAGCCTCCTCGGGATTTTTGTATCTGCAGGGCTCCTGGAATCAATCCCCTGAGAGTATTGAGGGACGACTGTATCCTGATTTCTTATTAGCTATGTGACATTAAACAAGTAACTTAAACTTTTCAATCCTCAGTCTGAGTCTGTAAAACTAAGATAATATCTACCTCGTTGTATTGTGAGGACTAAATAAATTAATGCATGTAAAGCACTTTTAACACATTACCTACCTCCAAATATTCCACAAATGTAGGTTATTACTTTTTTTCCTCTATCAGTATGTCTCAAACTATTTCATCTGATTAGGCAAAGTTGATTTAAAATGTTTCCTAGCTCAACCAAATCAATTCAGTCAAAACCTTCTTGGGGCCCACGTTTCAGACTAATTTAATCCCAACAGCCCTTAGCTCTGTCTCCTTCAGTTTCTATCTTACCAGGATGCATCTCTCAAGTACCACAAGAACAAACAGGAAACAGGGATTAAGGATGAACAAGAAAATGGTCACACACATAAATGGTATCATTCAGTTCCCTGGCTCATGCCCTTTATTCTATTAGGCAGAAGAAGTAAAACATCTTTTAAGAAAATGACTTTTTTTTATGTGGACCATTTTTAAAGTCTTTATTGAATCTGTTAGAATATTGCTTCTGTTTTATGCTTTCGTTTTTTGTCTGCAAGGCATGTGGGATCTTAGCTACCCGACCAGGGATCAAACCCACACCCCTGCATTGGAAGGCGAAGTCTTAACCTCTGGACTGCCAGGGAAGTCCCAGAAAATGATTTAAAATGGAATTTAACCCCTCTTCCTGGTTGCCATTCCTCAATGTCCACTCCCCACTGCCCCCCCACACACAATATTCTCCACATATCCTCTTACTGAGTTCTGAATATAATCTATATGGTTGCTACAATGTTACTAAATAGGTTGCCAGAGCAACGAACAACATTTACAATTTAACAACAATTTTTCAGTATATTCTGTTTGAGGAAGACTCTTCAGATACTTTTATTACTAGATTTAAACTAATTTCAAAGCAATCTGGCTTACCACTTTGGTGCAAAACCTTTCTTCATAATTATACAATTATGAAGTCAAACAGATGGGGGGACTTCCCTGGCGGTCCAGTGGTTAAGGTTCCGCATTCTCAATGCAGGGGGGTGCGGGTTCGATCCTTGGTTGGGGAACTAAGATCCCACATGTCGCACGACGCAGCCAAGAAAAATAAAACTAAATTCAAATAGGTTAAAGTTGCCACAAAGCCTTAATTAATGAGAATCAAAATTAGTAGGATTTACTCTTTATATTTATTATATACTGAGCCCCTTGGTTCAAACAGATAGCATAATTTTCCCAGATACACAATGGAAAACAGGAAAAGAACAACGAACTTGTAGTTATGAAAGGAGATGCCTTAGGCACGAATTTCTGCCTACCTTGCAAAATACAGATGTCCCTGGGTATTCGAGGGGGACTGGTTCCAGACTCCCCTCCCCCCAATACCAAAATGCAGATGCTCAAGTCTGCAGATATAAAATAGGGTATTTGCATATAACCTATGCACATCATTCTGTATACTTTAAATCATCTCTAGATTACTTAAAATACTTTACAATGTGAATGCTAAATACATAGTTGCCAGTGAACTGAAATTCAAGTTCTGAATTCAAGTTTTGCTTTTTGGAAGTTTCTGGAATCCTCCCCCCCCAAAATATTTCTGATCTGCAGTTGGTTGAATCCACCAATGTGGAACCTGCAGATCCAGAGGGCTGACTATAATCTAATCCATGTTGGTCTTTGCTCAAGGAGAGAGCAGAGAAACTAAAGTACTATTCATTTGAAATACAATGTGACTCCAAGCTTTTCCTAGTAAAACAGTTTATTTTATCTTGCTGATGGAATCTAATAGGGTGCTCTGCAAATGACACTGAAACTTCTGGGTATGCCCAACAGCCAAAAATGTTTAAATGAAAATTAGTAAATATGGACCACATTCAGTAACATCCCCCATTGGCTCCTTCTTCATCCCAACAGATCCATCCAATCTAGTTACTCCTGTCAAAAATCTGAGAATTACCCATAATTCCTCTTCCCTCTCTCTCAACATCCCACTCATCGCATCCGATCAATCACAAGTCCTAGTCACCCTACCTCCAAAATACCCAGTTCCCTCACTCTTCCCTCCAAAGGCCAAGTCCCCACTCTCTTACATAGCTTACCACAGCAGCCTAAATGGTTTCCCAAAGTCTAAATCCACTCTACGCTTCATACAATAAGAGGGGTCTTTAAAAAATCCAATGATATATAAACTCTGTCAATGGTTTCACGATACAATTTTAAACTGGAGATGACCTACAAGCCCACCTACGTGACATAGCCTCTAGCAACCTCTCTGGCCTCATTTCTCACTACTCTCCTTACACTTTGCACTGTTCTTGAAAGCATCCAGCACCTCCCATTCCCAAGGCCTTAGCACATGCCGTTTCCTCTGTAACACACCTCCTCTCTTTTTCACCAACTCCTTCTCATCATTCAGGTCTCAACTTACATGTGACTTCTTCAAGATACTTGCTAGGACATCCCCACCCATCTTAATTAGATGTTCCTAATATGCACCCCCTTAGCACTCCGAACTTCGTTTCTGTGGCACCCACACCACTATAAATATATCATTAACTATATGATTACTTGCTCAAATAATCTCTCTTTCTCACCTATACTGCCCACGAGGGCAGGGCAGGGACTGTGTCTCTCTTATTCACCACTATCTACCCTTAGCACCTCAGCACAGAGTAGGCATTCAATACATCTAATAAGCGAATTAATTAATTCCAAAGTCTCCAATGTAAGGTTCTGAGGCCTCTCTGTGGAGGTCAACTCCTTCTCTGTTTACACAGGATTACTTGGAAGTCCATTTCCTGATTTTTAACAGTTGCTGGAACTTACAAGTAATACAGAAACCTTCATTTTTGAGACACTGGTAAAGAACTTGAACCCTCATATAAGGGTTATTTTGCAAGGTGTGTTCTTATAGTCACCCAAGCTTGAAACTTCAACCATCTATGATGATCCCTCCCTATTTTTCCCATACCGCCTTTGTTATTAATCCCATTAAATCTATTTCTGCACCACCTCTGGAATTTCCTCTTTTCCTTTTTACACTACATTTATTACACTTACCTATATTACTAGATCTCTAAAGTATTTCCACTCTAGCCACTAAAGCCCCATGCCTTTTAGTCTCTGTCCTCTGTCTTTGCTGTGCCTTTTTCCTGTACTGACCTACCTCATCAGGCCACAATCAAGACAACCTTCTACCAAAATCCTAGCCATCCTTCAAGACTCATTTCTAATATCCTTTCTTTCCAATTCCATCAACCAGCTGTGATCTCTTCCTATTTCATTTGCATCACCCAACATTTACCATATATTACTATATGCCAGGCACTGTTCTAAGTAGTCATCTTTACCTACCATGTCTCCAATACACATCAAAACTATAAACTTTTTGTGGATAGAAACTCAGTTTATTTACCTATGGCATCTCTCACGTCTTACACACTCACTCATAGGTACTTATATATGACCACTTTAAAAGTGTACAGCTGACCCTTGAACAACATGGGTTTAAACTGTGCACATCCATTTAGACACAGATTTCTTTCAACATTTAATACGATCTGTGGTTGGTTGAATTCATGGATACAGAGGGCCGTGGATGTTCAACTGCAGAGACGGTGGGCACCCCTAACCCCATTGTTGTTCAAGGGTCAACTGTACTTCACTCAAATTTTTTTTTTTTTTTTGCGGTACACGGGCCTCTCACTGCTGTGGCCTCTCCCGCCGCAGAGCACAGGCTCCAGACGCGCAGGCCCAGCGGCCACAGCTCACAGGCCCAGCCGCTCCGCGGCACGTGGGATCCTCCCGGACCGGGGCAAGTACCCGTGTCCCCTGCATCAGCAGGCGGACTCCCAACCACTGCGGCACCAGGGAAGCCCCTTCACTCAATTTTAAAGAATGAAAACACCAATCCCAAGGCAACAGAAAATATTTGGAGCAACTAGATCTGCAGCAAACGGGTAACCCCCAAATTCCTGCTGCCTAACTTCCTTCCTTCAGAATCATACAAGAAGCACCAAGAATAATTCTCACTACCTACATAACTTCTCAGAAAAAAGGCGGGGGGTGGGGGGTGGGGGGGAGAAGACGGAGAAAATACAGAAGCTCCTATTTCTGCCACTGGATGTCAATATGCAGGCTAGCAGAAAAAGAAAAAAAAAAAACATAATCAAAGATGATTAGATTAAATTAGAACAAGATGTCTGACAAGTGAAAGTCTACTCAGCTCTGAAGTAACTTCTCTAAGAACATGATGGAATTATTCCCACATATGTATCACACCCAGTGAGATCCACAATAATCATTTTAATGGATTATGGGGCGGAAAGGGGACCTAAGGTAGTAAAAGAATCAAAGCTCTAAGTCACAAGTCAAGAAAGTCATTTTGTTTCGAGGTACACCAGTGACTTACAGGGAACTTTGCCTCAGACTCCCCAAATGCAAAAAAATGGTGCTGAGAATAGCTCCATCAATGTTAAAGACAGAGCTGTCACAATTCAAAGTAGTTTAAGCCCTAGAGATCAATTTCCTCATTTATATTAGAAAAAGTGGTAACATGATTAGCCCTATAGCTAGTCTGTAGCAAAGAAGGGTTAGATGTTAGGTTTCCAGCTAATAGACCTCTCACTCCATCATTCTGTGAAAGGACAAGGAATAGGAAAATAAGGACAAATCAAGTAGACTGCCACCTTTGGCAACATCATCTGTGAACACTTAATAAATTCAAGTATGAGCTATAACACAAAACATTCCACAGTAACTAAAAAGCAAAATCAACAAACACACTAGTCATTCATTATACCCTTAAGTCTTCATGAACAACTCCAAAAGGGTGAAATTCCCCAGAAACATATAAAAAGTCACCGCAATCAAGACAATCAAAATTCAAATAACTTCTTTAGTGTCATTAAACTGAGCATCTAGTTTATTTTTACTCAACCCTGATCTGGAACAGACTTCAGGAGGCTATCAGACAAATAAAACATAGGTTAGAATAAATTTAAAAAAATAAAAACATGAAAATAAAACAAGAACAGGGAGAACAAAACGAAGCCAAGAATGAGGCTTAAAAAACAAGTACAACAGTAAGTCCTACAAATTTGGCTCTAAACTTCCAAAAAGCCAACAGGAAAATGGAGACCTAGTGAACAACACAAATTATAACAGCCAGGTAATAAAAACAGACTTAAAAGCTTAGGAAAAAATACAATTATTCTTGGTTGCATATCTTTGCCCTGAAGTCCTTATAAAGAAGGCATTGTGTAACATAAAGATGTATTTTACATATAAAATAACATATATTTCTGTAGTCACTAACAAAATGTTTTATGGAATTATTTTTATTCTAACCTTCAAGATAAGCCTATGGTAACAGTTTACAGAGTTTTTTGGTTTTTGGCTTTTTGTTTTTAAGGGAAAAGAGGTCTACAAACTATCCAGGTACTCAGAATACTGATGATCTAAGAATACATTTAAGAGAATAGCTGGAAAAGAATTTTTTCTTTACAGGTACTTACTATAAAAGTTTACAAGCACAAGAGTAAGAAAATGAAAACTAAATTCAGCAAAACTAGGTATAGGTCCAGGAATTCCTAACTAAATAGCAGAACGAAACTCTTAGAAATGAGAAGGAGGAATACAAAGAAAAACTAAAGTGAAGAAGAGAGTGTGGGCGCACAAGCACACACTCAACAGTTCTTGTTATAAACACGAGATAACTGTCAATAAATGCTTCTATTCATACTTCTACAATTAAGAATTAAACACTGAGGTATTTATTGAAACATACAGCTTCCTTTCTAGTCCCTCGATCAAGAAGATGACGTTTTTAAAAAGAATGGTATAGCACAGGGAACTCTACTCAATGCTCTCTGGTGACCTAAATGAGAAGGAAATCCAAAAGAGGGGATACATCTATACGTAAAGCTGATTCACTTTGCTGTACAGTATAAACTAACACAATATTGTAAAGTAACTACACTCCAATCACAAAAAAAAGCCAAAAAAAAAAGAGAATGAAATGCCATTTGCAGCAACATGGATGGACCTAGAGATTATCATACTAAGCTAAGTAAATCAGAAAAAGACAAATACCATATGATACCACTTACATGTGGAATCTAAAACATGACCCAAATGAACTTATTTATGAAACAGAAACAGACTCACAGGCATAGAAAACAAACTTATGATTACCAAAGGGAAAAGGGGGTGGGGGAGGGATAAATTAGGAGTTTGCAATTAGCAGATACAAACTACTATATATAAAATAGATAAACAAGATCCTACTGTATAGCACAGTGAACTATATTCAATACCCTGTAATACACCATACGGAAAAATATATGAAAAAGAATATACGTAGATATATGTATAACTGAATCACTTTGGTGTTAACCAGAAATTAACAAAACATTGTAAATCAAAGTATTTATACTTCAAATAAAAAAAAAAATTTTTAAGATGATGTTTAAATTCCTGCTCATTCCACAGTGATGTTACTAAACAACGATATAGGTCAAACTCAATGTAGTGCAGATTTTCCAAAGTAGTAGTTACATGTACCAAGACAGGAAGACATACAAATATAACATTTTTGGATAATTTTCCAAAAAGAACTTAAAATAAAAAGGTATAACAGTTTTAAATTAAACATAAAATCAGTTAACCAAAAAAAAAAAAACAAGGAAAAGGAAAGAACTTCTCTAAACATGTCTCATCCAGCAATATTAGAATTTACTAACTGTAAAATGATAAACACAAAATTCTCAACAACATATAAAACCAATCATTCTGCTACTGCTAGCATGTGCCTAGGATTTACAATGAATCATTGATTTTCCTCTTGGAACATAGGAAATAAGGAAAAACACACATGAATTCTTGGTGAAAGCTTGTAATTTTCAGAGAACCATCCACTTGTAATTTAAGCAACATCATTTAAAAACAATTCATTTCAACAGTCTTCTCTACTAAATATTTTCATTATGGCTGCTCAGACTAAATCTACTGACTTTATCTCTGACAGTACTTCAGCAAAGGAGTGAAATACTAGACAGGCTACTGTAAGAGGTAAAAAGTTGAAATTCACCAGCTGGGTCAAGCTCCTGAAGAGTTAACTAACTTCTTATTCCAGGACTCAAGAATTATAAATCTGGTTATAAGATTTGGGAGGGAGTATTAAATCACAAAGAAAAGGCTTCTCAGCATCCAGAGAACCTCCCGGTTTTTTTTCTTTTTTAATCAAAGCAATGCGTCCACTCTCACTGGCCAATTGCTGAAAATCTTTAAAATACTCAGAAGGTCAACAAACACCTGGCTAAATACTAGCCTTAGGAGTCAATTGGGTAACCTTGCTTAACAAGAACTTAAAAGTATTTACACTTTACTGGTGGTTTTGTCAATAAGTTCATATATATCATAATATGCAAAAGGTACATTTATTTGACAGTACTTTTAGTGTCCAAATTGTCCTTACTTTAATATGATCTGAAGATGGAAACTCAACTTTTTAAAGCATTATTTAGTTGATTTCATTGTAAGAGGATTAAACTGATCCCAAAAAGTTTCCTAAAATGATCCCTCAGTTGTCCTTATAATTCACACCCTATCAATCAACAAACCATTATGTGAGAAGAAGTGAAACGAAGTGAAATGGACTAAGAGGTCTTTTCAAATCACTAGACTTACCCCATGAAATAAAAAAAGTTCTCTCTTAGGTATTTTGATTTCACCGGGTTGGAACAGTTACCCACAACATTACCAAAACTCAGAAATGTTTCCAATACAATGTATCCTGAAAAGATTACGCTTATAGAGTCTAGGTGTTTTTCTTCATCAAATACACAAAATAAGTACAGGAAACTTAAAATGTTTCAACTACAGTATGTTACACAAAATTACTTTTAAACACAAAATATTCAACTGTTAACCAAGATTTCTTAAAACAGTGGTTTACGCAGCAAAGTCAGTGGGGATAATGCCACAAATACTGGCAAGCTGATTTAAGCTACTAATCCATTTAAGGAACGGTAACTATGTTACAGCAGTAGCAAGGCTCTGAAATTTATTTGCTTTAGACCTGAATATAGAAATGGACTCTTGAGCACAGTAAACTAACAAATGGTAATGGAACTTGGTCTATGAGGAAAAAATACAGCAAAATTATCCAGATTTTTTCACTCAAAATAGAAACAAAAAACAAAATTTCATACTCGGATACAGTGTTATCCATGTGAATAACATACACAAAACTGAAAAAAAAAAAAAGGAAATTTACTTATGCTTAAAAGCATAGCTGTCTCAACGAATTCTCCAGTGAAAACCTTAGTCACCTTTTTATTTCAGGCAAGGGAAAGCCAATTATTCCAACATATCCACCTATTTCAGCCTTCTCTAGTAATCCAACCTTTACAACATCCCTACCCAAAAAGGAAATGAAAGAGGATCTACTAGTCAACTCCCCTGCCCTTGTTTTCCAACTACTCTGTTTACTCTCTCATAAGTCTCGATAAATGTACATTGATCTATCTTTAAGGAGATATATTTTACTTCCTTATCTGTCAGGAGCAGAATGCAGGGTCAGGAGGGAAGAACAAGAGTAAAGCACCTCTGGCTCAACCAGGTCCATCTAAAGTGCCACACAAAGCTTATGAATAATTTTCCTCAAACCAACAGATTTTGAAAATCCAGTACAAATTTATCCCAAATATGTCAATACATTTTACTTAACTGAGAGAAAATAAAATCCAAATCTGATAAAGATGGTTTCTTTTAGGGAGAGAATGAGGTTGTGAAAGCAGACTGTGCTTGGAGGCAACCTATAAAATATTCTGAAGCATTTTCTGATTATTAGTCCTTAAAACATACGGAAATCTCAAGTGTTAAAATTAAAGACTGGGTACATTCTCTGCTGAAAGCTCAATTAGAAGCAACTATAAATTCCAGCAAACTTAACTAGGTCAACTAAACTTTTGGCCCCACTTACTAGAAACAACAAAATGTGAAGTCAAGCCTTATAAACTTACAAAAATACCCTACATATAGTTTCAAAAGAAACCTAATTATTCACTCTGAAAGGATGGGTACACTTTTACAAATTGGAAGTCTTCCAGTTTTTTCTTAGTAAGATTTCAATGGGAAATTAACAGCTTTTACCCTACAGCAACACAAACGCTGTACCAAATATACCTTCCATTTCTTCACTAGCAGGTATACATGCATCCACCTACCTAAAATTAGGAAAAAGACAAACGAAAGAAATCTAGGCACCTATATACAAAGAAGCCCATTCTTCCCATGATGGGAATTCACCAACTCTTTCTCTCTTGTCCAAACATTTCCCAAGAATGACATTATGCATGATTCTACTCACAGGGGTAAGTGGCGCTGCTCAGGATCAGCTCTGGTCAGTTCTTCTTCTTCAATATCAGACTCTCCCCCTGAACTACTGTCAGTGACGTCTGAATCAAATGCTCGTTCACTGCACCTCAAGTTAGCTATACCACTGGCTGTAAATCTGTCCAATTCTTCTGAAATCGAATCACTTTTCAGGAAGTTGCTAAGTCCCTCTGAAGTGGCGGTCTCACTGGCAGCTTTTCTCAATGCAGCTTCAGCCTTTCGAGTTAGCATCAACTGGCTCCGGGGCTTCAAGGATTCCAAGTTTGGCAGTTTGCTCAAGGTTTTCTCTAAAAATCCACCCAGCTGATGCTGTATATGCCTCTCCACCTGCTTGGCTTGCACAACCTGTAAGCGTTTCTGTAACCTGCGGGCACGGCTCTCAATATCAGCCTGCCGCCGTAGTAAAGCTGTTATCCTTGTGTCGGAATCTAAAGCACTGAAAAGAATGGAAGACAGGGGAGACTTTTTACCCTCTAATTTGACACCCCCCAAGTTAGAACTGGAGTCTGTGTCAGGTGATAACCTACTGCTTCCTTGAAGTGCGGGCGGCTGTTCCATGGAATTTACAGAAGATTTGTTTGCAGTGCTATTATTGCTAAATATCGTTGTGTGTTCTACATCAAGGCTTCTATGTGGAAGAGTGCAATTGGTCATACCCCCTTTCAAGTCCCCAGATTCAGATGCCACCACTTCACCCCCCTGAAGAGACGATGACGTGAGAGCTCGTTTTCCCCCATTAAGGGGACTGGAATTGTCGTGATCAGAATGTGTTGAACTTTTAGTCAATTTCTTCGCCAACCCATTTACAGGTGCTTGTGGCAGAGCTGTCTGACCACTTGTATTCATGGTTCTAAGATTTTCTAAGGAAAACTCCAAAACTGGCTGTCTCCCCAACAGCTCAGCTCGGAGTTCATAGGACTGAGATAAGAGAGGATGAGATTTAAGTACTGTCTGCTTGCTGAAGACACCTTGCAATTTCAACGATTCCTTTGAGGGAACAGATGTTACATCGGAGCAAAGATAAGATGCCACCAGTGGTTGCAGCTTTCCCAAGTCTTCCTTGTTAGGATTATTTCGGAAGTCTAGACTGGGGTCCTCTGCAGCAATGGCTTTTCTTTTGGTTCCGTTGGCAGCAATAAGGATGTTGGCGTTGCCGTTATTTTCGGCACTGCCAGGGGACAAAGTGGAGGATGGGGGAGCCAGTTTGAACCGGATATGGTGTGCTTCAGCTGCTGCGTCAGTGAGAGCGGGCGCCATCGCAGCCATTCAGCACAGAGAGACAGGAAGTCCAGCCTCTCCCGGTGCCGAGGCCAGCTCCACAGCCCCTTACCGCCTCCCCAGAGAACAGACTAGAAGAGAAAGAAGAAAAGGAAGTTAGAAATACAAGCACGTTAGAAAACAACACACATGTTTTTAATACAAACATTACTTGAGGCTGTTAACCAAACTCTGCCTCCAGAAGAAAAACACTCAAACCAAAAGGGGAGATGTGTTGGGGCAGGGCCACAATCCCTGCACAAGAGAAAGAATTCCATCCTTTTTTGTCACTTGTTACCATAAATTGAAAGTAGCCACAGACTGTTAAAGTTAAATCATCTGCATCTAAAAAATATCTTTAAAACTTCTTGAAATTAGTGAATTTAAAGCAAATGTATCAAACTAAGCACCCAGTAATTAAACAGAAAAGAATTAGTAAGGAACTCCTCATCCCTACCAAAGTTTCTATGCCAATTGTCACAGGTCTGTACATTTTTCTGGCCAAAGGATCCAATGTTCGTCAGCTTCCCACTTCTCTGCAGGACAGATTATACTAAAAGCTTAATTGTATCACACCTGTGTTACCAGTTCACTTCATCAATTTTCTTTTCTTTTGCTGTCCTCAGTATGGCCCACCTCTCAAATTAACTGCCCAACTGATGTGTCTCTTTCCTCTACCCGAAAGCTTCTTGAAATAATAGTTATAGGGCTTCCCTGGTGGCGCAGTGGTTGAGAGTCCGCCTGCCGATGCAGGGGACATGGGTTCGTGCCCCGGTCCAGGAGGATCCCACATGCCGCGGGGCAGCTGGGCCCGTGAGCCATGGCCGCTGAGCCTGCGCGTCGGGAGCCTGTGCTCCGCAACGGGAGAGGCCACAACAGTGAGAGGCCCGCGTACCACAAAAAAAAAAAAAGTTATAAATAGCTGCCTCTGCACTTCTCACTCTTCTATAATCTGGCTTCTACCCCTACTGCTCTGGCAAAGGTCACCAGTAATCTCATCATCAAATCCAATGCTCAAGCCTCAGTCCGCATTCTATCTGACTTCTCTGAAGCCTTAGGTAGTGCTGACCACCCCACTCTTCTTGAAATTCTCCTTTCCAGACGTCCTTGACAACAAGGTCCATTCTTCTGCCCTCTTCTCTCTCAACTCACTTCCTTGGCAACAACCACTATAGCAACATGGTAAGGCCTCCTAGCACTCAGAAAAACATGCTCAGCTGCACTAATCAACATCCCCACCTCTATGTTCCTCAAGCCCCCTGAAACTCAAAACTGACTTTCTTTTTACTCCTTACCCATTTCTATTATCTCAGGTAATGGTATTGCTTTCATTTAGTAACCCAAGCTAAAAACCTCAGCCATTTGCCACTTCTTTATCCCCTTTGATTTATCTGGTCTGAGAGTAAAAGGAAATCTATGCAAAGAACTAAGCCAGCTGTTCCTAAAGTGTGGCCTATGGACTTCTTGAGAACTCGAAGACCATTTCAGAGGTCCACAAGATCAAAGCATTTTCGTAATAATATTAAACGTTATTTGCCTTTTTTCATAGTGCTGACATTCGCAGTAAGGGTGCAAAAACAAGTCTGAGCAAAACTACTGGTACCTTTGCACAATTCAGGGCAAAGGCACCAAACTACTAATAACCACTGGTCACTGTATTCTCTATGCATTTAAAAATAAATCAATAAATAGGTTAGTACCACTGACCTTTGATGTCCTTGGTGAAAATATGAAAATAATGAACTTTATAAAATCTCCACTCGAGTCTTCAGTGTGTGTGTGTATATATATAGGTATACAAATATTCTGTGCAATGAAAGGGAAAGTAGACATAAAGCACTTCTGCTGCTTTAAGAAATCTGAGAAAAAGCACTAGTACAACTGAGTTACAAGCTGAACTAGAAGCTTCCCTTCACAGAACACTATTTTTACTTGGCAGAACAACTGACAAACTATGATTATTCAGACTTGAATAGTCAGCAGACATTTTGTTGAAAATGAACAAAGTGAACCTGTCACTTCAAGGAAATCCAATGATGATGTTTGTTGCCAATGAGAAAATCTGAGTTTTCAAGCAAAAATAAGTATTTTGAAAACGTGTATCCACCACCATGAGCTTGAATATTTCCCCAATACTGAAGTCTTGATTAAGTAGACTACTGCTGATATTAGTGAATGAGAATTTGATACCACATAATGAAATGTGTCAACCTTTGGAAGATCTGCATAACTCAGTGAATGACCAAATGACCAAGATCGTTAGAAACGAGTGCATGGGTAAAGTAAGTGCAAGACAAGCCAATGGATTAATGTGACAGAGTATGAAAAACTCACTGAAACAGCTTTAGATTCCATAGTGCAGCTGACCTTTATGAAACTACTACTTGCCAAGTTTGAGTACAGTATCAAAGGATAGCCACACTTTAAAAGGCTATTTAAATACTCCTCTCTTTTCCAAACTACACATCTGTACAAGGTCAGATTTTCTTTATATAATTCCAAAACAACATATCACAATAGAATGAATGCAGAAGCAGATAGGAGAACCCAGCTGTTTTCTATTAAGCCAGACATAAGGAAGATTTGCAAAACTGGAAAATAATGCTATTCACACTTAATATTTTTTTTGTTCTGGTAAAAAGTTATTTTCATAATATGTAATAGGTTTGTTATTTTTAAATGAATTCGTAAATTTTTTTTTTTTTTTAATTTGGCCACACTGCGTGGTTTGTGGGATCTTAGTTCCCCAACCAGGGACTGAACCTGCGCCCTCGGCAGTAAAAGCGCAGAGTCCTACCCACTGGACCACCAGGGAGTTCCCCGTAAATAATTATTCTTTGAATTTCTCGAAGTTTCTAATCAACTACTGATAATAACCCATAAAAGTTCTCTGTGGTTTTCAACATTTTTTAAAAGTGAAAAGAGGCCTTGGGACCAAAAAGTTTATGAATCACTGAACTAAACGCAACCTCCTCCTCCCTCAAAAAAAAAAAAAAAATGACAGCAACTTCCAATTTGGTCAAACATTTTATCTTTAGATAACAATCAACATAGGACGGTAAGCCCTGTAGTACTACACTAAGATTCTTCATAGTATGGCAATTCAAATCGTTAGTATCGAAATATTTAAGTAAATGACTGAGAAAACATCCGTACAAATACCAATACACTTATAGGTCAAATTTGACTAGTGCTCTATGTAATTGCCAAAATTTTCTCACTCTAAGCTTATAATAACTTTAACAAACATCCTATATTCATTAAACTAGATCTTCTGGGGATTACAGAGTTTTATCCTCATGGACTTTCTAGCATATGGCATTCTGTGTGACTGTTCTACGTCCACTTTTCCTATTTCTGATTTTAAATTTAAAAATAATTCCTAATGTAATAAAAAATAGTTATGTTACACTGGCTGAATTGACAGATGAACCAATGTAAGTTCTTTATTCAAAATACCTCAAGTCAATTTTATAAAAGGTATTTTCTCCCATAAACAAAAATCACTATCTGATCTTTCCCATCAACTCAATATCCTCTTTCGCACTGATATCAATATACAGTTGATACTGGCAATGCAAGGAGGCACATTATCAGTGCCAGATGATTAATACAGCATATGAGAGTAGATGTAGCCTACTACCCCAAAGCACTACAGTTAAGTCTCAGAAATAGCAGGAAACAGCCTCCCTCTGGGGACTCAAGCAAGGGCACAGATGTTACACAGCTTCCACAAAACTTACTGACGAAAACTCATGTTCACACAGTTCAGGTAAAAAGAGGGGTGTAATTAACTTCACACCACAGAGGTACTTAAGCAGTAAACATACCAAAGTTATTTCAGAATTATTCAGTTCTTAAAAATTCACAACTTAAAGAAAAACCTGACTCAAATCCCATCTGTTTCAAGATTTCTCTGACCCTCCGCAAGCAGTCCGAGAACTTGACATTAATCACATACACCTCAAAAGCGAATTTATTTTGCTTACACTCCGTCCTTGGTCTCAATATCCCCATAGGATGCATTGCAAAGAGTAGTTACTAAAACAATTGTCTCAATAAATAGGGAAGGGGAAAAGTGAAGTCTTCAGAAGAAATTCCATTCCTAACTCCTAAATCTTTATCTTTCTACACCAAAACTGCTGTTAAAAATATACATATTAAAAACTACACCCCTCTCCCTTCATTGACTTGAAACGCTGTGCTGAGATGCAATATTACTCCCAAAGACATTCACAGATAAGGGGAGCCAGTCCAGGTTCACATCCTGGCTCCACCTGTATTTAAATTATTTAACTATTCTGTTCCCTCAATTTCCTCGTCTGCAAGAAACAGAGCTGACCTCAGAAGGCTGCTGTGATGATTAAACAAAATACTTTCAATTACTTAACCTAGTGCCTGGCACAAGCACCCATTATTTGCATTGTTATTATAACCTATAGACAAAAAGCAAATATTACTGAAACGAAAAAATGTGAGATGAAAAAAAAAGGTGTTAAAAAATAAAACACATACTATGACCTCATTTCTCTTTTAAAATGTAGGTGATAAGATTCTTTTGTCTTTTATTTTCTGGCTTATGTAATGTTTCCACCATAAACATGTATTGCTTATATAATAAAAGGGAAGCAAGCAAAAATAATGCAAATTCTTAAAGATCCAAAAAATGTGAATAAGGCAAAATATCTTTCTTAAATTTAACATAATGAGCAAAATGTTGATTGAAACGATTCCCATCCCACTTGAATCCCAAAAAACATCACTACTCAACAATTCAGAGCAGAGAAAAACTGTCAGACTTAAGCAGTTTTACAAAAACAGTTTATGATAAATCATCTTTCTCCAAAGAATACAAAGCATTAAAAGCTATAATTACTTACTAATCCTCATAACAACCTGGGTGGTAGGTTTCGGGCTGGGATTATAATTTCCAATTCACTGGTGGGGACAGATAGTAAAGTTATATGGTACATTCAGAATAAAGGAACCTAAAATATTCCAACTTTTTAGTTCATCTAATAAACCACAATCTGACCAAAAAAAAAAAAGATGGAGCTAATGTACCTGCTGTCACTGACATAAATTAAGATTCAGCAGTAAGTTTGAAGAGACAAAAACAAGGGCTATCTTATGAAAGTCCTTTAAAAGGCTATAAAAGTTTGGGCTAGGTAATAACAGTTTCCTTCCCAGTTCCAAGGAAGCATTTTGGAGACTGGAAGATGTCAAATGGGTTCAGCAGGCAAACACATTTAGGAGAAACTTCCTTGATGAAGATTCACAACACACTTCATTATACTGAATACTCAAATATTTGCAGCTTTAACAAATAAACATCTTTTTTCCATTACACCTATCAATATCTTGCAGAACACTGTTCTGAGGGATACAAGTTAAAATAAAGTCCAAATATGCGACCTCTAGGGTCCCTTCCTGTGCTTATGGTTCTATTATTATAAACTGCAATACAGATTCAAGAACAAACTTCCACCTAACACAAGCAGCACTGGGAAGCCGAAGTACACCCCTAGGACAGAGCTCCTCAACATCAGCACTACTGACTTGTGCCAAATTATTTTTCGTTGTGGAGGAAGGGGATCTCTCCTGTGCACTGCAGGCGGTTTAGCAACATCCCTGGCCTCTACACGCACTAGATGCCAGCAGCACTCTCCTCTCCTATAAATTATGACAACCAAAAATGCCTCCAGAAATGACAAATGTCTCCCAGGGGGCAAAATCACAACCCCCAATTGAGAACCACTGTCTAGAGATAGATTATCTCTATAGCTACAGATGTCTGTACATGTATATATATATTTCTGTATATACAGATTTCCAGAAAGCACACATATCTGGCTGCTTCAAATAGTGCAAGTCAAAACTAACTCCACACCTGCAAGTGAGAACCACGCCTTATTCCTTGTAAATTCCCAAGACAGGACTCCAGTTACACAAGAATAAACTGGCAGCATCCACCTTGCAAAAATGTTGATAAGCTGCCGGGACCCAAAGGGAAGTGTTTGGCCATTTGGGTGGCCAACAACCGCACTTTCGCTGAAAACAGAAGCAAAAATCAAATGGGGGACAAGAAGCTTGCCCATAATGTGGCTTCTACTAACCTCTTCCCACCATCACCTCATTACTCTGCACAAAACAAAGAAAGAAATAGGCAGAGGAAGGATGGTTAGGGAAGTGTCTGTGAAGTTATCAAAATTTCAGCTGAAACCTGAAAATTAGCTAAAATTTCATTATGTAGAAGGCTGGGGTAAAAGAAGGGTAATGTGGCATTGTAGTGAGAGGAAAAGGCACGGGAAAAGGCAAAACTGTGGGAAAACATAGGATATCCTGGAGGGTGAAAGAAATAATCAATTTGCTTGAAATATAAAGCATATTGTAACAGAGAAAACACTATAGAAATAGGTGAAAAGGAAGTTTGAAGCCAGATCATTAATGGACAACCTTCAATAGCCAGCCTTTACTCAGACTTAAAGGCAGCAGAAAGTCATTAAAGGTTTTTCAAATGGGGAGTGACACATGAGAACTGTGCTTCAGAGAGACCAGTTGGGTAAGACAGATTAAAAGAAAGTAAAAAGTCAAAGACCAATGAAGAAGCTACTGCAATAATCCAGATAGGATGCAACAAGAATCTCAACCAAGGTGTTCACCACAGTGGAATGGTCGAAGTCTCCTCCAGGCTTTGGAAGGGCCCAAAGTCTGCAGAAGGGCCAAATAAGTGACATAAACCGAAAAGGTAAAGGCTCTTAAGAGAGAAGGCTGTCTTTTCCTTCATAATTTCAGCTCCTTTATGATAAAAATCTCTCATTTATTTCTCATAAAGCTGTACAGGTGGCAGGGGGGGCTGTTCAGTTTTGGGGTATCCTCTCCTTTCCTAACAGTGCCAACCCAAACCCAACCCGCGTCTGCATGAGCTCACATCTAAATTATCGTAACAGCTTCCTGACTGATGCCTCAGTCCTCTAATCCATTCCGTAATCCATTCTTTTTATCGCCTCTCTTCTCTACTCTAGAATAACTCCTAGTACCTTTCTCATGAGTCCAAATTCTCTGAGATGAAACTTAAAACAATATCAAAGCAAGTGCATCAGTTGGCTTAGACCTAGAACTCCCTACCCCCAGATTCAACTCCATAATCTTTGCCTATGTTGCTGCCTCTACCTGGAAGGTTCAAAGCAAGTGCATCAGGTGGCTTAGACCTAGAACTCCCTGCCCCCAGATTCAACTCCATAATCTTTGCCTATGCTGCTGCCTCTACCTGGAAGGTCCTTCTACCCTTTAAGCCCAAAACTTAATCCTTCCAATACACAGCATCTCCACAACAACTTTTCCAGACTATTCAGATTCACATCACTTTCTTCCTGCTTAAATTGTACAACGCACTTAAAGCCATCACTCAATTAAAATCATCTGAATGTTCCCTAGTTGTCAATTTATTAATATTAATTTATTCTATTTCCGAGACAGGGGAAGTTCCTTAACATCCCTCTTTGCATGCTCACTAACTTTATCTAGTTAGGGCTTGGTACATAGTAAGCATTGTGAGTACTTACTGACAGGGCTATAGTCGTCAAAACAGACCTAGAGGTAGGCTTTCACGTATAAGATTGTGCTAAGCAGAGAAAGATGAGGAAATTCTAAACTGACACGGGCTTCCCTGGTGGCGCAGTGATTGAGAGTCCGCCTGCCGATGCAGGGGACACGGGTTTGTGCCCCGGTCCGGGAAGATCCCACATGCCACGGAGCAGCTGGGTCCGTGAGCCATGGCCGCTGGGCCTGCGCGTCCGGAGCCTGTGCTTCGCAACGGGAGAGGCCGCGACAGTGAGAGGCCCGCGTACCGACAAAAAAAAAAAAAAATTAAACAAAATAATAGGGAAGGATTTGGGAGATGATCCACAGAACTTGGATGAACCAAGTGGTACATGTGCAGCTTCTCAAGAAAGAGAGGGAAAAAGCAGCTATGCAGTGCTTTGTGATGAAGTATCAAAAGCTACATTATGGAACACACTGGAAAGTTTTTTTTTTTGTATTTCTTTTACAAATGTGGATTTGTTATGGAATACAACAGGGAGTGGGCAGCAAAATTTTTATTATAAAGCAAAGAAACAATGTGGACCTCACCACCCCAGTCCCTAACACTTTCTATGCCAACAGGGCAGGGCTTCTTAGGTTTTATAATTACTAAGGGAATCATAGCTCTGGCTGGAGAATAGGTTATTATTATGATTGCTCTAACGTTCACTAACATTTACTAAATGCTCTAATGTTCACTAACATTAATTGACCTTTTACTGCGTCAGTCACTGTGCTAAATGTTTTACATACACATCCTCATTTAGTCATCACAATAACATTATAAGACGAGTATGTACTCTTATTCTCATTTTATAGATAAGGAAACTGGTGCTCAGAAGTTAAGTAACATGCCCAAGCTCACACAACTACCAAGCTGCAGAGACAGGATTCCGATTCAAATCTCTAACTGTAAGGCCCATGCTTTCTTTTTTTTTTTTTAATTGAAGTATAGTTGAATTACAATGTTGTGTTACCACTATATACAATGCTAGGTCTAAACTGGAAGGAGCTTAACTGCTAGACATGAGGTTTTTGAATTTTAGTCTTTATGGGAAAGTCAATGAGAAATACCAACTGATTATCTCCAACAGACATTTTATTAAAATGCCTACAGCATTCAAAGCCCCACGTAAAGACAGACACTCACTGTGATCAGGGAATCCTGGGGGGACCCTCACACAGGCTGAGAGTGGGTGGGGTCACAAAAGGCTTCCCGGGGCAAAAACATCTAAGTTGAAACCTAAAGAATAAGGAGGGTCCAGTATCGCCCATACAGCTACTTCCAACATCCCTATCCCCAACACCAAATCCAAAACCAGTTCCTGCCCCTCAACATGCCCCATGTGAATGAATCCCGATCCCAATCACTGATTTACCATCTGATAGACATCTTACTTAAACATATACTAATACTTAAACATATACTAATACCAGATAGGAATAATAGGAAGGCTATAGGAGTTCATGGTCTAATGCTGGAGACACCAAGAATTATAGCAGTGTCATCAATGCCAAAGATAAAAAGATAGAAATTAGGCGTGAAGGTAAACCCAGATGATAAAGCACTGTTTTTCCTGAAGGGATCAAGCAAGGCTTCAGAAAGAGATGACATTCTGACTGACTACTGAAGGCTAAATAGGGAGGATTCAATATAGAATGACAGGCACATTCATTGCATCCTTAATACCATTGCCTTAGTTCAGAACCTCTTACGTATTACAGTAATCCAGACAGTTGTAATCTCCCAACTGTTCTTTCTTCCTGTCTCAGCAAGCCTTCAACCTAGTACCCACTACCAAAATGATTACTAGAAAGCAGGAGGAAAAAAGGGAAGAAGAGAGGGAACATAACTCCAACCATGTTGTGCTCCTGCTTAAAATCCTTCAGTGACTCTAGGGTAAGGATGAACTCAAACTTCCACACAACATTTATCTGCCCCCCTTTTACACTCAGCCTCATCTCCAACCTGTCCCCACCTTAGCCACCTGAATCTTATAGTTCCAGATTCTTCCATACCCTTGGCACCTTTGCTTTTCAAGTTTTAGCTCAAGATCACATGCTCTTTAAACTATTCCCCATTCATTCCAGGTGAAGTTAGAGGTCCCTTCCACTCTAGGGTCTAATATGCACTCCCATGACACCCTGGGCAACAGCTCATAATGGAACATAAACACCTAGTTTTGTCGCCCTCCCGCCCCAATCCCGACTGTGTATTTCTTAAAAGGAAGGTTATGGCTTGTTTTATCTCTATCCTTACATGTAGCACTGCATCTGGCAGAGAGTGGACCAATACATGTTAGCTAACCTGAGTAGTCTATGCTGAATGCATCAGATGGAGATTCATTATAAAGTTAATGCGGGTGTCTGATCATAAGGTAAAAACAATCTAACAGTAAGCAGGAACGGGGCTTCCCTGGTGGCTCAGTGGTTGAGAATCCGCCTGCCAATGCAGGGGACACGGGTTCGGTCCCTGGCCCGGAAAGATCCCACATGCCGCGGAGCAACTAAGGCCATGTGCCACAACTACTGAGCCTGTGCTCTAGAGCCCGTGTGCCACAACTACTGAAGCCCACGCACCTAGAGCCTGTGCTCCGCAACAAGAGAAGCCAATGCAATGAGAAGCCCGCGCACCGCAAGGAAGAGTAGCCCCCACTGGCTGCAACTAGAGAAAGTCCACACTCAGCAACGAAGACCCAACACAGCCAAAAATAAATATAAATAAAATAAATAATTTTTTTAAAAAAGAAGCAGGAACCAACAGAATCTAGGACAGGCTTCAACTACCTCAAGTTCCAGTCATTTACATTGCCAAGCACATGCACTCAGACTGACAAACTTTTTAAGTTACTTTTTTTTTAAGTTACTTTTAAACTACTAAATTTGGCTACATAAGCCTTTTGAAGGCAATACCTATCAAAATTTTAAATGCAACTACTCAGACTTCTACCTAGTAACTGCACTTTTATGAACCTATCCAACAGAAATATTCTCACAGATACATAAGAATATATGCACAATTCTGCTGAAGACAGTTCTTTTACTAAAGAATTGTAATACAAAAAAAAAACTAAACTTAAAAGATACAATAGAATATTATGCAGCTATTAAAAAAAAAAACTGTTTAGGGCTTCCCTGGTGACGCAGTGGATGAGAGTCCGCCTGCCGATGCAGGGGACATGGGTTCGTGCCCCGGTCTGGGAAGATCCCACATGCCGCAGAGCAGCTGGGCCCGTGAGACATGGCCGCTGATCCTGCGCGTCCGGAGCCTGTGCTCTGCAACTGGAGAGGCCACAACAGTGAGAGGCCCGCGTACCGGGGGGGGAAAAAAAAAAACTGTTTATATGTTGATGTGAAAAATCTCTATGATATATAACTAAGTGAAAAAAAAGACCAAGCTACGGGGCTTCCCAGATGGCGCAGTGGTTGAGAGTCCGCCTGCCGCTGCAGGGGACACGGGTTCGTGACCCGGTCTGGGAGGATCCCACATGCCGCGGAGCGGCAGGGCCCGTGAGCCATCGCCGCTGAGCCTGCGCGTCCGGAGCCTGTGCTCCGCAACGGGAGAGGCCACAACAGTGAGAGGCCTGCGTACCGCAAAAAAAAAAAAAAAAGACCAAGCTACGAAACAGGTAAGATCATGTTTGCATTTAAAAAAAAAATAAAATTGTTTTGAAGGATAACTACATATCAAAATATTTATTCATGTTTATCCTATTTCTATTCTATCACTGCATTCAAGTTTCCTTCCAGTTTACCTCACAAAAAACAAAGAAGGAAAAATGTATTTTTATCTCATCTCTTCCTAGCAAACTCTAATAATACAAGTATTTCTAAACAATACTAAAATCGAAGATTTCTTGAAGGGTTCAAGCAATTCAAAAGCAAACAAGTTCTTCTTAGGTTGGGGGGGGTAGGGGATGAGGAGGGGGTACCTGACCAAAGTCGAGGGATCTCACTGAATCAACCTATCCCTTTAGAATACTGAATTAAAGATTAACTACAAAAAAACAGCAATCCATTATCTTCTGAAATATGCTTAAAGTCTTCAAACATCCTCAGTTCTCCATGGCAATATATGAGCAGTTTAACGAAACTTTCCTGACAGTTCAACTTATCAGACCAGTTTTCTGCAAAGCCTCTAATGCTAGCAAACATCAGAAGCTAAACTAATTAGCTTTTCGCCTCTATCCCTTCATCATACCCTCCAGTGGAGGTGCTAGTAAGCAGTCACAAAGGCCAAATAGCAAGGGAAAGCCTAGATATCAGTTTTTAGCAATTTTTGGTTTACTGCCCTAACAACAAAATTGTAATTCATCTTTTTTATTCCCAAACACTTCCCCTCCAACTGAATTTAAGCAGGTCTGACCCTAAGCTGCTCCCTTTTTAAAAAGAAATTAAGGGACTTCCCTGGTGGCACAGTGCTCAAGAATCCGCCTGCCAATACAGGGAACACGGGTTCGATCCCTGGTCCTGGAAGATCCCACATACCGTGGAGTAACTAAGCCCAGACGCCACAACTACTGAGCCTGCACTCTAGAGCCGGTGAGCCACAACTACTGAAGCCCGCGTGCCTAGAGCCCATACTCCACAACCAGAGAAGCCACCGCAATGAGAAGCCAGCGCACCACAACAAAGAGTAGCCCCTGCTTCTCCGCAACTAGAGGAAACCCACGCGCAGCAACGAAGACCCAACACAGCCAAAAATAAATAAATAAATGTATTGAAAAAATATATACATATATAAAGAAATTAAAAGCTGAGGGACTCTATTAAGTTTGATGCCACTCAAGCAACTTTTTTCCAAACAAGGGCAGAATCTGCTGTACTTAAAATTCAGAGTGAGATCTCATTTGGGATTCCTGGTTCAAGTAACAAGAACCAGAGTTTTTGATAACATTTAGATAAAACTGCACTGAATTTACCTCCACCTTACATTTCCTCACTCTCAAAAGCTTGGGGAGAAACTGTATTTTTAAAAAGTTAGAACTGGAGGAAAAAAAGGAAAGTTTACAGTCAACAACAATAAAATATATAGCTAAATAATTCCCTAGTGGGCTAGGGCATTCAAATGTTACAATTTTATAGAGCTAGTTTAAAATCTTAGAAAAGCAAGGCTTGCAGAAGGTAACATTTATTAAGCAGCTATCCATTGCCAGAGACCACTACCCAACAGATAAACAAAAATTTAAAGGGTATCTACCTTGAAGAGCCTCTCTTTGACATAATGGTTTAAAATCTTCTTATACAATCCTTAAGTTTTTCTTTCAGACTACCCAAGTTTGTTTTTCATTCATAAATATGAACTGTGCTCTCTACTTTGAAGTCAGTTTCCTCACACCCTACATTTTTGCTTTTACTTTTGTTTGATTAAAGACAAGAAAAGCTTAACACACGAAGAAAAAAAACATCTACTTCAGTTCTTTTTGGAGGCCAAGCTTTTTGGTAAATCATACCTATCAGTTTATTTTCTCCTATACATTTTACCCTACATCCTAAAAGGCAGGCACAGGGCATAATGCAGGAACAAATGATAACCGAACTAATAAATAATAGTGACCCTCCCAATCATATATACTGGTCTTTTCCTATGAGCCACAATTCTCTCCACAATCTGCAAGTGACACCCAAGGACACCACTTTCTTTCTTATCTCTTCTTGTGACCTTCAAATATTGGTGATCTCTATCACAGTGTAATATTTGTCTTTTTAAATTCATATTGTCTTTTCTAAGCATTACTGCGGTTCACTGAGTTTTGATCTCACATTTCAGGGAATGGGAAGTACTGATGAAAGTGTCTTGTTTTGTGTCATGAATTATCACACTCCGGCAGGAATATTTTTGCACAGCTTTTAGTATGCCCAGAGGCTAATATGCAATTTATTATGATAGAAACTATAATTTAAACATACATCTTCAGAAGCAACATGAAGACTCAAAATCCAGACTTAATATAGATTTCCAAGAAATAGCTAAAGTCCTTTTTAGGGAAAGGATGTGGTCCAAGTACTCTGCACTGTCACAGTAAAAAGGCCAGGTGTTTGGGGCCATTTTATTTGAGTCACCTGCACCTGTACTTTTTTATAAAGTGATCAAGTAAAAAGGCACTAATGTAAAATATGCTTCCTGAGACCCAGAACAATCTAACCAATCAAGGCAGAAACTTACTTAAAATAGAGAAAGAGGGCAAAGAAAAGGTGCTTTGAAACTCTAAATAAACCACTCAATAATGAGATTTGCTCTGGGGCAATCAACCGAAGACCACATACTTAGTCTGCACTAGTTCCTCCTTTCCAAACTCAAGGGGATGGAAAGACGTTTGGGGTTAAAAAAAAAAAACCAAAAAAACCCCAATTAATTAAAAAAAAAAAAAGTCTCTCTCTCTCCAGGAAGGAAATCACTTAATTTCTGTGTCTAATGACCTCGCCAAGAAGAAGAAAATAACCCCTACCAAACCCCCCGCCCAAGGAAGATGACTCAATATAAGAGGAATAAGCAATATTCTTTAAACACAGTACTTTCAATGACTATTATTTAGAAAATCCAACATGGATTAGTAACGTTTTTCACATTTTAAAATTGCTTTTCTAGTACTGTAACAAGGTAACTAAGCTTTACTCAAAAAAGTTCCTAATTAGAACCACTCAATACTAAAATACCCTCTCAAATCAGCATCGTCAACCACAATGGCCCTATGTTTACAGATTGCATGAGTCAGGTTATATCAAACAAAACAAATCTATAACTTGTTACTCACTTTAAAATACAATTAAAATCTGTGATCAATCCAATAAAATCCAGAGTAGTAGAGACACTGGTTACAGTGTAGCATGACTAGAAATGGAAAGGTACTGGCAGTGTTTGAAGAAGAAAAAAATAGTTATTTTCCTTTCCTCTCACCTTGATAAAAGTTAAAAGAGAACTAAGGCTTACTCATTTTCTAGCTTCCAGAATTTTCCTCAACAGGATAATGATAAGTCACCTAACAATCAACGTGTGCTCTGCAGGTTTAACCATAGGAATAACGTGTGTAGGCAGGAAGAAAATCATACAAAGATTTAACATCTCACTTTGGTAAAGCACAAAAGTCAAACACTAAAATTCTGAATAAGCCTTTCAAGAAAGATGCAGCAACACTTCTAAATACCTCACTTAAGTAGATTCACAAAGATAAAAGGACCAAAACCCCACCATACCTCAAGGCTCTATCAATACTTAATTGATCACTCTTAACTGTCTACAGATGTAAATCAAAAATACTTTTCATATACTTAAATAAGGCAGTCATCAGAGACCAATCATCTTTACCACAATACAGATGTTAAGAATCTTTGTCACATCTATGTTTCCCTCCAAGTGGTACACACTTGAAAATTAAAAATTGACCACCTCAAATCATGAGATCACTAACAAATACATCAAATATGCTAAAGGTCAAAGGAATGCATACTTTGTAGGATAAACCTAGCGGAAATCGAAATCAGAATTCCATGACTGAGGATAGTTATCCCACATTTATAATACATTTTTTAGATTCCCAAGAGATGAGCATTTTTACCTTGCCTTATTTTTAGAACTACACATCACACTGCACATATCACATGACATGATGTAACTGTTAGCAAAGAAAATGGCCCAAAACCATTGAAAATATACATGGTAGAGGAAACGAATCAATGCACACAAGAATCACTATATTTCATATTGACTTTTTGAAATTTTTTAAACACACGACAGATCTTTTTTCAAATTGGAAACGCGGTTAGTAAGCTCTGTAGAAACAACACAGAAATGTATTCGGTATTTTATAAAATAGGAATTTACCCAACTACGGGGAAAACTGATATGAAGAAACATAATAGAAAAACATTCTTCTAAATCTATAGGATTAGTAGTAAAAATTCTCTGGATCAAAAACGTAACAGAAACATAATGAAATACCTTCAGGTAGAAAACAATTATTACTCAAAAGTGTTCACTATTGTTGCGAGAAAAGAAAAATAGTTTTAAATGACAAGCATGTAGACAATTGAAAATTTCTAAATTGGTCAGACAGTATGCTAGAAAAAGAACTAAGTATAGCCTGTAGAAGGGGGGAGGGGAAAACACACCCACTTAAGCCCTTGTAAATAGTGGTTTCTTTAAAGGGCCCAAAAAGCAGGGAAAATACTACAGACTATTCTGAGAAATGGAAAACATATTCCAATGTTCTACTTTCCATACTTGAAAGTGCTTTAGAAACGAAGTTCAGTAACAACCTATAACTATATCATGATTATGCAAGGCAAAGATTATGTAATTTTATCGTTTATTATAAATGTCCGATTGTAAAACTAAAAAAACTAAAACGTTTTGATCTCTCTAATGGGGAGGAGAGAAGTTCTTCTGGGCTACAATTTAAAAATATAAACACACACCCCAAAACAAACAAAAAAACACAATGATTGCTAGCCACGTGACAAAGGAGATGGCAACACCAGGATTGTGAATGGAGGGGAGGGAGGCGAGGCAGGAGGACTAGGAAGATTTCTCGGAACTTTGGGGACCTCGGGATTCGGGTCTCCCGACCCTTAAGGTACCAAACTCTAGCCCTATTAGTTGTACTGTTAACATTCTCAAGTAGTTTATTAATAGGTCACGAAAAATGCTCCAGTGACCTCCAGAATAAAGGGGGGAAAAACGGAGGAGAAGGAGAGAGCAATTTAAAGTGGCGCCATCATGTCACCCCTTCTCCCCTGAGGCAATCAATAAGCAAGAGTTAAGTAACGTGTTTCTCCAAAAAAAACCACACTGGGATCCCGACAACGGAAAACAAAAGGATTTTTAAGTAAAGCATGGGGGTAAGGCTGTTTATCCTATGGAAAACAATCAAATTATTTGCTGAGAATCAAAAGACAGTCAGCCGGAAAACAGGCCCCCCAAACTCACTTAAAAGCAAATAAATGTCTCTTCCTCTTTAGTTTAAAAAAAAAAAAAAACACGTCCGCCTGAGGGAGACTAGATCTGAAAACGTAAGTGACCTCAATTTACAAGCAACAAAAATAATAAATAAATGAAACAAATAACCATCTCACTAAACAATCAGAGTTGTGATACACACCGTGAAACGCGCAAGATGTGTGTTTCGGCCAGAGAAAGGCCTTTTGCAGTCAAGAGAAGTTCAAGGCGAGAGCAAGAGTTTGTTTGGGTTTTTTTTTTTTAAACCGGAATAAATCGTGTTCTTAAGGCCGCATTTTTAAATAGAACGCCAAAGGAAAAGCTGGCGAACGAGGCGGCAGCTGGTGGGGAAGGGCCCCCGCACACCCCCGCCCTTGGGGCGACTCCCAGCCTCGGACCCGCAGCAGGGAAGCCCGGAGAGGCCATTTAAAGTTCCGGGGATTTTTCCTGCCCTGCCCTGCCTTTCTAGTTACAACTAACAAAGAGAGGGAGAAATGGGAGCCACAGGGAGAGCGAGGAGAAGGAGAAAGGGCAGCGGGAGGAAGAGAGGAGCAGCAGCAGCAGCACCTACCACGTGATGGAAGAGCGTTGCCCGGGCGGATTCAGCCCCACAAAATGGGCGCAGTTTGCAAACAGCCCCCGGCCTGGGCGCCGAGGGCCGGCGGCGGCGGCGGGCGGGGGCGCGCGGCGGCGGCTCCGGCCCGGGCCCGCCGCTCTCCTCCCCCCCGGCGCCCGGAGCCGCCCTGACTTTCCGGGCGGGGGGGCGAGGCGGAGGGGGAGGGGAAGGCGGCGGCGGCGGGGAGCGGCCGCTTTTTCTTCTCTTTCGGGCTCTTTCTCCGGCCTTCCTCGGCTCCGGCGGGGCCTGGGCACGGCCGGGGACAACAGCCCGGCCGGGAGGACGGGCGGGCGGGGGCAGAGAGTGAAGCCGCCCCCCCGCCCCGCACAAACAAGCGCCGCCGTCTGCAGCCCAAGCCCGCACCCCGGCCGCCGCCCCCGGACGCCTCTTCCCGGCCGGGGGGAGCGCTCCAGCCGCCCCCCGCACCGCCGCGGCGAGACGAGTCGGCTTCGCTAAGGTGCTCGGTTCTCCCGCCGGCTCGGCGAGCGGTGGCGGCGGTGGCGGCGGCACTGGGAAAATGGCGGCCGAGCTTCTTTTCCCTCCCCCCCTTTAATCTGAAGCGGAGGGAGAATGGAGCGAGCGAGCGAGCGGGCGAGCGCCGGGGACACGGGGAGGAGGGACAGCAGCGCCTCCGCCGGCTGCGGCTGCGGCGGCGAAGGGCCGCTCCGCCCCGGCGCGCCGCCAGGGGGCGCCCACCGCGCCGCCCCCGCGAGCCTCCAGGAGGCGCGGCCGCCGCCGCCGCCTCAGTCAGTCATGGCTGCTCGCCGCGGCCGCTGTTTCTGCACCTCCAGCTGCGGAGGCCGCGGCGCCGGGACCCAGCCGCTCCCAGACGTGCGGCGGCGGCACGCGGCACTGCGGCAGGCGGGAGCGGACCCTCGCTCCGGCTGGGGTGAGGCTAGCCTGAGGCACTGACGCCGTCACATTCCTTCCGCGCTTGGGCTGACAAGGCCGCGCGCCGGCTGTGAGGGGCAAGGCAGGCTGGCGCGACAGAGCAAGAGGACGTGAGCGAGGGAACTGTTTGTACTGGGTAGTAAATAGGCTAATGCCGTCGGTACCACATTATTCCAGGGCTAAACGTGCGCTGAATCAAGTGGGGAGCTCTCTGACCAGTGAACCGCTTCCTGCCGCCCTTTGTCCTAGCAGCCTGCCTCCGTACACTGCAGCACGCCTGGGCACTAGCCCCAGCGCCACGATCCGCAGCCGCCAGGGTTAAAAAAAAAAAAAAAAAAAAAAAAAAAAAAGCGCACGTCCTCATTGCGCAGGCGCGGGCCAGGGCCCGCGTCGGGCCAGCCCGGGAAGGGACAGCCGGGAGCGAGAGGGGAAGAGATGGCCCACCAGCGCCAGGCCCGCTGGGAACTGTAGTTTTCGTTAAGAAGCACGCGTCTGGTTTTGGGTGTCACGGCTTGGCGAATCCACCAAAGCAGGCAAATGGCATTACACAATGAGTATTTATGCTTCCTGTCTCCACCAAAAGGAAGTTCACTGCTATGCTAAAAGTTTAACAAAGAACTCCACAGAGAAACCCAAATCTCCCGACAAAAAGCAAACTTCCACTTTCCTACCAGAGTTGGTTTAAAGTGGTGGCACTTTATCATTTCTCATGACCAGTTTGTCAGTACAGTATTTTATTCCTTTCCCAAAATAGGGCCTTAAAATAATGGAAGTTTTTCTAGGTTAAAAAAATTCAGCAATATAATGCGAAGTGTCACATTTACACAAATTATTATCCACTATCCTCTAAAACGAAAGAAAAAGTTGCCAAAAGATGAATCCAGTGCTTAGAGGTTTAAAAAAGGAACTCTGGTATTCATCAAAATATTACTTTAAATTACAGAACAACAACAAAAAAAATGTTTCCAACAATTAAATCATCAAATGCAGCAGATGAGAAAGGTATGTATGCTCTACTACCAAAAAGGAAGATGAGAAACGCTCAATACTTTTTTGTGGCTTACCAAAACCAATATCCGGTGGTATGCGTCACTTCTGTTAGGCCAAAAAACAGCCCAACAGCTTGTCCTGCCACAAATTTTAACTCACTAGCTCCTACAGCATCTACACCTATATTTCCATTTGTACCCTTAAAATCACACTCTTAATCATAGTCATGGTTCTCAAATATCAAAAGAAAGTCACAGGGTCAAATTACACAAGAATAAAAAAAAATATGTATACATATTTGTATACACACCCAAAAGAGATCCTAGTCTTGGCTTTTTAAATTATAATCCTGGGGGGGGGGGTTAGTTGATTGAAAAATGTATACACACATCTCCATATAAATAGTTATTCCACAAAATATAGCAGAAAGTGTTGAACACAATTCTAAAACCAACAGATGGCGAACTAGAGCCCTAATGTGAGGATTCTGAAATCCAAATGAGCAGAATGAAAATACCAAATAAGGCATAGCCCTTTGCAGTGTATACTTAAATATTATGTTCAAAGACACTCACCACAAAATAATTAATTTTACTACTGCTTCGATTCTTAAAACTCAAGTGTCAGATTTAATTAGGCCCCCAAATAACCAAGGTTATAAAATACATTCTTTTCAAATGATTAAGAAAGAGGTGGAAATGCTCATTTTTAAACATGCATTTTGGGTAAAAGTAAATCCCCACTTTCCCCTTTTCTCATTGCTTAGCCCAAGAGTAGGGAGTTCACAGTGTTTATGGCACTTAATTTCTTTTACATTGTTATCTCGAATCAGATGTCTTTCTGCTCAGACACCAATTTTTCCAAATAAGGACACTCAAAGGTGAGCTACTACAGACACAAAAATCTTAGACAAATACATTTTCTTAAAATTTCCCCCCAAAACACAGTGGATGTCAAGGCTGATTACACACACACACACACACACACACACACACACACACACACACACACACACACACACACACACGGGCTTCCCTGGTGGCGCAGTGGGAAGATCCCACATGCCGCTGAGCAACAAAGCCCGTGTGCCACAACTACTGAGCCTGCACTCTAGAGCCCGCGTGCCACGACTGCTGAAGCTCGCATGCCACAACTACTGAAGCCCGTGCGCCTAGAGCCCATGCTCCGCAACAAGAGAAGCCACCGCAATGAGAAGCCCGCGCACTGCAACCAAGAGTAGGCTCCACTCGCCACAACTAAAGAAAGCCCACACACAGCAACAAAGACCCAATGAAGCCTAAATAAAACAATTTATTTTTTAAAAAAAACGCATACTACTCATTTTCCAAATCATTCTTGGAATAGTCACTGTGATTGACTGTCCTCCGATATCCACTCTATCCTAGTAGATTAGTTTCAACCCATTCTCTTTGCCAATGATTGGTTGGGAATGGGCATGAAATGTAATCCTGGCCAACGTGACACGAGTGGAAGCCCACTGGAAGGCCTCGAAGAGAGAAAAGATTCTTCAGTCCTAAAGATGAGATGAGGAAGAAACAGTCCCTTTTCAGGTAATGCTGAACATGACACTTCACACTGCTACAGTCACCTTACAGCAAGCCTGAAGATGCCACCAACATCAAAAAGGGCAGAATGGAGAACTGGCAAGTACCTTGGTCCTTGGTGACAGCATTAAATGATTATATCAAACAATCCTGACATCTGCAAGACTTCTGGACTTCCAGCTACATGAGACCAAGGTAACAACAAACACTTCTTTATTGTTTAAGCCGATTTGAATTAGCTTTCCTATACCTGAAGTCAAAAACATACTGATTATTTTCTCATATTTTAGTGTATTTGTATACTCTAAAATACTTTATGGATAATTTATATTGTCATATTTTATATAACCTATAGACCAGTCCTTTCCTCATATACACAACTCTGTACCCATCCATGTCTTTATCTATGTGAACTTTCTGCCCTGAAAAAGAGGACCATCCCTCCTCACCACCAATCCTTGTTCATTCCTCTCCCCCAATCCACCTCTAATTTATTTTTCCTTCAAGAAAACAGTAATAAGAGAATTCCCTGGCAGTCCAGTGGTTAGTACTTGGCACTTTCACTGCCATGGGCCCGGGTTCAACCCCTGGTTGGGGAACTAAGATTCTGCAAGCCGGATAAATAATAGAATAGGAAAGAAAGAAAAAGAAAACAGTAATAATAACAATAATGTGGATAATTGGCACTGTATTACCCTGCTCTTGGTTAAATGCTCTCTGTAATTCCACTGAGGTTGTTTTCATATACCAATCTTGCCTCCTAAAGACAGCCTCAAAGCTCTTAAAAGCAGGAACTATGATTATTCCAACTTTTCTGATTTATTACCCTGATCTATATAATAAACACACTCCAAAAAGGCACTCTTTAACTTCTTCACCATATATCTTCTAACAACCCAGAAATTCCTAAGCAGAATATTCTAACACAAATTCAGTATTTCATATGTCCGGACCAATCTCAAAAGGACAAGGGATTATTCTATGTTGTACTTAAAAAAAAAAAAAAAAAAAGAAAAAGCAATTATTAAAGTAACTCAGGAGAGAAAGTCCTGAAGCCTAAACCGTTTAGTTTCAAAAGGACAGAGACCCAGTTTTTGTTATTTGCCATTGCATCCCAGGGACCTAGTCCAGATATCACAGAAATGAACACATCAATCTATATAAGACAATATTAAAATTATATCATGGAAGAAACATTTTTAAACTGAAATTGGTGCATGCTCTCATGTTAATATTCAGCCAGCTAAATGTGAAGTAGAAAGCCAGGATAAACTGAACCAAAATTGGGAAATTTAAACAAAAGAATTTTGGATATTAGAAGGAATATGGAAGGTCATCTAATATAAACCTCCAGATTTTATTATCAGGAAAATGAAGCCAGGGCTTCCCTGGTGGCGCAGTGGTTGAGAATCTGCCTGCTAATGCAGGGGACACGGGTTCAAGCCCTGGTCTGGGAGGATCCCACATGCCGCGGAGCAACTGGGCCCGTGAGCCACAACTGCTGAGCCTGCGCGTCTGGAGCCTGTGCTCCGCAAAGAGAGGGGCCGCGATGGTGAGTGGCCCCCGCTTGTCACAGCTAGAGAAAGCCCTCCCACAGAAACGAAGACCCAACACAGCAAAAATAAATTAATTAATTAATAAAAGTGAAGGCATTCCATTTGTTAAAAAAAAAAAAAATGAAGCCAAGAGAAAATAGTTAGGAGACTGGCCAAAGCCAAAGCTGGAACACATGCTGGAATCCAGGTGTCAGTCTCCAATTCTCACTTTCCCCACTGTATCACCTGCCTTCCAGAGTTAGAGCCTCCCAACAGAAACATGCTACTCACCTGGAGAGTAAGAAGTGCAAACATGACAAAGGTATTAAACCTGAACAATACTACCAATTCAGTTTCACCAGTATCAAGATTTGGCCAAGGTAAGTAAGAGAAAATCCTCACATTGTTTACAATAAAGCACAAAGATCAAGATTTTTTTTCACTAAATGGAGGTCTCAACTAATTCACAATATCATATATTCTTATGTATTCAGTCCAATAGCGACAAACTTTCAGTAAGATTAAACAACTTAAGGCATTTGAAAAACTTTTCAATGACAAAGTATTATAAGAATGCATGGTATTCCTTAGTTTCAATCCCACCCAAAAACAAGATAATTTTCTTCCTCATACTAAAGATATATAGGCTCTGGAATTTAGAGAAAGATACTATCTTACCATCTCACCATAGAAGTGATCCAATAACTCATTGAGAAGAAAAACTAATCTTTAGGCAGACTCATGATTTAACCGTGTTAGTACTGAGAACAGTAACTAAAGTTACAGATTAACCCTGAAAGCACTCCTCAATCTAGAAATAATTTATTTGGGGATATTTAAGAAGACAGTACTAAAATTCAACTGAATACAACTGTATCACTTAAAGAAACAAGTCAGGTTCTCCCAGGCCATCAGCTATGTTAAGACTTAACATCCAAGATTGATGGTTTTCTCCTGTGCAGTCCCAGATTTCAAAGTAGGTACACAAGCACTGACTTCTAATACACGCAGTTTAACCAGAACTTTACATGAATATTTTAATAAAGTTTCTCAAGGAGTTAAATTAAACAAACATACAAAAAACTACTGATTAAATAGACTGATTATTTAGGTGGATTTTAATAAATTCTAATGCTTTGAACTTTAGTATAGAACGTTTTAAAATTCTCCAATAATTAGAATTTACCGAAAAAGTTAATTGACCAAACATAACAGGAGTATTTTAATATACTGATTTTGCAGATAAGGCAATGTCAGATGAAAGAATCTGCATAAGACCTAAACACTGTATTAGATAATAAATGTCAGAACATGCCCCAAATTTACCAAGAAACTGCCTGGCTTCTTTTCCAAATGATACGTAAAGGTAAACATGGAGAACTTCAAGACAGCTGTGAGCACCCAAGTTGTGGAGGGCCTGATAGTCAGAAGGGGAAAAAATGTTCACAGAGAAAAGGAGGCAACAAGTGCACAAGGCAAAAGGCATTTTAAAAAAATTTTTTAAGTGAGTTGCTGAGTCCAAAGTTAAGATGCAACTTCTAAAATCTTGCTCTGATGGCATAGTGAACCTAGGGATTATGGAGATAGCACATCACACCTGCTCCCTCCAATAGAGAGGCACACCATTCTTGGAAAGGACATTACTTTTTAAATCCACTGATTCCTGGATTCCTGAACTGGGTTCTCATGTAGTGTGCAGCATACAGCTATGGACTAGGAAGTAACTGAAGCCACTCAATAGACAGGAGACATCTTGCTGGAGTGTCGATTTAATCAAAGATTATAGTAAAATCAGATACACTTCGTTAAACACAAATATATTACAGAACAACATGCAAAATTCTCATTTTTTCAAGATAGAGAAGGAGTCTTCAGAGAAATGCTCTTTTTGTGACAAGCTGCTTTGGACAACCCCAGATCTTGACAGTACTTTAGGAGAAGCAATTGTAGATAAATATGCGTGCCCAAAAACCCTGAACGTGTAGTCCCTTTATACAAATGATCAAACCTGAAAACATCTAATGTAAAAATTGTTGTGGGTACAATATTATAAATGAGACCATAAGCTACTGAGAGAACATGACTGGAATTCAGGAAATGCTAAAGCCCCTGTCTTATCTCTGTCACTCATTTACTAAGAAATCATATATAATTTTCTTAACAGCACTCTTTTTTCATTTCTGAATTAGACTGAAAAAAATAATAGAACATAATATTCAGTATTTTCAGCCATATTCCAAATTCTCACAATCAAATTTAGAAACAAATTTATCTAACAAAATTGTCTCAAATGATCTAGCTCTAGCTTCAACTAATAGAACAACAACAACAAATAGCCTAATGAAACTATATCTTCTATGGTATAAAGAAGAAAAAAATCCTTCTGTGTAGAGGAGAAAACCTACTCACACGTCCTAGAATTTCTATGGTGGCAATGTCAAAATGTGATCTTGCTGGTAACATTTAGGCTAGGGCATTGAATTTTTATAACATAACAACAGTAATACTTGTATTCCTGCCTTGAATGACTTTCTTTGATTTTTCAATAAAACTAGATATCCCCTTAAAGCCCTATTATTAATTCCCAATCATTCATAAACATTTACTGAGTGTCTACTGGATGCTAAACACTATAGTACCCCTGGAAAAAAATGCTAAGTCACCATCATAAACTATGTGGTAGCCAAAAAAAAAAAAAAAATCCTTTCTATTCACTGATATTTTAAACAGTAATTCAAAGCCAAGAAGTAGTAAGAGAACAATCAGCAAAATTTTAGTGCTTTATGCTTCCAATTCAACTCTCTTCTGGCCCTTTTGGGAAGCTTTTGTAGACCACCCTAAGAATGCTAAAATTAGGTGTTATTTATGGCATAACTAGAATGAGGTAACAAAACAAGTACCTCAAAAATAAAACTAAGAGAAGAGGTTAAGGGAACCAAGTAGGAGACAAGGATCTCAAGTGCCAGACTTGGTACCTCTACCCTGACTGAATGCCTCAAGATAGGGAAAAGGTCAAGAAAAGGAAAATTTGTGACCTAGTCCAACTGTATTTAATTCTACATCTTTCTTTCTTTTTTTTTTAAATTTTATTTATTTATTTATTTTGGCTGCATTGTGTCTTCGTTGCTGCACACAGGCTTTCTCTAGTTGTGGCGAGCAGCAGCTACTCTTTGTTGCAGTGCGCAGGCTTCTCATTGAGGTGGCTTCTCTTGTTGCAGAGCACAGGCTCTAGAGAGTGTGGGCTTCAGTAGCTGTGGCACATGGGCCCAGTAGTTGTGGCACACGGGCTTAGTTGCTCCGCGGCATGTGGGATCTTCCCGGACCAGGGCTCGAACCCATGTCTCCTGCATTGGCAGGCAGATTCTTAACCACTGCGCACCAGGGAAGCCGTACATCTTTCTTTCATTCCCAAATATTTGCTCTTGCCCCGTGGGAAGGCTTCTAGATTTCTTGTGATTGCCACAAATTTAATAACTCATAATTTCTTAAACATTAGTTGTATTAACTATTATCTTCATTCAGTAATTAGGCAATTAGAATTTAATATTGCTAAATGAATGTCCAAAATTAAACCAAAATTATTTCAAGATGAAGTGAGAATACATCTTAACTCATTTGATAAAGCTGTTATCACCCTGACACCAAAACCAGACAAAGACAGCACAAGAAAACTACAGACCAATATCGTTTATGGATATAGATGTAAAAAATCCTCAACAAAACACCAGCAAGTGAATCCATCAACATAAGAAGGATTGTACACCTTTGCTAAGTGTGATTAATTCAAGGAATTCAAGGTTGGTTTAATATCTGAAAGTCAATTAATGTAATACATCACATTAATAAGGAATAAAAACCATACGGGCTCCCCTGGTGGTACAGTGGTTGAGAGTCCGCCTGCCGATGCAGGAGACAAGGGTTTGTGTCCCAGTCCGGGAAGATCCCACATGCCGCGGAGCGGCTGGGCCCGTGAGCCATGGCCACTGAGCCTGCGCATCCGGAGCCTGTGCTCCGCAACGGGAGAGACCACAACAGTGAGAGGCCCACATACCACACAAAAAAAAAAAAAAACATGATCATCTCAATTGATACAAAAAAAGCATCTGACAAAATCCAACACCCTTTCATGATAAAAACACACAGGAATTGAAGGAAACTTTCTTAACCTGAGAAAAGGCATCTATGAAAAACCCACAGCTAACATCATACTTAATGGAGAAAGACTGAATACTTACTTTCTCCTTAAAACCAGGAACAAAACAAGGATGTCTGCTCTCAACACCCCTATTCAGCATTGTACTAGAGGGCTTCCCTGGTGGCACAGTGGTTAAGAATCTGCCTGTCAATGCAGGAGACACGGGTTTGAGCCCTGGTCCAGGAAGATCCCACATGCTACAAAGGAACTAAGCCCATGCTCCACAACTACTGAGCCTGTGCTGTAGAGGCTGCAAGCCACAACTACTGAGCCCGTGTGCCACAACTATGGAAGCCCGTGCACCTAGAGCCCATGCTCTGCAGCAAGAGAAGCCCACACACTGCAATGAAGAGTAGCCCACACACTGCAATGAAGAGTAGCCCCCACTCTCTGCAACTAGAGAAAAGCCCACTGAAGACCCAATGCAGCCAAACATAAATGAATAAATAAAATTTTTAAAGAAATACTGTACTAGAGATTCTAGCCAGGACAATTAGGCAAAAAAAAAAAAAAAAAAGAAAAAAGAAATTAAAAGCTTTCAGGTTACAAAGGAACAAGTAAAACTACTACAATTTGTACATGATATAATCTTGTATATAAAAAATCCTAAGGAACCCACAAATAAACTATTAGCGCTAATAAACATATCCATCAATGTTACAGAATTCAAGATCACTATACAAATAAATACCAATTGTATTTTGATACAATAGCAACAAACAATCTGAAATGAAATTAAGAAAACTCCATTTATAATAGCATCAAAAAGAATAAAATACTTAGACATAAATTTAACAAAGAAAATATAAACCTTATAATTTGAAAACTACAAAAATTGTCACAAGAAGTTAAAGAAGTCCTAATTAAGTGGAAAGGCATCCCATGTTCATGGATCAGAAGATGTAACTTTGTTAAGATGGCAATACTTCCTAAATTGATCTACATATTAATTCAATTCCAGAATATCCAAAACAATCTTGAAAAGGAAGAGCAAACTTGAAGGACTCACACTTCCTGATTTCAAAACTTAATTCAAGGCTATAGAAATCAAAACAGTGTGGTATTGGCATAAGGACAGACATAAAAATCAATGGAATATAGTTTAAGAGTCCAGAAACAAACACTCACATTCACAGTCAATTGACTTTTGACAAGGGTGCCAAGACAATTCAATGGGAGGCAAGTGAGGTAGGAGTGGGGTTGGATAGTCGTTTCAGCAAAAGGTCCTGGGGCAACTGGATATTCACATGCAGTAGAATAAAGTTGGACCCCTATCTCACACCATACACAAAAACTAACTCAAAATGTATCATAGACTTAAATATAACAGTTAAAACCATAAAATTCCTAGAAGAAAACAAGAATAAATCTTCATTATCTTGGGTTACACAATGGTTTTTAGACATGGTACCAAAAGCACAAATGACAAGAAAAAATAAGTAGACTGAACTTCGTCAAAATTATAAAATTTTGTGCATTGAAGGACCCCATCAAGGGACTTTCCTGGTGGTGCAGTGGTTAAAAATCCCCCTGCTAATGCAGGGTACACAGGTTCAAGCCCTGGTCCAGGAAGATCCCACATGCCACAGAGCAGCTAAGCCCACAAGCCACAAATACTGAGCCTGCGTGCCACAACTACTGAAGCCCACGAGCCTAGAGCCCGTGCTCCACAACAAGAGAAGCCACCACGATGAGAAGTCTGTGCACCACAACAAAGAGTAGCCCCTGCTCGCCACAAGTAGAGAAAGCCCATGCACAGTAACAAAGACCCAACGCAACCAAAAATAAATAAATTAATTAATTTAAAAAAAAAAGGACCCCATCAAGAAAGTGAAAACAGCCCATGAAATGAGAGAAAATATTTAAAATTCATGTGTGACAAGGGACTTGTATCCAGAATATATAAAGAACTCTTAGGACTCAACAATAAAGACAATGGAGTTTAAAAATGGCAAATAATGTGACAGAAATAGACATTTCTCTGAAGATACACAAATGGCTAATAAGCATATGAAAAGAGCCCATCATCATTTGCTATCAGAAAAATGAATTCAAAACCACAATGAAAAAAGAAAAAACCACAATGAGATACCCCTTCACACCCACTAGCATGGCTATAATCAAAATGATAAACAACTACAAGTGTTGACAGGATGTGGAGAAACTGGAACCCTCACAATGGGGTATATCCATACAATGGAATATTACTCAGCCATAAAAGGAATGAAAAGCTGATATATGATACAACGCGGATGAACCTTGAAAACATGCTAAGTGAAAGAAGCTAGTCACAAAACAGCTCATACTGTATGATTCCATTTATATGAAATGTCCAGCAAGGACAAATCATAGAGACAGAAACTAGATTAGTGGCTGCCAGGGGCTAGGGGACAAAAGGAAATAGAGAGTGACTACTAATAGATACAGGGTTTCTTTTGGGGGTGTTGGAAATGTTCTAAAATTAGTTTGTGGTGATGGATGCACAACTCTGTCAATACACTAAAAAAAAATTGTATGTTTTAAATGGGTAAATTTTATGATATGTGAAATGAATATCAGTAAAGCTGTAAAAAAAAAAAAAGATGAAGCCAAAATAATACTTAATTTCTAAACTTCACTGTGCAAAAACAATGTTAAACTACTTGTAAAAATATCAGAAGACAAGCCGTAATTCTGCAATTTATTTCCACTTGAGAGATTACCTCAGAGCACTAATGTGCTTCCATGTTACACTTGCAACCTCACTGCCAGCAGTATATATAAGCAAAAGTTAGGTCCTCGTCAAACTCAAGTTATTCAACTTACTCAAGTAAATTATTCTAAATTACTTTATGTAAGAATGAAATGAGGAAGATGCAACATGTCATAGATAAAATCAGTCATCTATAGGAATGATACAAACTAGGACATCAGTAAGCCAGTGAAGAGTTTAAAGAACACAAAATCCTATTCCTGGAAGAGTTATCTTCAGTGAGATAGGAGTGGAATGTATTATTATTTTAAAAGCTTAAACAAAAGTAGCAATACTATACTCTGCCCAAAGATTATTATAACAGATGGTTGGCAAGGCTTCTGTAAAAGGGTAGTTCAAAGAGAAAAAACTTGGCTTTGTCATTCCCAGTTCTACCTGGAGTATAAAGAAAACTGCCCTGGTTCACAAATACAGGATCTGACAGGAAAAGCATGTGCTGAACAGGAAAGAATATGCTGATCAGTCAACTCATTTCCGAGCCAGATTGATCATTTTATTTTTGCCCCTATAAATCAACAATTTATTTTTGTTTCATGGTCCAATCAATATAGATGTGATTAGCAGATGAACTATCCCCTAGCAATCAACAGATTGATGTGATTAATGCTAGACTGGCATTCAAGTTCTAGTTCTACCACCAAGCAGTGATGTGACTTAGGGCAAATGACTTCACTGCTCTCAGTCTCCTCATGTAGAAAACAAGACAGCCTGACTAACTTAAACCAAGGTTTCTTCTCAACTCTAAAGCTCAATGATTCAGAAACCTGAAAACTACAATAGTAACAATGATGTGTGGTTCAAGAATCTGTGTGTTCAACACTACAAAACTTCTTTGAAGGGAACTGATATAAAAATTTAAATAACACAATAAATGCTTTCATAAAAAAAAATTAGAACCTACTAAGACATACACATATAACAGAACTTGGTTCTAAATTATAATCAGAAACTGACATATGTGACTCACTAGTAATAGAGATAAGAAACACACTTAACCAATATTCTGTAAAGTCAGGAAAAACTAAAAATGTATTATATGGTTACCCAATTTTAGAAGGAAGATCTAGACTTTGGCTAGATAAAACTAAAGTTATGTTTAAAAGGCAAATGTGTAATACAAAGCATAGAGATGGACTTTAAAAATACTTGACTGTAAGAAAGCAAAAAAGTCAGATGCTCTAACAAAATGTTTAAATTGCTAAGTAGTGTGGGGGGAGCGGAGGAGAGTAGGGGTGGGGAGAGGAGAAGGAAAATAACTTTTCTCAAAATAGACAATAAAAATGAGGAAAAGCAATAAAATACCATAAATTATAGCAGATCAGGAGAACTAAGGCCTCTGTAGGCAAAACAACAATTAAAGCCTTGCAAGAGGAACTTCCCTGGTGGTCCAGTGGGTAAGACTCTGAACTCCCAATGCAGGGAGCCCAGGTTTGAACCCTGGTCGGGGAACTAGATCCCGCATGCATGCTGCAACTAAGAGTTTGCATGCTGCAACCAAAGAGTCCGTGCACCACAACTAAAAGATCCCACAACTAAGATGCAGCGCAGCCTAAATAAAATAAATAAATAAATATTTTTAAAAATATAATAAATAAGGCTTCCCTGGTGGCGCAGTGGTGAAAATCTGCCTGCCAATGCAGGGGACACGGGTTCAAGCCCTGGTCTGGGAAGATGCCACATGCCGCGGAGCAACTGGGCCCGTAAGCCACAACTACTGAGCCTGCGCGTCTGGAGCCTGTGCTCCACAACAAGAGAGGCCGAGATAGTGAGAGGCCCACGCACCATGATGAAGAGGGGGCCCCAGCTTGCCACAACTAGAGAAAGCCCTCGCACAGAAACGAAGACCCAACACAGCCATAAATTAATTAATTAATTTAAAAAAATAGATATATATATATGATAAATAAATAAACCTTGCAAGAAAATGCAAAGCCACAGAGAGGTGGTTTAAATATATAAAAAGCCAGATGCTGAATAAAGACTGGATGGAGCACTTGATAAACAGGGTATAAACAGTGATAAGAGCAAGACAACTGACAGGCCTAACTGTAATTTGCTTCAATACTTACTGAAGAAGATATGAGGAAGAAATCTATTTCTACTTTAAAGCATATGAATCACTGACAGTGAATCAAATTCATCATTAAACAAACAAGATGCTTCCAAACTAATATATCAGATGATAGGTAGTCATGAAGTCTCAAAGTACTCGCATTTTAGAAGAATTTATTTATAAAATTATAAAATTGCAAGGAAGAACCTACTGACAGTCATCTGAGAGAAGTGACCTCCAATAAGACATAAGAGGACGGAATCCAGATCTCTTTCCTTTATCAACAACATTTACCCAGCCCCTTGCTCAACTCCTGGCATATTTTGGCACTCAATAAATATTTGCTGAACAAAAATGAACAAAAACATGCCATCAATATAACTCCCACCTATTCAAGAGAAAGGCTCTGGCTGTGAGCTTCAAATCGGTCAAACTGGCAAACCTCTACTAGAGGATAAGATCAGAAGACATATCAGCATAAATAACCTTCTGAGGAAAAGACAAACATGTTTTCTAAAAGAAGAAATCACACCACACCAGTCTACCCAAATTCTCTGAGGATAAAGTATATAACTTATTTAGGCTTTTATAAAAGTCTTGATAAGAGTCTAAATAAAAGGCTATTTTTAAAAAGTCTGAGTGGCCACAGAGTTGAGACTATTTCCCGTGGATGGGGTGTGGTTTATGAGACTGACACACCGTGTACTGCACAAAGGGGGCAGGTTTACACAGGGCATGACGCATAGAAAACTATGGGTGGACGGACGCTAAGGTACTTCCCCGGGAAGTATAAGCAGACGATTGATCTTAGGTAATGTTTTAGAAATGCTATATTTAACATTTTCATAAATTATATGAAAGGTATACAGAGAATTCCCCATCTTGCAGATGGAATGATGAGCTTCCTGACAGTGAAATATTGCACTAAGTTGGAAAAATAAGGGAACTGAGAGGTGGAAAAAAATTTTAAGTATATCAAATGAGAAACATTTGCAAAAACTAGGATGTATTTTCAGTTTAGAGAATACTTTGCAAGCATGAAAGGTATCTAAATATCTGCAGGGCTGTCCAGCAGAAGAGAAACTAGAGTTGCTCCAGGCAGTTCCCGTGTAGACAAAATTAGGCCCAAAGTGGAAACTGCAGAGGGACACATTTCAACTAACATAAGGTCAAGCTTTCTAAGCACCAGACCAGACCTAACTGAAAGGGTGATTCTTACTCTGAATTATCTCTTAAGAGCCCGCTGAGATACAAGCGCCTAAAGTACTGCAGGCACGAAAACAGCAGGTATTAACAGCATGCAGCATGGAAAAACGAAAAGTAAAGCATTTACAGGAAAAAAAATCCAAGTTGTACCTAAAGGATGCATGCCTTCTAGTTAAAAAAGAAATTTTTGAATAATTACAGAATGTTACCTAAAGACAATGTGATTTTTGTATGCAAAGCGGGGAGGGATTGCAAATTCTACTGCCAACAAGGAAAAGACCGTGAACAGAACATATTTTCCTATCCTTCTAACAAATCATAATTTTAGCTATATCTGAAATGCAGTTATGATTGGTTACCATAAATCCAGAAAGGCAAAGCAATGCTGACAAAGATCCAGAGAAGTATACGTAAATGGAACGACTAAGAGGCTGAAGGAGATGTCACTGGAGATTACATTTTAAAATCAATCATCTTCAACTGAGAAACATGAAAGCCAAGGGGCACTATGATCAAAATCAGAAAATGTATCAATATGGTAAATACTAATTTATTCACCAAATCTTGGTACAATACCTTAAGCTTTTAAACTTGAAAAGGTAGATCTTTTTTTCCACAAAAGACAGAAAGAAAGTTGTAGAACGTGTTATCACCAAGCAGTATTTAGGGTTAAGAATACTCAAGAAGTATACAAATTTATGTATATTAAGTCCATTCTGGGCTCCTACAGGATAGAAGTGACATCTGAGGTGAGGCCTTAAGTTTCTGAGGTTAACAGCTTATAAGATAATTGCCTCACATCAAAACATTCCTTGGGGGCTTCCCTGGTGGTGCAGTGGTTGAGAGTCTGCCTGCCGATGCAGGGGATCGGGTTCGTGCCCCGGTTCGGGAAGATCCCACATGCCGCGGAGCGGCTGGGCCCGTGAGCCATGGCCGCTGAGCCTGCGCGTCCGGAGCCTGTGCTCCGCAACGGGAGAGGCCACAACAGTGAGAGGCCCGCGTACCGTAAAAAAAAAAAAAAAAAAATTCCTTGGTGCCAACTGAGACATGACAATTGGCTGACAGCCCCCTAACAGACTCAGTAAGGCTTGCTGGTATAGTTCTTTTTATTTTTATTATAATTTTAAAAATTTTTTTATTTTTCTTTATTTTTGGCTGCATTGGGTCTTTGTTGCTGCGCGCAGGCTTTCTCTAGTTGCGGAGAGCAGTGGTTTCTCTTGTTGCAGAGCATGGACTCTAGGCTCGCGGGCTCAATAGTTGTGGCTCGCAGGCTCCAGAGCACTGGTCAGTAGTTATGGTGCATGGGCTTAGTTGCTCCGCGGCATACGGGATCCTCCTGGACCAGGGCTCGAACCCATGTCCCCTGCATTGGCAGGCGGATTCTTAACCACTGCGCCACCAGGAAAGCCCTATAGTTCTTTTTAGTCCTTTATCTATGTACAGTTGACCCTTGAACAACACAGGTTTGAACTGGTCCACTTATACTCAGATTTTTTCCAATCAATACATACTATGCAATGCTCAATTGAATCCCTGGATGTGGAACTGCGGATACAAAGGGCCTACTGTAAAGTTATATGTGGATTTTCTACTGCACAGAGGTCAGCGCCCCTAATTCTGGCATTGTTCCATGTGTGTTATATATATACATATATATATATGTGTGTGTGTGTGTGTGTGTACCTTCTTTATCTTTTATATATTTAGAATCCTTATATATCTGTATATCCTGAATTTTTCATTTATCATATACTCAACATTCTAAGACATTAAAAGTTCTTTAAAAATAGTTTATGGGCTTCCCTGGTGGCGCAGTGGTTAAGAATCCGCCTGCCGATGCAGGGGACAAGGGTTTGTGCCCTGGTCCGGGAAGATCCCACATGTCGCGGAGCGGCTGGGCCCGTGAGCCATGGCCGCTGAGCCTGCGCGCCCAGAGCCCGTGCTCCGCAACGGGAGAGGCCACAACAGTGAGAGGCCCGCGTACCGCAAAAAAAAAAAAAGTTTTATGGCTGTATAATAATTCACCCTTAAATACTCCATAATTTACCCATTAATCTCACTGCTCATTCAAGTTTATTCCCAATTCTCACTTGTATAAATAATGCTACAATGAATATCTTTGTTCACAAATCTTTCTATATATCTCTATATTTTCCCCCTTAAGATAAATTCCTAGAAGTGGAATTACTTAGTTAAAAGACAGTTTAAGGTTTTTTGATATATGTTGCCAAAATACCTTCCAGAAAAATTGGGCCCAATGCACACTTCCACTAGCAGTTTTAGAGACTGCCCCCTCACTACCTTTGACCATACAGTTCAATTGCCAATTTGATAGGTTAAAAAAAAGTAGTATATCATTTTAATCTGAATTCCTTTGATTACTTATCAGAATAAAAATGTTTCTTATATGCTTCTTGGTCACTTGTGTTTCTTCTTTGTGAACTCTGATCATGACCTTTGTCAGTAAGGCATTTTTACTTTCTTTGGGCCTTGACAAACTGAAAACCAGCTGAGATGGAGTCACATATCAGTGACTTCGGCTCCCCCTGCTGGCCAAAAAATTACTACCATGGTCAAGACCTAGATTAAAGCACCACGTAGACTACACTTAAAAGCTTGCCATTTTCTGGGCTGCTGCTACGAACGCAATTTATACACCGTGATAAAAGATAAAACGTTATGTGTCTAAACCCATATTTAACAGAGCTGTGATGGGAAAGGAGAAAGGGGACACCTGATCACTAATGTTTAATGATTAGTGTCACAAAAATGTTTAAATTATAATCAGTTCACTGCCAAATTACTACCTGGATGGAACATTACAAGCATAAAATTCATTTCTCTATACTTTATTTTTATTACTGTTATTTTTTTTTATGGCCGCACCACGTGGGTACTTTCAGTATCTTAGTTCCCTGACCAGGGATTGAACCCAGGGCCACAGCAATGAAAGTGCCCAAGTCCTAACCACTGGACCACCAGGGAAGTCCCTATACTTTATTCCAACAATGTAAAAACATTCTAGTTGCCAGATGACCCTGGTTGTCAGCACACTGGTTCTCTTTTTTAAAAGCAAAAATAAGAAAACAAAAACACCTATGCACCCTTCATCATTCAATGAACGATTTAAAAACAAAACCCTCTTTGTAACCCTTATTCCAAAGCTACAAAGCTGCTCACACTAAACAGATTGGGTCCTATAGTTCCAAAGGGTAAGGCCAGGATTGGCGAATGGATGTAACTAACTCAGCTTTCCCACTGATACCCTCTTAAAGATGCACTTCACAGGTTGGGCAGTGCAGTGCTCAGACCATTCATTCATTCAACACATATTTACTACATGTCATCACTTTGCAAGCAGTCATGATGAAAGACAGGACACAGCCCCTACTCTCAAAGAACTTGGAGACTAGCTGCGTGGAGAAGCAAACCTGCAATCACTGTACAACAGAAGTGCTAGGGATGCACACACAAAGGCAAAGCCTGGGTACGTAGGAAGCTCTCCACGTTAGTTACTGCTGTTACTACACCTCATTGTTATTAAAGAACTAGGACAAGTATGTTTCTAGAACAGGGTAGGAGGTCACTTTAAACAGTGGCAACTGCTTGTGTGAAGGCCCAGGGGCAAAGGAGCAACAAGGTGTACAGAAGGAACTACAAACAGCAGCTTAACGCTGCTGAGCGCAGACAGCTCAGGAAGGAGCAGAGGAAGTGATCTGGGCCAAGGGCCTGTGTGCTTGGCAAGTGTTTGAACTTCACCTCGAAAGCCAGGTAAGCCATAGGGAGGAAACATATGGTCATATGAGGAGACCATTTAGCGCTGGGAAAAACACATTTGCAGATCATCAGTATATGGATGTGGGACTCATACAGAGTGAGACACAAATCTAAGATGTTACTCAGGAACTACATAGGCTGGGAGGAGAGAAGGCCAAGGCAAGGCAAACACTGACTGAAAGAGAAAAAATGTCTGCAAAGAAAACTGAGAAAGAACAGCCAGAGATGACAGCGATACCGGAAAGAGCCAGCACTCAGATCATCTGTACTGTACTGTGTGCCAGGCACTCATCTATATGCTTTTCATGTATTAATTCATTTCCTCCTCACGACAGTCCTGTAATGTTAAGTGCCATTATTTTTAATATTATTTTTCTCATTTTTCAGGTGAGGTAACTGAGGCACAGAGAGGCACACAGTTAAGTGCAGAGCTGAAATCTGAATCTAGGAGACTCACTGCAGAGTCCATGTTCTGTATCACAACTCTACAGTGCCTTTCAGAAATGACGACAGGAAGCCAGGAGGGACCACTACCACCACAGCCGGGGAGAACGGTCCACGGCGTCAAAGACCACAAGGAGGCCTCAGAAGATAAGTGCAGAAAGGGATGACTCTGTATGGACAGGTACACTGGAACACATAGGAAGAAGCTACACAAATACTTCATTGGCAAAGGGACCAGTGGTCGCAGTTCAAGGGTTTGGCGTTCGTAAAGCGGGAGACTTGAGTGTGTTTATAAGCTGAGGGCCAAGAGCCAACAGGGAACGGGAGGGTGAAGATGGGTCGGGAAAGGTACAAATGACAGCCAGAGGTCCCTACAAGGAGGAAGAAAACAGCTCAAGAGACCAGAGAGGTGGCCTAGTATAAGAAGAAACAAATACAGGGACAGTGTTGGGCCCAAGAAGAGTCCCTTCCCTGACAGGCTCTGTGCTCTATGACCGAAGAGGCAAAGTCACTGGGGGAAAGAGGTTTTCTTTGTAAGCGAGGCAGATGTTCCACTTCTGAAGAAGCCCCCACAGTCAGATGCTTTTAAAGGAACTTCCCTGGTGGCACAGTAGATAAGACTCTGCGCTCCCAATGCAGGGGGGGCCCAGGTTCGATCCCTGGTCAGGGAACTAGATCCCACGTGCATGCCACAACTAAGGAGCCCGTGTGCCACAAACAAGGAGCTGGCAAGCCGCAACTAAGGAACCCACAAGCCGCAACTAAGGAACCCACAAGCTGCAACTAAGGAGCCCGCCTGCCGTACCTAAGGAGCCCGCCTGCAGCAGCTAAGACCCGGTGCAACCAAATAAATAAATAATTTTTTTTAAGATGCTTTTAGAATTGTAACATTAATTTATATTCTTTATTTGATTCTTTTACTCCTGTTTTCACTCTTATCTAGCTGTCTCATTAAATTATGATCTAGGTTGCAAACATTTCACAAGATGACTTCTAAGCAAGAAAAAAATCTAGCAAAAACTAAAATCACTAGACTGTTCAGAATAGAAAGATAATTTTTTTAAAAGATAATATTTTTCCATTTCTTCAAGTCAAGTACGTGAATATACTCTCTGAGCTTCCAGAACTTACTATGGCTACTCCCACTGTCCTCTGGAGCAAACCAGACAACAATGCCCCGAGCTGCTCTCCCACTCACGGCTTGACTTCTCTCCCCAGCTCTGCCTCAGCCTGGTCAGCACTCTCTCTGGCCTAGTCAAATGGCCTCTCGGCCCACAGTCCAAACAGTTATCCAATATCATGAACTCCTTCACTTCAGGATAGGGAGACAGGAGAAGGAATTTGGGAACTAGCCTCTGATGACAACTAACAAAGCAATTTCATAACACATGTTTATCTAAAGCAGTCCCAGACCACTGTAAAAATTGGATGAAAGCAATGGACCCTTCCTCTCCATAACATGCACACAGGCAAAACCACATCATTTTGCATCAGACTGTCAAAAAGCTGTCATCTTCATGTTATCTTATCCATAGAAAAGTCCCTCCAGCCATCGTTAAAGATCTATTTACTCTTCCTTGGCAAATAATTTATATAAGCTTAGTTTGCTGATATCCTAACCTACCACAGAAAGAAGGCATTAAAATAGAGGGGAGAGTTTCTGGAGGCTGGAACAAGGCCAGTAACAGCCAGATACTAAGGTAGGAGATCAGGAAAGTAGATAATCACAGACTAAAGAAAATGAAGACTAGCCCGAGGGTACGGAATACGTGCACACTACTCCATGAATACAGTTTATTTTACGGCCTCCAAAGGCACATGACATTTCAGCACAGTACAATAAGTGGTGGGCATAGTGTAGATCTTCCGTAATTTTGAATTATTACTAAAAAATGAAATTTTGTTCAGAGCACTTTTTTTTTTTTTTAATTTGGCTGCGTGGCTTGTGGGATCTTAGTTCCCCAACCAGGGATCGAACCCAGGCCCTCTGCAGTGACAGCGAGGAATCCTAACCACTGGACCACCAGGGAATTCCCCAGAGTGCTTTCTTAAAGAGGCAGAAAAGCATGTAATACCTTTCAGAAAAATTTTCACCTAAGTAAACTTTTGAAGTTGTAACACTAGTTTCAGGAGAGGAAACCATCAAACAAAGGTACATACAGGCCAGTTGAGAAAGGTAAGATTTTAAAACAAAACAGAAAGGTCAGCAGCAGCCAGATTATCAGGAGTCTATAAGCTACATCAAAAAGGTTGAACTTTACCCTAAAGGCAAATAGGAGGGGAATGGAGGCAGAGGGTGGGCCAAATCAGTCAGGCCAGAGAAGGAACTTCCTCAAGGTCCTGCTATTTCTTGAATGACCCATACTGTCAACCCCCCAAAGAAGCTAAATGCTGGAGTATAACCATGCTGGCTTCTTCAAGTATGGCATCTAATTGAACATAAAACACCTCTTTATTTACACAGAGAAGGTGTTAATTCCACATTACTGAGTATCCTTAGCTCCCAAACCCCTCGAGAGAGAGATACCTGGGCTTAATTCTTACACAGTAAGGAAATCCCAATGTTTCATCAATTTCCACAAAGGATGAGACACGGAGAACAGACTGTAATCTTGACCTTAATTTTTCAAAGCAGAATTTTACTGATAGCTAAAAGAAAAAGAATATTACCACCTTCTAAAGTTTCAATTTTATATAAATCTAAAGCTTCAATAACAAAATCTATATATTAAAGACAAATGAGATAAACAAGGTCCTACTGTATAGCACAGGGAACTATAGTCAATATCTTGTGAGAAACAATAATGCAAAAGCATCTGAAAAAGTGATTCAGGGGCTTCCCTGGTGGCGCAGTGGTTGGTAGTCCGCCTGCCGATGCAAGGGACGCAGGTTCGTGCCCTGGTCTGGGAGGATCCCGCGTGCCGCGGAGCGGCTGGGCCCATGAGCCGTGGCCACTGGGCCTGCGCGTCCGGAGCCTGTGCTCCACAATGGGAGAGGCCACAACAGTGAGAGGCCCGCTTACCGCAAAAAAAAAAAAAAAGGAAAAGTGATTCAGTTATATATCACTTTGCTGTACACCAGAAACTAACACAACATTGTAAATCAACTATACTTCAATAAAAATTAATTAATTAAAAAAAATTAAAGAGACACCTAAAGAAATAATCTACTTCTTTAAATCATGTGACCAATTTGCACCAAAATTTTCATTTCCTATGTGTAGGTGTTGACGGTCTGCTACCCATGATGAGTAACATCAGTCTACAGGGCTGATGAGGCTAATGGATGTTGTCATGGGTTGAATTTTGTCCCCCACGAAGAAATTTTGTACTCCTAACCCCTAGTGCCTCAGAATGTGACCTTAGTTGGAGAAAGAGTCTTTACAGAGGTAATCAAGTTAAAATGAGCTCATTAGGATGGGACCTAATCCTGTATGACTGCTGTCCTTTTAAAAAGGAGAATTTTTGAACAAAAAAGACACATACACAGAGAGAACTCTGTGTACAGACTGGAGTTATGCTGCCACAAGCCAAGGACCTACCAGATGCTAGAGGAGAGACCTGGAAGAGTTCCTGCCCCAGCACCTTCAGATGGAGCATGCCCCTGCCCTCAGACTTCTAGCCTCCAGAACTGAGAGACAATACATTTCTGTTGTTTAAGCCACTTAGTTTGTGGAACTTTGTTATGGCAGCCCTAGCAAACAGATGTCATGAAGAAAATTAGCAGCTTGTGTTTATCGAGCACATACCAAGTGTTATTCTAAGCATTTTGCATCAACAAACTCATTTAGTCCTTACAAAATCTACCCTAGGATCTAGGTACTACAATTATACACTTTTCACAGATGAGGACACCAAGTCTCTAAAAGGATGAGACACTTGCCCAACATCAGGCAGAGCCCCCCACTATGACCACTAGCTATAATAATTACTAAACATATAATTATGTTTAGTAATTATTTTAATAACAGTAGTAATTCACTAAGCCAAATTGCAGATATAATATACACAAAGATCCTCTGAAGTAAATGTTAATTTCATTTCCAGTACAAAGGAGGACCCTGAACCTCCGGGAGATTTTAAAATTTCTTAAAATTGTCCCACATCACATAACCAAGAATGTGATAGTGTATCTAATTGCCAACTGGAGGGAATAAACAATGAAAATCTTTTTTTTACTAACACTTTAAGAGCAAGTGAAAGTTTTTAATGCCTGACCTTGCAATTCAATACTACAAATATAAACCTATAAATTTGAAATTCTTCAAGATCCCAGGAGAAAATGTGCCCTAGATTACAGTACCCTTTGTATATGCATCCCTTCAACCACTGTCCAAGAGCTATCTGCCCTCTCATTTGTGGCCCCTTGACATTTCTCTGACTTCCAGACACAGAAGAAGAAAAGATGTAAGGACTGAAAGTTTTTAAAAAATTTTTTGTATTTTTTGATTTTGAATCAAACATCGGAAAGTGTGAAAAAAATACAATACAGCGATAAGTCTCCTTCCCACTCTGTCCTCTACCTGCCCAGTTTCTAGACTTAACAGGTAACCGATGTCACCATTTTCTTGTTTATTCTTCTGAAGTGTTTTTTTATGCATATACAACAAGCCAAATTTTCTTTTCTCTCTTCTTTTTTTTCGAAAAACACAAAGGGTAACATATCATACACACTTTGCATCTTGCTTTTATCGCCTAACCGTTTATCTTGGAGATCTTTCCATATCCTATTGGATCATATTTTAATTATGTCCTTTTGTTTGTCAAGAATACTTTTTACTTGTTTTCATCATAGTTCAGTCTAGCACACAAGGCACTAGCACACAGGCAACCAGCAGTCCCTGAGAGCTACCTGAGACAACTGATGGTGGTACCATATCACACACCAAAGACCTTGTATCTCTTCTCTCCATCTCACCTTCACTTTGATCTTTTCTCCAACTCGCCCAATTCTCCTCCTCCTCCTCCCTGTTCTTCTCCCATCTCACACATACCCTAACCCCGACAACTGTACATAAAAACACCAAACATCACTGATAATGCTTAGTCATGGCTAGCAATAAAAAAGCTGTAGACCCCTGATATAGAGAAAGGGGTAAATAACTCCATGGGAACTAATTAACAAGAGTGCCTTAGGGACTTCCCTGCTGGTCCAGTGGATAAGACTCCTCACTCCCAACGCAGGGGGCCCAGGTTCGATCCCTGGTCGGGGAACTAGATCCTGCATGCATGCCGCAACTAAGAGTCCGAGGGCCACAACTAGGACCCGGCACAACCGAAATAAATAATTTTTTCTTTTTTTCTTTTTTTTAAAAAGAGTGCCTTAAATTGAGGAGCTTTTGTTTGGAGTTATTTTTCCTTTGTTATTTATGTTTCTTTTTGTACTTTGATTCTTGAAAAGGGTGAGTATTGGCACTATTTTCTATAAGCCTGGGAAAAGAAATAAGCACATACTGAGGTCTAACGTTTAAGTAATGCTTTATAGAACTAGAGTTCATTCTGAAATAAGATAATCAGAAACAAAGCGCAAGAACTATAGAAAATAAATATTTTGGCTCCAAAGTATACATTTTAATTAGCCTAACTTTTTTTATTTAAAAATAAGCAGTTGCAATCTGAAAACACATCTCAGAAACATTTTAAAGGTATTCACAAATGAAAAAGAGAAAAAGGTTCCCTCTCTCTTATTTTCCATCCTGCAAATTCAATGCTATCCTTTTCCCATCCCCCCCCAAAAAAGTGCCTTTTTCCCCTGCCCAGATCAAACACTACAGTTTTTAAGGTTTTTTTTTTAAGTCATAAAAGGAGGAGGAAAATGTTAGCAAATAAAAAATTTGTTTAGACTCAGAAGAGGTCTTCCATTGATGAAAGGGTGAAATTAAGGCAGTCACATAACTACATTCTTAAGTAGTTAACAGGTGGTAACACACAGTATGGAGTACTGACTTCACTCTGTATTCCTGTCATTCCAGAGGGCTTTGGTGCAACTCCAAGGGTTAGTGCAGAACTTGCCCAGGTTCAGAGATTTAGAGGTAAAATGTCATATATAGATATACAGATATCTATATCTATATAGATATATAGATCTTAAAAAGCAGCCCTCTATGTATCTAATCCATTAGTTAAAACTGTAAAATAAAAATCTAATATATTGATCCCCAGTTCCTTGGGTTTCTACAGAACTAGAACCTGTGGATATCCCCTTGCCTGCTTCCTAAAGACAACAAATGCCGCCAGGTCGTGGCTCTAAACACTCAATACCAAAGAGAAATATTCTTGTACAAGGTCCTCCAGTTCCTATAGGTTCAGGACTTCTGGCTGGGTTTCCCTCCAACTCTACAGGGAGACTGGCTAGAAAAACTGTGTTTCTCTGGCTTCCTTTATACTAATATAAGCACTCCTCATCCAACAATAGCAGCTGGAACATAAATGAAGATGAGAACTCAGTCTACATTTACCTAAAGATTTCCCACAATCCAAATATTTAGTTTACACAGACTGCATTAATATCTGATTTATTCACTGCATTAATTTGGAATTCCACAGGACAGATTACCAGACAACAATCTTAACTACACTAGTATTTAGCTCTGAAGGAAGCAACCTGTGCCACCCCATGAAGCTGGTGGGGGGCTTCCATCACTCCTTATCCCTCCCCATCCTTCCTCCCATTTTCCTCCCTACGTGTATCTGAAGCTTTGTCCTCTGCTTAGTCCTAATGGAGACATATATGTACAAGAACTTGAAGTAGCCAAGAGACTGGAGAACCACCACATCACTGAGAGCTTTTTCATGTAAAGATCATCTGCCCACACTGCCCCCAAAGAGGTGCATCTTGTGAGATGAAACATGGCACAGAGTGCTACCTGTTGAGAAAATGGTGTAAATTCGCATGCAAACGACCAGGGAATAGCAGGAGAACTCTCCAACAGAGATATACACATAAACTAACAGGTCTTAGAATGTTCTAACATACTAAATGAAGTTTCAGAGTAAATAAATGGCTAGTGACACATCTTTTGTAACACATGAATCAGCTACAGATTTGCAAGAGTGGGACACACCCCAGCACCTATGACACTAAAGTACCTGTTTGAAAGTGGACCTGGCTGTCTGAATTGCCAATCCATCCTACTGAGATTGGAACAGAATTTTACAACTATGTGGGTTGTCATAATTTAAAGTTAAAAAATAAACACATCATTTTCATGGAAATTAATTTGAGATTAATTTCATTAATTCATTCATTAAATGAATTAATTCATTCATTAAATTCATTAATTCATTAATATTTTAACACCAATAATTAAGAACAGTAGCAACACAAAGTAAGGAGTAACTAATCAGTCCTAGGAAGCAAACACAACAGTTTTTTTGAGGGGAAGGAATGTCGGGTAAGAGGGTTGAAGAACTGCAAATTCAAGAACTAGAAAATCCTCAATGGTAAAGAAAAAGAAATAATATGAGGCCTTTAATTAAAAAAAAACAAAACACATCTTACCTTAAGAAGCATCCAAATAGCATTCATAGTGTCAGGAATAGTTCAGACAATACTCAGAAATGAGCAGGAAGGTAGTCTTAGTAATCCCCCAGTCACCAAGTACGAGCAGGTAAGAAAATCTTTTGTTTCAAGAAGGTATCTGAAAGAGAGGACTTTCATTTAGACTAAAAATAATCAAGAATAAGCAAATTAAAATGAATAAACAAATAGTTTAAGCTATCTGGACAGAGATCTGAAGTACTGTTTGCCTCACCATCTTAAAAAGATGTAGAAAATACCATCCCCTTTGGAAAAGGACAAATGTGTGTGGTATAGGTATCTCCATATGTACGTAGAAATATATTTTTCCATAAAATTGGATTAAATGTATAACACATATTTTAGGTAATATAAAATTGCTTATCAAATAATTAGAAAGCCAAAACCATTTTTCCCAGATAGAAAAATGATTATCCAGGGTACTTCATAAACACTATTAAAAAATGATTTGTTAACTGATCACCTAAAAAAGCCCCTTGCCACGTTTAGTTTTATTTAATAAATTAAAACCTCTCTGATCATTCTGATTGTCCTAAATTTTCTTGAGTTTAAGTTGCAGAGCCCATTCTACATGAAAAGTAAAATCCATTCTTGACTAAAGTGCTACAAACAAATAAAAGACTCTTCTTTCCTAGAGATCTTTAAAAGCAAACCAAACAACTTAATTTTGAGGATGGGAGGGAGGCAAGTTTGTCTGGAGGTAGGAGGATGGATTAAATGACCTCTTGTAGGATCCTTGCCCACGTCCTAGGCCTGAATGAAAATTCCAGCTTAACCAGTTACTGCTTCGCTTAAAATGGAGGCTTGCCCGAGTAGGGACAAAAATAACAGCACCCACCTCTGTAAAATAAATTTCAAAAAATTCGAAGAATATACAGTACCCTCATTTTTAAGAAAAATTAAAAATAAAAACCTCTGGAGTGGATGTGTTCTTCCTATGCGTTTGCCACTTCGGCTTCGAAGACTTGGCATCACTCTCCTTACCGCTCGTCGGATTTTTTTTTTGGGGGGGGAAGGTAGGGGGGAGTTTGACTCTTGACCCAAGTCTCGGGAGGGCTTAAGAGCCCCTCCATGATCCCCACCGCAAAAGCCAAGGGGCGATGAGAAAGGGGAGAGCCCGAGTTCCCACCCCTCCCCCCACCCTGGACCCCAGTCCCAAACCTACCCCCCTTCCCACAGTGGGGCGACTCCTTCTGCCCCAAACCCATTGTTAGGGAGGGGGCGAAAGGGAGAGTGGGCTCATGGCAGGGGTGCCTGCGGCCGTTGCCCCGGCTCGCTTCAGGAGGGGGCGGCCCGAGGGATGCAGCTTCCCTTCCTCTCCGCTCGGTCCGTCCCACCTCGGCTCGGCCTGGCGCCCCGGGCTCTGCTCGGCGCCCCCGGCCCCGGGCCCGGCCCAGCCCGCCCCCAGAGCAACAGGGCCCCAGCCCCTCTGCCCGCAACCTGGGGCCCAGGCCTGCGGGTGGGCGCGGGGCGGGGGTCCCTGTGCCCCACACACGCGTCCCCGCTCCCCCAGTCCAGCCGCTTCCAGGGCCCTCGGCGGCGCCCGCTCCCCGGGCCCGTCGGCCCCCCGCCTCCTGGCCGGGCCGCCCCCCCGGGTTCCCGCGGTCGGGGCCTCCTACCCTTCTCCACCATCACCCCTACCGACTCGTGCCCCCACCCCTCGGGCACCAGTGCCAACGGCGGCTCCCCCGGCCCCGGACCTACCTGCACGGCTCAACCAAGCCTAGAAGTGGGGGCGGGGAATCTTCCGCCCTCCTATGTCTCTCATTGGCCCTTCCGGGGAACATCGGGAGCGCCATTGGCTGGTGGAGGATGTCCGTCAGAGCGGTGGGGCGGGACAGAAGCGGAGAGGGATGCTGGTGCCTCGGCGTCTCTGTCTCTGGGTATCTCTCTGTCTCTGTCTCGGCTCTTGGAAATGAGAGACATTTGGATGAGAGGACTGGAAAGGGGCCTCAGGTGGAAGGAACAGAAATAGGAATCCTGGCAGAGCTTCCCACCAGTCTGCCACTCCGAACCCCCTACCTAAGTCCCCTTGAGATCCTCTTACCCATCACCCCCAACCCCGGCCCCTCACCCTTGTAGGTTCTTCATCCAGGAAGCGATGTGATGAAAACTCGAGGCCGGAAGGCCACAGAGGGAGATTTTATATAGGTATATAAAATATCCACATACAAATACTTATATATAAAGTCAACCAGATATAAGGTCACTAGGGCCTGGAGAGGGAAGGGCACACCTCTCACAGGCAAGGAAGGACTTGAGATATAGCCAAAATAAGAAAGAATCAAAAATCACTCTAAGAGCTGAAAACAGGAGGGGAGCTGAGGCGACCAGGTGGGAGGAAGACTTACATTTCACTGTATATCCTTTTGTATCTTTTTTCAGTACCATTCACAAAGATTCCCATTTTTTGAATTTAATTAGCTTAAATTTTAAAATAATTCTAAGGTTGCAAAACCAGGGGGGCAGATAAGATGGTCGTCCAGGCAAAGTGGGACAACATGCAGATTTAGAGAGGAATTTTAGTTTTTAATATGTTCAGTTCCAGATACCGGTAGTAAACCAAGTAGAGGTGTCCCAGAGGCAAGTGGAGTTAGGAACCTTGGGAGAGGGCGGACTATGGGAGATTTGGAATTCTCCACCTAGATATGGTGATTAGTGACATGCTAAAGGATAAACTCCCCCATAGAAATGGAAAAAGACACCCACAGTAAGGTCAGGAGCGTGAAAAGAAAGAAAGAGGGTCAGTGAGACAAGAACAGAATAGTGAAAAGGTATGAAAGTTAAGGGAGGAAGGGTCTCTGGAAAAATAAAATAATAAAACTATGAGAACCTCACAGGTGTTACGACTCACTTCAGGGACCCTCTAAGGCTCATTCAATAAGAATGAAAACTTGCTGTACACCTGAAACTAACACAACATTGTAAATCAACTATACTTCAATTTTTAAAAAGCTTTTTAATTAAAAAACAAAAAGAATGAAAGCTAAGAGAATACTCAAAAAGCAGAGTTCTTAACTTTTTCATACATGCACCCTTCTCAGAAGGTTTTTAAATGCATGACAAATATACACAGAAATTCAAAGGAAACCAATTACATTAAAATACAATTTTCAAGATATTTTTTAAAGTGTAACATAGCAATATATTGCTTTGTATTAAATCTATTAAATAATAAGATATAGTGGCGGGCCTAATGACCACCATAATTTTGAGGTGGTAAATGAGTAAAAATAATATTTCAAGATATCCACAACTGTCATATAATAGGAAAATGCCTGTGATTTCTATTGGTGACAAGATCACAGGTACTACTAATACTACTTGGTTTGTTATCTCCATTCATAATTGAAGGAAATACTAATATCCTGTTTTTAATTTTCTGTTAGACTTTTGCAAAAATACAGGCATATTACCTTTTCCTGATCCAAGTTCGTGGATTTCCTAATCTATGGACCCCAGGTTAAGAAATCTTATTGGAAAGAAATCATTCTTCCCTTACCCACATAGGGATGTGACCCTGCTTCCCCCACCCCCATCTCTGTCTCTCTCTTACCCTTCCCTACTTGCTCCAAGCACCCTCTGGTTCCCAGTCCTGCCTGCAGATGTCTGACGGCTCTGTGACACTAAGAACAGCGGTGATGAATGAGGGTTGGAGGAAAGATATATATACACCTTATCTGTCTTCAAAGAAAAAAGAGAAAGCTCTGAGGTGTATTGCAGATCTGAAAAGATGGGGAAGAGGAGCCCAGGATGGGGTATCATTCACTACCAAGAGAGAAAACAAATTATAAAAAGAAAACATCTTTATCAGTTAAGAAAGAATCTTTTCTCTGAGTTTATTAATATTGCTCAAATCAGCCCTAGAGAACATCTGCAATTCAGTATCTTATTTCATAAATCTGTAAAATTGGGCAAAAAATAGTAAATACCTCCTAGGGGTTTTGGGAGGATTAAATTAGTTACTACATATAATGGATTTAAAATAGTGCCTGACACAGGCTAAACACTCAGTTTTTAACTATCTTTATTATTACATTTGGCATGCTGCTTTCCAGCGCATTCCATGAAAATTTCTGGTAAGATTGTTCATACTAATGACATATATAGTAGCAAACTGAGTGCTGTGAGGGTTAGCTCAGAACTCTTGCTTTTCATTTAAATGCTTCAAAATTAGAATACTCCATTTTTTCCAGGTACATTTTCATTCCTCTAGGCGGGGAATAACATCAGTGTCTCTTTAAAGGGATTGTAAACTTGGAAAAAAATGTCTGGCTACTCATATTACAAAGGGCTAATTTCCATAATGCTGTATATAAAGACCTCCTACAAATCAATAAATAAAGCCCAGCAATCCTTGTACACTGCTGCTGGGAGTGTAAACTGGTACAGCCACTTTGGAAACGACTTTGATATAATCCAGTAAAAGTTAAGATATACATACTCTATCAGAGCAGTCCCACTACTACATATATATTATTAGGGAATGCAGAATGTCAAGTGTCAGGATGACTGTACAAGAATATTCATAGCAGTGTTGTTCCTCAGTGACCCAGAAAGGAAACATCCCAAATGTCTACCAAGCATAAATGGTTAAATTGTGATGTATTTGTACAGTGAAAATTAATAAATGATGGTTATATTCAACAACATGAATAACTTTTTGCAAAGGTAATATTGAACACAAAAGAAAGCAAGATACAAAAAAATATATCTAGTATTATTCCATTTATATAGAGTTTAAAAGCAGGCAAAAGTAAACTATATTCTTTAGGGATGTGTAGTTAGGAGGTAAAATAAGGAAAAAGAAGGAAATGAACACAATAAAAGTCAGGAGAGCCCGTCGGGGGCAGAAGGAGTTTTGTTTGATTGGGAGTAGGGGTTGTTCTTAGGGGCTGGCAGTGTTCTACTTTTGATCAAGTGACGGGTACGCAAGTATTTGCTCTATAACTGTTTATTAAAATGTACCCCAAAACGTATAAATTTTTTCTGTATGTATGTTATATTTCACAAAGAAAATATTTTTTTTAAAAATCTCTGTAGAAAATAATGGACAAAAGATACGACAGAAATTTCACATAAAAGGAAAATAAGAATGGTTCTTAAACAAATGAAAAGATGCTAAACTTTACTAAAAGACGTGCATTTAAAACTCCACTGAGGGAATTCCCTGGCGGTCCGGTGGTTAAGACTCCGTGATTTCACTGCCGAGGGTGAGGGTTCGATCCCTGATCAGGAAAATAAGGTCACGTGAGGCGTGACCAAGAAAACCCAAAAACAAAAAAAACCCCACTGAGATACTAACAGGTCATGAAGATAACGCTTGCTAACACATTGTGTTGGCAATGGAGAGGGGAATAGCCATTTTTTGCATCACTGGTGAAAATATAAGTTGTTCCAACATCTATGGAGGGCAATTAGGTAATAGCCATGAAAATTATAAATGCAAATAACCTTTAATTCAGCAATTCCATCCCTGGGGATTTATTCATTCATTCCCCAAATATTTATTTAGCACCAACTATGTGGCAGGCACTGTTTTATGCTCTAGAATTTATCTTATATATTCTACGAAAAGTCTGGGAACATGCGGCTGTTTATTATTATCATAGAGTTACTCACAAGAAAGAAGGCTTGAATCTCAACCAGAGAATACAATTAAGATTATATCAGAGCACATTAAATAAAATGAAAAAAGTATAATAAATGTTTCCATACTTACAAATCTTTAGATAATCTGTGTATACACGGCTATTGGTTTGTTTTTGAAACACTGTATAGAGAATAAAATTTAAATGCACTTCATTACAGGAGTGGTTAAATAAATTATGATTTGCATCCTGCTCTGTCACCAGGGCTGTCTTCATGGGCATGTGAGCTGTGCAGTCACACAGGGTCCCACACTCAGAAGGGCCTCATGATTTGCTGTTGCCTCTTGAAGCAGAGGAGCTATGAACAAATTGGGTGTCACCATTCCTTGTCACCTCATTCGTAAATAGCATCTGTGATGTTCCATGAGCACAGAATTCTGGTGGACTCGTGATACGTGGGAAATTCAGCCAATTTGTACAAGGTAAGTGTGTTACATGTATGACTGAATAAGCATTGAGAGGCCATGCTTTCCTTTTGAGCTAGAACTTGCTCTGAAGCCAGAAAGAAGACAGTTTTCTAAGAAACATGGAAGACCAAGGAGCCATATCATATCATTTCTTACTTGCGTTACTTCTCCACGTTAGCCAGTCACTTATGCTGAAAATGATGACATAGAAGGAAGAGGCGACAAGGCAACCCAGAGTTCCTTTTCCTTTCAGTCCTTCCTTGCTTATCAGGAAGCTGAAAGTAAAGTGTTGGTAGAATGTGCACATATCAAGAAGTGAAATCAAAACATTTGAGTTCATTTATCCAGAGTTCTCATTGTTCTGGTAAGAATAAAATAGACTTGTGTGAGTACAAGTTACAAAATACAAATTGTCCAATTTCGGTGATTCAACTTAGGAGTTAAATGCTCTTTAAAACTGACATTGCACAATATGAAGAAGGATGGTAAATTTCATAATAACGATTTAAATTTAAAAATTTTCTTTACTTAGATGACATTGAATAGCAAATAAAAAGCACCATGGTGAGACAAGTTAGAGACCATGAAAGAATGGAAAAAGCTTTATATTTTAGTGCCTTTAATGGTACTTTCCCCCTGCTTTTTGAATAAGGGACCCACATTTTCACTTTGCACTGAGCCCCTCAAATTAGATAGCTTGTCCTGTTTGTCACTTATGAATTTTGTGACATTGGGTAAGTTATTTAAACACTCACCCCTGCAAAGTGGGAAGAACAATCGTACCTATCTAATAGTATTGTTGAGAGGATTAAATATGCTAATAAGTAAAACTCTTAAAGTTTAGCTATTTTATATTTAATATTATTATCATTATAGCTGTGTTGCTATTATCAAATAGACAATAGAAGAGTATCCAGTCTTAAAAAAGAAAGAGGAAGTCTTTCCTTTACTACATGTACTGCTAGAGAATGATCTCCAAAATATATTAAGTGAAAAAACAAAAAAAGGTGTCAAACAATGTTTTTGACATGCTTCCATTTGTGTAAGGAAGGAGAGAAAAAAATTGTCTTACATATGTACTTGCATACACTTAAAACATGTTTCTCGGAGAGGTCACAATTCAATAATACTGGTTGCTTTCAGGGAGGGGAACCAAGCAGCTGGAAGATGAAGTGAGAGGGGAATATTTCTCTCTTCAAACTTTTGAACCATGTCAAAGTATCACTTATCAAAAAATAAATTAAACATTTTAAACATCTTCTATATTTTATTTTACACAATGCACTGCCAGGCACAGAAGCCTAAATAAATAACTGTTGGCTAAAATATTTCTTTAAAATTTAAAATGGGGGCTTCTGGGCTTCCCTGGTGGCGCAGTGGTTGAGAGTCCACCTGCCAATGCAGGGGACACGGGTTCGTGCCCCGGTCTGGGAAGACCCCACATGCCGCGGAGCGGCTAGGCCCGTGAGCCATGGCCGCTGAGCCTGCGCATCCGGAGCCTGTGCCCCGCAACGGGAGAGGCCACAATAGTGAGAGGCCTGCGTACCGCAAAAAAAATAAATAAATAAATAAATAAAAAATAAAAAATAAAATAAAATGGGGGCTTCCCTGGTGGCGCAGTGGTTAAGAATTCTCCTGCCAATGCAGGGGACACGGGTTCAAGCCCTGGTCCAGGAAGATCCCACATGCCGCGGAGCAACGAAGCCCGTGAGCCACAACTACTGAGCCTGCGCTCTAGAGCCCGTGAGCCACAACTACTGAGCCCGCGTGCCACAAGTACTGAAGCCCGAGTGCCTAGAGCCCGTGCTCCGCAACAAGAGAAGCCACCGCAATGAGAAGCCCACGCACCGCAATGAAGAGTAGCCCCCACTCGCCGCAACTGGAGAAAGCCCGCGCGCAGCAACGAAGGCCCAACACAGCCAAAAATAAATATAAATAAAATAAGTAAATTGAAAAATATACATTTTAAAAAATTTTTAAAGGGGTAAGATCAATTATAAGCTATTTTTTTCTCAGTCAGACACAAAGGCGTCTGATGTGACATTCCAAAGTAAGGACCGTAAATACAGTATCTAGAGTAAACTTGTACTTTTCATCCTTGTTTGTCCATACATAGAACCCTGTGTGACACTTTACAGAGAAACTAGAGAAAATCTTGGTGATTACACAGACCAGGCGAGGTTAAGGGGCTTGTGCTAGTCCCAGATGGGCTTGGTTGGTGATAGATTGGGGTGCTTTCCACCTACCAGGTGCTGTACTGGAGGGGCAGCAGTGAAGAGGAAAACCAAATTTCATTTTCACCAAGTAATTACGATACACTGTGATGAGAGTTAGGGTAATGGAGGTTCCTGTGACCATGGGTGAACATATTAGGGGGACAAGCAAATTCTGTCCCTCAGTTTTAATTCTCCAACAACTGCATTGAGATCTTATAATAACAACTCATGTGTTCTAGTCAAAGATGATACACCAAACCATTATCCAAAAGCCATGTTCCTTAAGTCTGGGTGATCGTTCACCCGCACCTATGGGCCTCATGGTGCACAATTGATCTGTGAAGATCAGGGGTGGGGATGTAATTTGGGGCCATGTGACTCATGAACAGGAAGTACCAATAACAGTGGTTTCACCATGTAGGGTCTTAGGCAAATATTTAATGACTTGATTTCTCAGTTTTCTCAAAATAATACCTACCTCCTAGGGTTGTTGTCAGTATTAACACAGATAAAGCCTTGCACAGAGTAGATGCTCAGTATAAGTGGCCTGATGCTATTGTTGTTACTGTTCAGTTCTTAGGACTCTGGCCTTCTGGTTTAAAATATGAGAAGAGATGAGATCCTGAGTTGTATGCACTGCTCTCACATCCATTCACTTGTGTTGATTTTCCTTCACAATATCACATGTTTACCACTTCCTTTCCTTCCCACTGTCATCAGCTTAGTTAAGAGATCACTGGACAGTGATATTCAGTAGGACTGGAGTAAAATGCAAGTAGGTATATGTTGACTCTATTTATTCCTAAGTAATAGCACACGACACTGGGCTCTCCCTCACGAACCCCAGTAGCTGGTTGCTGACTGCTGTTAGCAATTAGGTTTCTGTACATCTAAATCTCTATAGTCATTAAGAAAATAGTTATTGAGCACCTGCCAAGGTGCTAAAGATGCAATGATGATTAAGATGGTGTCCCTACCTTCAAAGTTTACATGGAAGTGGGGAAGACAGACAAAAACAGGCAAAAGCCTTACAACGGAATAAACGCTGAGATAGAGGGAAGCATGGGCGTGAGGTGGGCAAGCAGGGAACACAGGGAACAGCATGTGCAAAGCCCAGAAGGTGAGAGACAGCAACCACTTTCCAGAAACTGATAGTTCAGTATGGCTGAAGCATGGCGTTCAAGAAAGAAAATTAATTAATCTGGAATAGTGGTCTCGAACTTCAGTGTGCATTGAAACCACCCTTGTTAAAAGAGCATCCTAGCTCCATCCCTGGAGACTGATTTAGTGGGTAGGAGTGAGTTCTACTGACCAGAGTGGCCAGTCTGAGGGCCACGTTCTGAGAACCACTGATCTAGAGAAGATGAGGGGTAGGATCAACCTGCAGAGAGCCTTGAATATTATGCTGACAGGTGTATGCTTCACACTTGGGGGCATGGAGAACTTTTTCTTTTTTTTTTTTTTTTTGCGGTACGCGGGCCTCTCAGTGTTGTGGCCTCTCCCGTTGCGGAGCACAGGCTCTGGACGCGCAGGCTCAGTGGCCATGGCTCACGGGCCCAGCCGCTCCACGGCACGTGGGATCTTCCCGGACCGGGGCACGAACCCGTGTCCCCTGCATCGGCAGGCGGACTCTTAACCACTGCGCCACCAGGGAAGCCCTCAAAACTTTTTGAAACAGAAACATTTTTAGGGGAATTCCCTGGCGATCTAGTGGTTGGGACGCCGCGCTTTTACTGCCGAGTGCAAGGGTTCAATCCCTGATCAGGGAACTAAGATCCTGCAAGGCGCGAGGTGCAGCCAAAAATAATAATAATAATAATTTTTTAAAATATATTATAATTTTTTGTCTCCTCAGGGTTATTCTCTTCTCTTTTAAACATTTATTTGAAATATAATACATGTGCAGAAAAGAATTATATGTACAGTTTAACAGATAGTGATAAAGCAAACACCTGTATAACCAACACCATTATTAGCATCATGAAAGGCCCTTTGACTCTTCTGGATCACAGTACACTCCCCTCTCCTAGGGTTACAACTCTCATGACTTTTGTAGTAAATACTTCCACCAACTGTGCATGTATCCCTAAACATAGTTTAGTTTTGTCTTTTAAAATTGTTATATAAATAGAATTATACATGATATATGTATTATTTTAACATTGTATCTTGAAATAAAGACTTACAGAAAAGTTGCAAAAATAATACAAAGAATTCCCATCCATTCTTCTTTGAGATTCCTCAAATGTTAACATTTTACAAAGTTTGTTATAATTTTGTTTCTCTCTCTCTCTCCACACGCACACAGATTTTTTTTTTCAGAACTGTTGGAGAATAAATTGCAGATATAATGTCACTTTATCCATAAATACTTGTTTTTCTTAAAAAAAAAAAGGCTATTATCTTCTATCATAGAGTAGCTACCAAAATCAAGAAATTAATATTGACACTAGTATTTAATCTGTTGACCTTATTTGAATTTTGCCAGTTGTTTCACTAATGTGCTTTATAGGAAAAGAACATTAAAAAAAATAACTTCTGGTCCAGGATCCAATCCAGCATCACACGTTGCATTTTCTTGTCAATTTAGTCTCCTTTAATCTGGAAGAGTTCTTTAGTCTATCTTTGTTTTTCATAACCTTGACACTTTTGAAGATTATAGGTTACTTACTATTTACAATGTCCCTCAGTTTGAATTTGTCTGGTATTTCCTCATAATTAGATTCAGGTTATGCATTTTTGGCAGGAATATCATATCCAGAAGTGATGCTGTATACTTCTCCATGCATCCTATCAGGAAGCACATGGTATCTAGTTGTCCTGTCGCTGATGTTAATTTTGATCACGTGGTTAAGGTGGCATCTGCCGAGGTTCCCCACTCTAAAGTTATTAATTGTAGGGAATTCCCTGGCAGTCCAGTGGTTAGAACTCCTTGCTCTCACTGCCGAGGGCCCAGGTTCAATCTCTGGTTAGGGAACTAACAACCCACAAGCTGTGCGGTGCAGCCAAAAAAAAAAGTTGTTAATTGTGAGGCGAAAATAATGTGTCTTGTGGGGAGGGACTTTGAGACTATGTACATATCCTGTTTCTCCTCAAACTTCTGCCTATTAGTGTTAGCATTCAGTGATCATTCTGGCCCCAAACAATTATTACTATGGTGGTTGCCAAGTAGTGATACGTATTGTCTTGTTTCTTACATTTTTGTTTGTAAAATTCATCTATATTTTTGTGTCTAATTCTAGTTTATATCATTCCGTTGTTTGAATTATACCATCATTTATTTATAATTTTATTGGTGATAGACATTTGGGGTGTTTATACTTTTAAGTAATTTTTAAAAATCTGTAATGAACATTTTGTACATAGATCCTGGTGCATATAATAACACACCTATCTAGGGCCACTATCGTTGCCACTAGCCACATGTAGCTATTGAGCACATGTGGCTAGTGTGGTTAGTCCAAATTGAAATGTGGCATAAGTATAAAATACATACCACATTTCAGGACTTTCCTGGCGGTCCAGTGGTTAAGACTCTGCACTTCCAGTGCAGGGGGCACAGGTTTGATCCCTGGTCGGGGAAAAAAGGTCCCACATGCCTCGTGGCATGGCCAAAAAACAAACAAACAAGAAACCTACACCACATTTCAAAGACTTAATATGAAAATAAAGTAAAATATTTTATTCATGTTTATGCTCATTACACATTAAATAAAACGTGGATTTTGGGGTTAAATAAAATATACAAAACCCCCTTCCAGGGATGCATAAGACTTGCTTCATCCAAGGACACTTCCCCTTTCTGAGCCAGCCTGCATCCAATGACTGGTCGACACGGGGGTATGAAGTCCTGTCTCCTTGCCCCAACTCAGGACCACTCTAAAGGTCCACCCACTACAATGTTTATAAACATTTGTAATATTTATTCCTTCCCCTAAAAGTGAACTTGTTTTGAGTTTTTTCCACCTCATTTTGTCAAATTGTTAACATGTTCGTTAAAAATGGCATAAGCATAATTATGAAAACTTATTTTTGAATATATTTTTGAGAAAAGTTTCTAAAAGGTGGAAAATACGTTTTTACCTGGAAATTGAGTAAACAAGGTGTTTGTGTTCCTAAGAAAGCCTATGGAATTACTCATAGGATCTATGCTAAGACTCATGGCTACTGAAACTCCACAGCTCCCCTAGTGAATGTTTTAGTACAAATGCCTGGCCTTCTGAGAGTTTTCCAGCATTGAGCAAAGCATCAGGCTCCCATGGGAAGGTGTCAAGTTGAGTTTTCTACAGAAAACTGCAACCTCCATACCAGATTGTTAGGTGGCTCCAACCTTCTCGTGCAGATTGGAGGAAGAAAATTTTGCTAGCAGAGGCCACAGACATACAGTTCTGGGCTACTATACTTTTCAAGGTACTGTACTGTAAGAAGAAAAATGTTTTCTTTATTTTTTGTTTGTTTTATTTGTGTGAAAAGTATTATAAACCTATTACAGTACAGTACTATATAGCCAATTGTGTTACTTGGGTACCTAGGCTAACTTCGTTGGACTTAATGAACAAATTGGACTTACGAATGTGCTCTTGGAATGGAACTCATTCGTATGTAGGGGACTTACTGTACTGGCTAGGAGTCTGCAGTGGCTGAGATAGAGAGGGACTGGATCTTCAGATAAGATTATATGTCCCTTTCATCCATGCCCTTCTCTATTTTTTTGCTCCCTGCTTAACTTGCTGAAGGAAAAAGGATGTCAATTTGCATTAAACAAGTGTGGTGCTTTCAGTAACTTCTCTTGTTTTGCCTACCTTTTGACATTGTGAACCCAAGGGTCTCAGGTTTAACCTTGAGTTAATACTCTTAAAATATCTAGCTTCAGAACGGCCCAGTCAGCTGAGGCCCTCACTGAGACTTCATCATAGCTCAACGTCTCCCTCTGCTCGACCTGCTTCCTTTCCTTCTCTTCCGTAGATGTTGATCCTAAGAACATTCCCTAATAAAAGCTTTGTACATTAATTTTTGTTTCAGAGTCTCCTTCCTGGGGACCTCAGCCTGCGACACTTCACTTCAACCATTTCTTGGGAAGCCCCACCAAAGTGAGGGCATAAATGAAGAAGAGGAAGACATTGGATACAGGAAAAAGGAGAACCATCATAAAGGAAGAGCAGAGGGAATCTCTAGGATGATGGTAAAGAGAAAGCTAAGGATGCAACTAACAGAAGGCAACCAGTCCAGATAGAAGCAGTTCTGAAAGCTACAGAAGACACTTCAAGATGATGAAATCGATAGCATAACTGATACAGTTGAACATGCTGAGAGGAGATTTGGACAAATGGTAAAGAGTTTGGAGTTGAATTAATTATAAGTATTTAAAAGTTAACAATGAGAAACAAGGCAAATAATCTAGGGAAAACAAAAAAAAATTGTACAGGGAAGGAAATCACAGTGTTATATTGGCTCAGTTGTGAACAGGGTTTAAAAAGTGATGAAATTGTAAACCTTGAATATTGCTGTAGCCACAGTTATAATTATACTGAAGGCAGACTAGGAAGATTATTTATGCAGGGAGAAGCGATATAGGAAATATAAATCTTCATTCTCCTCAGTGTCAGTCAGTAGATAACTCCTAAAATTGAAAAATCAAACATTGCATTTGGAGAATACAGATAAATACTAAGAAAATCTGGTAAAGGAGATGAAAGTGATTCCCTCTGGGGAAGAGACTGCTCTTTTTTACAAGTGTGAAAACCTTTTTCACTATTCAAACTATAGGAATGTCTGTCTTTGATAAGAATAAATGTAATAGGGGCGGGGCCTCCTCCGCGGCGGGCCGAGGAGCGATGGCGGCCGCAGACGGCGTCCGGGCGGCTGCGCAGGGCGGGGAGCCTGGTCAGCCCGACACGCAGCCGCCCCAGCCGCCGCAAGAAGAGGTGGCGGCGTCCCGTATGGACGAAGTGTTCCTGAGCCTGGACTCGCCCACCTATGTCCTGTACAGGGACAGGGCAGAATGGGCTGATATAGATCCAGTGCTGCAGAATGATGGCCCCAATGCAGCGGTCCAGATCATTTATAGTGAAAAATTTCAAGATGTTTATGATTATTTCCGGGCTGTCCTGCAGCGTGACGAGAGGAGTGAACGGGCTTTTAAACTAACCAGAGATGCTATCGAGTTAAATGCAGCCAATTACACAGTGTGGTATTTTCGGAGAGTTCTCTTAAAGTCACTTCACAAGGATCTACGTGAGGAAATGAACTACATCACGGCAAAAATTGAGGAACAGACCCCAAAACTATCAAGTTTGGCAGCATAGGCGAGTGCTCGTGGAATGGCTGAGAGACCCATCTCAGGAGCTTGAGTTTATTGCTGATATTCTTAATCAGGATGCAAAGAATGATCACGCCTGGCAACATCGACAATGGGTTATTCAGGACTTTCACTTTTGGGATAATGAGCTGCAGTATGTAGACCAACTTCTCAAAGAGGTTGTGAGAAATGACTGTCTGGAACCAAAGATAGTTCGTAATTTCTAACACCACGGGCTACAATGATCGTGCTGTATTGAAGAGAGAAGTCCAGTACACTCTGCAAACGATCAAACTAGTACCACATAATGAAAGTGCATGGAACTATTCGAAAGGGATTTTGCAGGATCGTGGTCTTTCCAAGTATCCCAACCTGTTAAATCAATTACTTGATTTACAACCAAGTCGCAGTTCCCCCAATTGCCTTTCTCGTGGACATCTATGAAGACATGCTAGGAAACCAATACGACAACAAGGAGGACATTCTTAATAAAGCATTAGAGTTATGTGAAATCCTAGCTAAAGAAAAGGACACTATAAGAAAGGAATATTGGAGATATATTGGAAGATCCCTTCAAAGCAAACACAGTACAGAAAGTGACCCATCTACAAATGTACAGCAATAACACCATCTAGAAGAACTTGATGGGATGCTTTTATTTTTGTAGGAGACTCTAATGCAGGAGTTAAAAACCAGAGCGATATTCCCTTTGCCTGTGGTGTAAAACGTACATTACACAGGTACTGCTTTTTAACATGAACTCAGTGTCGTGCTCCTTGGGTGCTGCTGCTATTCAGACTAGTTCTAAGTAATTTGGTTCTTGTTAAGCAGAGTAATTCAGGGGAGGGAGGAGAAACAGGAAGTCCCCAAGGGAACTTTTGGAGCCTTTCAACATTTACTGTAACCCCTTAGCATCAACTCCCCCTAAACGGTGTATGTCAAGATTTGCAGCGTTAATGTTTGCAGGTAACGCATATGTAAAGGATATGAGTCACTTACATTTCGGTTCAGAAAGCAGGGAATGCAGTTGTTACATTAGAGCTGCTCTGCCACACTCACAGTATCTTGCTATCACTGTAACCAACTAATGCCAAAAGAATGTTTTTTGTTGTTGTTGTTGTTGTTTTTGCGGTACATGGGCCTCTCATTGTTGGGGCTTCTCCCGTTGCGGAGTGCAGGCTCAGCGGCCATGGCTCACGGGCCCAGCCGCTCCGCGGCATGTGGGATCTTCCCGGATCGGGGCACGAACCCGCGTTCCCTGCATCAGCAGGCAGACTCTCAACCACTGCACCACCAGGGAAGCCCTGTTTCTCCCTTTTGGAATGAGAATGTCTGTCCTATGCCTGTCTCAGTATCGTATCTTGGAAACACATAACTTGTTTGGTTTCACAGGTTCACAGATGGAGAGGAATCTGCCTCAAGATGAATTGTACGTCGGGACTTCCCTGGAGGTCCAGTGGTTGAGATTTCGCCTTCCAATGCAGAGGGTGCGAGTTCAATCCCTGGTCGGGGAGATGGGATCTCACATGCCTCGCAGCTAAAAAGCCAAGGCATAGAACAGAAGAAATATTGTAAGAAATTCAATAGAGACTTTAAAAATGGTCCACATTGGGGCTTCCCTGGTGGTGCAGTGGTTGAGAGTCCGCTTGCTGATACAGGGGACATGGGTTTGTGCCCCGGTTTGGGAAGATCCCACATGCTGCGGAGCAGCTGGGTCCGTGAGCCATGGCCGCTGAGCCCGCGCGTCCGGAGTCTGTGCTCCGCAACGGGAGAGGCCACAGTAGTGAGAGGCCCGCGTACCGCAAAATAAAAAAAAAAAAAAAAAGGTTCACATCAAAAAAAAAAAAAAGAAAAAAAAAAGATGACTTGTACCTCAGGTCTCACCCATATCTGATTTAGATGATATTTGGATGAGACTTTGGAGTTGATGCCAGAACCAGTTAAGACTTTTGGGCTGCTGGGATGGAATAAATGTATTTTGCAGGTGAGAAGGACATGAATTTTGGGGGGGAAGAGGGAGAATCCAGTGGACTGAATGTTTATGTCCTCTCAAAATTCATGTGTTGAAATACTAACCCCCAATGTGATGGTATTAAGAGGTGGGGCCTTAGGAAGTGATTAGGGCATGAGGGCAGAACCCTCATGAATGGAATTAGTTCACTTATAGAAGAGACCCTAGAGAGGTCCCTTTCCTCTTCTGCCTTGTGTGGACATAGCTAGAAGATCACCATTTATGAACCAGGAAGTGGGCCTTCATCAGACACCGAATCTGCTAGCACCTTGATCTTGGACTCCACAGCCTCCAGAACTGTGAGAATGTTGTTTAAGCCACCCAGTTTGATATTTTTGTTACAGCAGACTGTATGCCCTACCTTTCCTCCTTTCTTTGCTCTTTATTTATTTTATTAATTATTGTTATGGGCTCATAAATTCCTATTTTTCTCCAATAGCATTATTGTACTTGATTTTGGGAGGATCAAATGTATTGTTTGGGCAGTCCAGTTGGCTCCTGTGTCCTTGTGACGTGCCTCCAACTCCAACTGAGTATTGTCAAGTTTTGAATTTTTGCCCATCTGTTTGGTGAGAAATTGTTATCTCTATGTAGTATTTTTTTCTTTTTTAATATTTATTTATTTTGGCTACGCCAGATCTTCGTTGTGGCATGCGGGCTTCTTAGTTGCGGCATGCAAACTCTTAGTTGCTGCATGCATGCAGGATCTAGTTCCCTGACCAGGGACTGAACCCAGGCCCCCTGCATTGGGAGCACGGAGTCTTACTCACTGGACCACCAGGGAAGTCTCTGTATCTCTATGTAGTTTTAATTTGCATGGATCTGACTGAATTTGAACTTTTCATGTTTAAGGGGCATTTTGTTATATCTTTTCGTGAATTGTGTTGTTCGTGTCTTTCCCTCTCTCAAAATTAAAAAAAAAATTTTTTTACACATTAGGGGAATTATCCCTTTATCTGTGACATAAGGGCAAATATTTCTTCCCAGTTTGTCATTTGTCTTTCTTTTGGTCATGCAAAGTGTTTTTAATGTAGTCAAATTTATCAATGCTTTTTGTTGATTTTTTTTTCAATTAAGGTGACATTTCACTTCCTCATATGCTTTTAAAAGCATATTTTTCTTTAGCTTTGCAGTTGTTTTGGGGAGAGTCTTTTTTATCAGCAGAAAGCCTTTAATTTACGTTTGCTGGCTTTTTGCAATAGTTTTGTATGGACGGGGATCGCTTTGCTCTATTCCCAGTCATTTCATGGGCAGGATTCCTAGTTTGAGAGCTCTTTTTTGCAGTTTCAGGATCTTGCTGGTAGGGGTGGGAAGAATGATGTGCTTTCTCTTTTCTGCCAGTCTTTTATTTCCCCTTTTTCCTTTCAATGCCTCTTTTTCATATCTTATTCTCCCGTAGAAACACTGCTTGTATGAGGCTGCCACTCCTGGTTCCAGACATTTTTAACCTTTCCCTGAAGTGAGGGCTATAATCTACCAAGTCCCAACCTGTGTTCGGTATTTTACATTTGTTTCATTTTTTCCCCCGAAGATTCTGGGCTTCCTGTAATAAGTCTTCTACTCCATTCAGCTCTGTCCATGGAGAGACTTAGCCTTTTTCCTCACTTTCTGTGACCACAGGCTAATGGTGATAGCAGGATCCCTACTGGAAAATTTCCACTCTACTTACAGGTAATTTGAAGTTATAGTATTCTCTTAATAATGAAGGCATGAAACATGTACAGTTTTGTTCTACTTGATTTTATGGTTGTTTTGGGAGAGGGACAGATTTGTAATCAGGTTAAGTGCCATTGTTTTCCAGCCCTAGGAGTCTCAATATACTTTTTTCTTATCAGACATACATTTCAGCACCCAGTCACGATGTAAACCATTGAAAACTAGCGATGGAAAGGAGGTATCTTAATTATCAATGGTTATAAATGGTAGTTGAAGCGAGAGTTGTGTTGGAATTGGCAATGAGATTAACAAAGGCAACATATTGCACATGAGTGGTTTTAGATTATATCGAGTTGAAAGTTTGAGAAAATTAAGATGCATTTTCTTTAAGACTCGGAATAAAACAATGAGTGCTTGATATTATGGCTGCTACTGCTCCATATAATATTGGTGATCCCAGCCACAGCAATTAAAAAGAAAAAAGAAATGAGGTATTTTACACAAGGATTAAAAAGGAATTAATGCGAGAGAGAGGCATGGACATATATACACTACCAAACGTAAGGTAGATAACTAGTGGGAAGCAGCCGCATAGCACAGGGAGATCAGCTCGGTGCTTTGTGACCACCTGGAGGGGTGGGATAGGGAGGGTGGGAGGGAGGGAGATGCAAGAGGGAAGAGATATGGGAACATGTGTATATGTATAACTGATTCACTGTTACAAAGCAGAAACTAACACACCATTGTAAAGCAATTATACTCCAATAAAGACGTAAAAAAAATAAAAAATAAAAAAAAATACATGATGGGGAAAAAAAAAGGAATTAATGTCAGGAATTCCCTGCTCAAATAGAAACCGTACAAATTCTTAGAATAAGAAAGTTCACTAAGTTTTTAGGATCAACTGACAAAAAGCGCTACCCTCTCTACAGCAGTGTGGTAGGTGCTCTTGGCTGCTAAGCCAACAGCCATTCCCCCTTCTTTGCTAACAAAATCTCTGGGTCCAAACACAGATCACAATGTATCTAAACCAGTCATGGCAAACCCAGTCCCTTTTACCAGATTCTAAAATTTACCAAGTATCCCTTGCAGCTAAGGATGATTATTTGACCCAGTCCTGGCCAAAAATATGTAAGCAAATGTGTGCCAAGCTGTTCCTGCAAAAGATCTTCCTCTTTTTGCAAATGCTTTGGTTTCTCTAAGACTTAGTTTCCTCTTGTATGAAACAGGTAATACATGCCTTACCTTATAAGGCTGTAAAGATGAAATGAGATTATTCTTATATCAAAGTGATCCATAAATCCTAAATAAAAAGAAGATGAATGCTAGCATTTTTCAAGATATGCAAATGATTATGGTCACAGATTTATAGCATCGACTGGTATAAGGGCTGCAAACTGGCATAAGTTTAAGGAGTGCTGTTATATACAAAGAAATCCCTTTACCCAATCAAGTCTTTTCATTATTAGGAAACTAAGAACTGATGAATTTTTATTCCTGTGTAGCACCTTGCCCAGTGATGTATTAACTCACAAAATATTGAGAAAAATCTAACACCTTAGACTACATGTTATTTGGGGTGATTTGCAGATAGTTATGCCAATATAGCTGTAAGTTCTCGTTCAGGGGTTGCAGGATATAAAATGTCAGATTATATGTATAGTACATAGTATATGTGTATATATGTGTTTCTATTTGTGATGTTTCTATAACATCACCTCCACCCTGACAATACCACTGTATATTTGTACAGTGCTTTAGTTTTACAAAGCATTTCCATGCTTTAACACATATGATCCTCAGTCCTCTGTGGGATAAGAAGGGTAGATCTGATCTTCTTTGTATTGATGAGAAAAAAAGTTTAATTGTTCAGGGTCACACAGCAACTAAGGGGCAAAGTCTACACTTCCTAGATATCAGTCTAGTGCTTTTTAAAAATACATGATTAGAAACCTTAATTCTACTTCTTTGCTCCCACTGTTACTTACTCTTTTTCTTATTCCAACTCCAGTGATGCACTATCCATTTGAATTTTCTTCTCAAATACAGCTTTTAGCCTCAAATTGAAAATTCCATTTTGAGGGTGTTGAATAAAAAGAATGCTTGTGTTAAGGGAAATTGGTAATTAAAAAAAAAGTAAAAATGGAAGGAAAATCAAGCACTTAAAATTTCCTACTTTAAAGCAAATTCTAGTTACTCAAGAAAGGGATACCGCTTTCAGTTTCAGTATGAAAAGTACAGAGGGAGGATACACATAAAAGCCCCTTCAAAGGACTAAGCATATAATAGATTTAAATCTACAGTTAGTAATAAAGTTTCCTTTGTAAAACCCGAACTTCTGTGATACTTAATGTCAAAATGCTAGGGAGGACACTTGAGAGTTAACATTAGATATGATCTGAAACTTCCAGAGAAGTCCAAAACTAAGTAAAAGGTTTTGAACATACACAAATGCCAAAAGTGTCCAGCTCTATCATTTAATAGTTGAGTCTTGGTTTTCTCTTTTGTAAAATGCAGTAGCACCTACCTTATAGGGTTGAGGACTGAAAATACTGTACACAAGGAAAGTAACACGGTGCACATGGCAAGATCTCACTAAACATAAGTATTTAGCAAAGTTTGCACTTCTGAACCTTCATGAACCATTAATTAGAGGCTAAACAAACCAAAGAATACTTCCTACCTACATTTCTAGTTATCCCTGCCCTGCTGACAGCAAATGGCCGGTCCTAGGGAAGGTTACGGTCTGAGTCATTCCCTCTCACCTGCTCAGCGCATCTCACTTTATGTCTTTTTCCCTATTGCTACCCTTTCTTCAAGTCTGAACAAAACCCTTCAGCTCTCTACCCTTTTTCCAAGATATCAAACTAGAGTAAAATTTGGTTTCTATATTCTACTTCTTTCAGATCTTGATATTTAAAATTGATTCTAATTAGAACAAAAAAGCTGTGTGTCCCTTTTAAAGGAATTTCAGAAATCACATGATTAAAGAATAATAAGCAGTTGACTTGCAAAGTAGCAGCTGCTGGCAAGGGACTTTTGTAGTTTGGGAAAAATATGTTCTAAAAGTTACCATTTTTTGGTCACAATATTTATTTTGACATTCCAAATAATACTAAAAAAACGGTGTGAGTTAAAAAAATATATATATATATTAGAAGAGGGTGTAAGTTAAAAAAAAAAATAGAGAAACATTGCCCTAGACTTTTGTGGAACAGAAAACTGTAATCTTTCACTATTTTGCTGTGCCTTACTATAAAAATACAGATGGCACAGCTCTTATATAGCTTTAATGACTTGATTATAAATTTGCTTTCAAAAGTAATTTATTTGGATTTTCCATATCCTTTAATGAATTGCAAATATATTAACAGAAAAGACTTTCCCCCCCAAGACTGTACAATTTCCGAAATAAGTCAGGAAAAGCAAAAAGAAGACACAAAATTACATTGTTTCAATGCAAATAGAACACACACATCACACCCACGCTTGCATTTTCCTAGGTTTTCACAAAGAAAACAGGTCACCATATTTCTTGTGAAGACCCATACTATACTCTGGCTAAACAGAGACTTGCAAACTTTTTTCTTCAAAAAGAGCATTTTTAATAGACTAAATACTGGTTATCACTGAGTTTTTGTTTAAGGTACAACAGCAGCATGGTTCAAATGTCACTTGCAGTTCTTGGAAAAAATAAAAATTTTAAAGTAATGAAATACAGAAAAAGTAGGACCACCTTTCATTATTTTGAGTACCATTGTTCTCTTGAAAAAATATTTTCCAAACTTCTAAAATCCCAGAGTTAAGAACCATTTCCAAGGGGGAAAATATCCAATGCCACAATATAACTTCTGAACAAGAGTGTGTGTGTGTGTTTTTGTGTGTGTACACACACATGTGAAAAGCTTAAAGAGAAACAAGGACGTCAAAGTACTTAGTATTTCTGATTTCCTTCAAAATAACTTATGAAATTTGAAGCAAACATTTTGCTTGATCAAAATGCATATCTTCTTCTGGTTGTTTAATCTCCATTCCAAGCAAAAAAGAAAGAAAAAAAGAAAAGAGAAAGCCAGAAACAGTAAATAGGTGGGAAATAAGGCTTCAAATACCTAAATGACTCTGAAAGTAGAGGTGTGAGGAAAATGCAATCAGGTCAAGCTTAGGCTGATTATCCCTCAGCCAACCATTGCCATGCTGTGCCTTCCACAACTATCCTTTTATCCTTGGTCTCAAAATTAGTACCAGAAAGACTTACTTCTGGCACAGGACATAAATTCCTACTACAAAAAATAACTAATTATACATCAGCAAATTGTTTTCTGAGCATAGCTTTCTCCAAGCTCTGTAACAAAGAGCTCAGTCCAAAGCTTTCTATGAAACTCTATATTTGATACTGTTATACAGCTGGCTTATGATTTGCCAATTAAAAAAATAAAAGAATATAAAATTAAATATTACAGAACTAATGGATAAAAATGGAATATTTGTTAGAATCCAAGTGCTAGCCTTTGGGAATTTTTAATGATATTCGTTTACTCACAACCTTTCCTTTTTCTTATAAATTATTTTTTTTTAGGCAGCACATATATAGATTTAGGTAGAAAATTTTGTTAAATACCTCTCTGGCACCCAATACCTAATCTAAGACTCTGACTTGAATTAGTTTGTAACGGTATCTAAGCCACATTCAAATCAGCAGATTAATAGTAAATGATAGAAAATTACTGAGTCTACAGGCTAAAATTTTTTTCTTATCTTCTGTAATCCACCTTATTTTCACAGCTTGACTAACAAATACAGGTAACCAGTAGATAAGTTTGTCCTTCATCAAATAATCCAAAACAATAACTGTAGGCCTGTCATTCATAAGAAACTATAAATTTGTTATATTCTGACATTGGCACTTAACAAAATGTTAACTAAAGTTTCTCTAAAAATTTCCATACATTACAATAAAGGAGATACACAATTTAAGACTTTAAATTGGTTACTGTGAAATTCCAATAATTCCCATTTCATTATGCATAATTAGATCTTTAAAATTATGGTCATTCCCCAAAGACATCAACCTATATTATGACAAACTCAAAAGAGAATTCCTCTCCTTCGTAAGAGCGGGGTTTTTTTTCAGCTAAGAATTTCTAATATCCTAAACCCAATCACTCTCAGTAAATGTTTTGGTGACTCACACTATTGAAAATAATTTGAAGCAGAGAGTTGAAAAGAATGGAAATGACCTCAACTGAAGGTAACCACACATTCTTGCACCCTGCTTAAACACTTAGAAAAGTCAGAGGGATACTGTCTTGAACAAATATAGATTCAAGGTTATGGCAGGATTCTGATTGTATTAAGGCTTTCACTATCATGATCTCCTAAAGTCTTTGCATTTAGTGTTCTCATTTTGATTCTTCTGGTGAACTTAAATGGTTATTAAGAGCCTTTTTTTGGCTTTTCAGTGGGCAACCCTTCTATCATCTCTGAATGTTAAAGGTGATCCCACAGAGCTCAAAGAGAAGAGGCAATATGGTAAGGACCAATTTTAAAGTTTGTAATACCTAGACAACAATGATCAACACTTTGAAGCAAGATGAATAAATTAAAATTCTTGGTTAGACATTAAAGTATTCTTGCCAAGAGTAATTGTACACTGTATGGAAGGATATTGATTCCTACATATGAGTTCCAATATGCCCATTATATTTGTTTATGGGAGACACTGCAAGTTTAAGGTAATTTACATTCCTTGGCAATCAAGTTACTCTGTTATAGGCAATGTCTTTTATTGTTCCATCTGGCACTTGCTAACACCATTCTTGAAGAACCTAGAAATGAAGATCAGTCACTTTGTTTATCAGGAACAGAACCAAGGAAAACAAATTTTTGGAAAAACGACCAAGAGATTCTGGTTCATCACCATTTTCCATCTCTAATGGTTCCTTCAAGATAAAACAAAACTCTTCCTTCCATGATAGCTTTCCAACAAAGGGAGATTAAAGAAAAAAAAAGAAAAGAAAGTTTCCCACCCTACCTACCCCCTAAATTGTCATTCATACTGGTGAAAGAGCCAGTCTTGTTAGCAGCTAAATATTGCACTGCCTTTCATTCTGTGTACAGTCAGGGTCCAATGAAAGGGGCACACTCAGGGTATAAGTGATGGATGATGACACTGCTGGCTCAAGAGTGAAGACTCAGTATATGGAAGGACAAGAAACACATCAGCACTAGTCACACATCCAGTTGCAAAAGTCTTGATTTCCAGAAGTTAAAATTCATCACTTTCAGCTGCATGAAGTTGTGTGTCATCCGCATCTGTCATGCTGCTCTCCTGGGATTCATCTGTTCCCACTTTAAAAATAAAACAAAAATCTACAGTAAGGTATCTGACAAATATTTTTTGTTGTTTCATGAAAACAAGAAAATTATTATATTCAGAGAGATGAGACCTTAAATAAAAGCCCTTAAAAATCCTGATATCCTTCAATAAAATGCAATTCAAGTTCCTTATTTTATAGCATGTCTAAGATTATTTTATTGCATTTAACCTTTAAGAGTTTTAACTACTAAAACTGCCTCTCCCTAATGAATTCCTATTCCTAACCTAAGAATCAGAACTATTCTCTGACATTCCGTCCAATTGTTGACTCCACTTTGGGGACAGTCCCTGTTAGTTCACAAAAATATAGAACATAAATATATTTCTGGAACAAAGTCATCTTAGTTTATCTCATCAGAGGTCTCTCAATTCTCTTACTAAAAAATATTAAGTCTTGGCTCTCATTAATTATTTTAAGACATACTCTCAATTAAGCAATAGAGTATATATATTTTTTGCTTTTTAATTAATTGATGTATAGCTGATTTACAATATTATATTAGTTTCAGGTGTACAATGTAGTGATTCAGTATAGGGATAGAGTATTTACTGCCTTAAGTTATCAATCTAATTCTTTGTTCCTTCCTCTTTTTTTGATCTCTCCATTTAAATATATTCACCATATATTTAGATTTTAGGTTTGTGAGAGCTACATAGAATTTGAATAGCTACTACAGATCTGTCAGTACTTTAAAAGGTGCACAAATTTATTATTCATTCACTTAACACTTATAATGTTTTCAACATAGTCACACCTATCATCTTTTCTCCCCCTACCACGTTCCTATGAAGCAGATAAGGCAGGCATTAGTTACATAGATTGAAGCTTAGGTAAAAATTAGCAATGGATTTGTCAAAAATCACACAGCAAACTGGATCCAGAACTGAAACTAGTTACCTGGCTCCATATGCATGCTGTTATTATATGACCCTGTTCAATTTCCCTAAAATTTCATTTGGTATAAAGAATCTAACATGGTTAGAGATAAAATAAAAAAGCAGTCCCTAAATCCGTATACAAAAGGTAGCTTTCTGAATACTCAAAAAAATTTCCATGTTTATTCTGTGCCATAAAGAAATATTTGTTTCATCTTACCAACTGTGATGTGGTGTTTCATTAGCTTTCTAGTTTGAATAACCACATATAAACCTAATTCACATGGATGATACTCACTGATCTGTTCCTCTTGGGTGATTGGCTCCTCATCATCTGGAAGGTAGCGCTTATCAATTGCCTCTTTAATCTGATTATTGGCTCCTTTAGGATCTAAATCCATAGCCCAAGAGAAATTCATCAGGGCGAGGTGTGTTTGACCTAACTTCTTGTAAACCTAAAAATAAACAGCAGCACTACATTTTTCATTAAGTTGTAAGCTTCAGCTATAAAATCCTAAACATTTTAAATTTAAATTAGGCTCTTGATTATGTGCTATAAATTCATTCTGATGAGTAGGACATTTTCATCCTATCAAAGAATTCATACCAACTTTTGAGTTCCTTTTAATATATTCAGATATTATTTTCAGAATTCCTTGCCTATATCTCTAAGGTAGTGAGCTTCCAATAAATCTCACTCTGTCTGGAACAATGATAATGGAAAGAAATGGACTATAAGCTGCTTGATTAGCATTCATTTACACTGATTTTAAACGGAGTTACATCAACTCTCAGCACCTGTCCACTGTCCTCAGCTACCTTAACCAACTGGCATCTGGGGGCCCAGTGTGTAAAATCCTGACTAGTCTGGCCTTGGAAATTTTGCAAGCCATTTTTTCAAACTAAACAACACAGCGGCATTACTTTTCTTCTTTTGGGGGATGTTTGAGTATTTTATTGATAATTGGAAGCTAAGGGCTTTCCTTGAGGTAGCCTCAGTTAGGAACTCATTACTGGCCATTGGCTGCAAGTGCTAATACACTTGCAAAACTATAGAAGGATTAGGGTTATAGGGTGTGTGTTCTTGCTTCTTCAGTAGGATGTCATCTTCTTAAGTGTTAAAACTAAATCCATTCTTTATTTCCAGAGCAATTAGTTCAGAGCTCTAGTTGAATTTGCTCAACAGATATTGCACAATAAAATATTATATTTATTCTTCAAAAATTAATATGTTATGAAAGTCACAGTTTAGAACCAGGGCCCCAATCTTTACCTTTCCTATTAAGAAGTAAACGAGGGACTCTTTGGGAACAATTTGTTTCAATTCTTCAAGTTCTTGTAAAGCAGACTGAAAAAAGCAAAGAAAAACACAGTAGCAAAATAGTACAGTTTTGACTAAGCAAGTGTTTTTATCTTAACTAAATCATCTTAACTAAAGCTTGCTAGATCTTAATCAATGTACTTCCTTGTTGCATATATTCTTGTTGTGAAAATAAAATGCAAGGAAAATACTTATGACAACAGGAACTAGGAAGTGGCAGGAATTCACCAAAATTTACTGAAAACACACACAATTCTTTGTGAAATATGGAGGTGACAACCCTTGCTTTTGTCACCATTTTGTTTAAAATAACTAAACTCCATCACACTGTATATGAAAGTGTTTTAAAAACTAAGTTGCAGAACAACTCTGAAGTTCTGTTAATTTACCTTCTCCCTGACACCAGCACTAAGCTTTGAATACCAACCTGCCATTTTAACTAATGATGAAGAGCCTAAAATTTAACCCTCTGAATTGAGTTAAAATTATCTAGCAATTTTCTGACCACTGCTAAAGGGTTCAGGAGATTGAAAAGACAGATAGGAAAACTGCATTTGTATTTAAAAGAAAGATATGATGATTAAAAATAAAAACTGGGGCTTCCCTGGTGGCGAAGTGGTTGGGAGTCTGCCTGCCAATGCAGGGGACATGGGTTCGAGCCCTGATCTGGGAAGATCCCACATGCCACGGAGCAACTAAGCCTGTGTGCCACAACTGCTGAGCCTGCGTTCTAGAGCCCGTGAGCCGCAGCTGCTGAGCCCACGTGCTGCAACTACTGAAGCCCATGTGCCTGGAGCCCATGCTCCGCAACGAGAAGCCCACACACCACAACGAAGAGTGGCCCCCACTCGCCGCAAAGCCCGAGCGCAGCAGCAAAGACCAATGCAGCCAAAAATAAAAAACCCCAAAAAACTGGCTCCCCAAATGAGATACTGTCAATTTTTCACCTAGTAAGTGGACAAAAATAAAAAGTTTGATGTTACATGAAGTTACCATGAGTGAAGGAAATCAGGTATTCTCATCATTGAGGGCAGAATTGTAAATTGATGCAACCTCTATGTGAGGACAACTTAGCATTATCTATTAAGTTAACAACTGCAGGTAAACATTGATTCAGCAATCCCACTGTTAGGAATCTAGCCTAGTTATGTTAACTAACATAATATATTTCTAATCAGAACAATAAAAAATCAGTGAGAAGAGTGACACTGTTTAACGTTTTTGCAAATCTCTGGTTAACAGAAGACAGCTGGACTCTCTTATCTGCTTCTGCATTCAATCTGTTATGATATCACATCAAGTAATTTTTGAAACATTCCACTGTACACTGGGGAGAAAATGAAAGTGAAAAAGGCAAATAACATGTAAATATTATTATGAAAATAGTTTTGACCTTGTGGACTTCTTGAAAGGGTTTTTGGGACCACCCCCACCAGAAGTTCCCAGACCATACTTTGAGAATCACTGCTTTAAAGAAATTTTAATCAAGATAACATAACCCAAAACTTCTATACTTCTACACCACACACAGTTCACACAGTTCAGAATTGATGTGTGTTTTTTCCTATGACTATATGTTACAACTGTTATCAAAATTTCATGTATCTATCATGCCTCCCCCCGATAATCTATCTGCAAATAGAAAAATAGTGAGAAATAGTGTCTAACACAGCACCAGAGTTCTCATTTTTGCTCTAAAAGACTTAAGACTTACACAACTAGATATCAACACAACACATTAAATAGGGTGGTGTCTAGCAATGTTTTTGCCACAGAGACTGAGGTGGCCCTCTAACACAATTTGATTTTCATTTTGGAGGCAAGACATTTCAGGAGCAATCAGTAACTGTTCCTTATGCCCTTTTTCTACCTGTATCTAATCCATGCATCAAAGTAGCCAAGCCCCAAGCTGGTACTCAAAAATGACTATAACCATTACAGCCTGGACAGTGGATCAGATTAGAACATGAGCTTCTTGAAGCAAGTATAAGGCTGATTTACATGGCATTCCTGGTAGGTGTGGTGGCATTAAAATGGCTTTAAGAACAATAAATTGAATAAAATCCTTCAACAGAAAAACCTGACCACATATCTAGAGAAGTACAGTGAAGCAAAAAAATGAAAACAAATGCTGAATTACAATTATAGTGCTTCAAAGAGCAAGTTAAAAGTGTTTATTAGATTTAAAAGAAGTTTTAAAAGGACAGAACAGTAGGATTAGACATCCACTTCATAAAGAAAACCAGAGCGAGACTATAAGAATCACTGAACAAATGACAAAGAATAAATTATACATTTAATCCCTTTATATATCTTTCTTAGTCTTGTAAAAAGTTAAGGGCTTACCACCGAGTTTGTATTTTTCGATTTCAGCAAATTTCAATGTGTACTGGAATAACAGATTTCTAGGGAAAGAGTCCACTAAAATGCATTATTTAACCCAAGTTTTTCCGTGCACTTAAATTTCGGGTATTTTTTGGGTAACTTTTTAACTGTTTTTAGTAGAAAGAGCCTGAATTTATTTAAAAAGTAACCTGAACTTAAAATCAAAACTTTGGATTCATAGTTTATGATTACCTAGTCTCCCTGTTATAAGATCTCATAACTCACTATGTATACTTTTCCTTTATGTATTATTCTTGTGATTATTTGATTAATGTCTGTTCTCCCTCTAGAAGGGTACTACACGGTAAGCTATTCAAAGGCAGGAAATATGGTTGCTTCACTTGCCACTATATTCCTAGTGCCTGACATATAACAGATACTCAAATAAACACTTATTGAAAAATGCACACATTCATTTGTCATCTGTTTGCATATTTTGGTCCTAACAGGATGGTTTATGTTTTACATTTAAGATAACTGCCTTTCCACGTAGGAAATCTTTTCAAGGGATAACCATATATTCCTAAATATCCATATACCCATCCTTCCCATGAGTACTTCTCATGAAGAAATAAAATCACACAGGCACAAAAAAGAAATAGCTTTTAAAAATGGGGAAAATAGACTATTTAAGATAAAAATTCAAGTATAAATAACTTTTAGTTTATTAAAAAAGGGGCAAAACTTAAGCAGTACAACGTTGGAGATGATTAAGATACATGTATATATCTTACCTTATATTTTTCATTTGCAAATAAAACTGAGGCTCTGTGAAATTTGCATAGAGGGTTCTTAGGATCAATAACAATGGCTTTGTTTAGGGTATCCAAAGCCTTCTCAGATTTTTTCAGTGCGTGCTGAACCTGTAAGAAATAAAGATCCTACTTTTCCTTTTGATATTTATGAGGAAAGGTGAAAACCAAATAGTGTGACTCAAAACCAACATAGCTCCCAATTCACCATTACCCTACATAATGATAATCAAGATTCTATCTTTAGAGTAGATAGTTGGTTACCTTTAAGCTTAAAAGATAAGAAAAACCTTTGTCTTCCTTCTCAAGAAAATCTGTACTATTTAGCTAGGTAATACTCACATTTTAACAGATTTATTATGGTCCTCTAAATATTAGACTTTTCGAAACTTTCCAAGAACCCCTAGAGGATTTTGCTCTAAAACTTACCAACCCTGTTTCACTCGGAACAATTACACTTTTACATATTTTAGGAATTTGTTTTAAAAATGGTCCTTCTGCTTTACATATTTGAAAATCATTAATCTGTAATTCTGGGTAGTAAATAATTTATTTTAAATAACTTAGAAAAAACCCAACCAAGTCTCACTATTTATTCCTGTGTACTCATATTCTGCTCTTCCTCCTTAGATGAATTATATGTTAAAAATGAAGTGGAAAAGACTCACAGACATAGAAAACAAACTTATGATTACCAAAGGGAAAGGGGTGGGGGAGGGATAAATTAGGAGTTTGGGACTAACAGATACAGACTACTATATACAAAATACATAAACAGCAAGGACCTACTGTATAGCACAGGGAACTATATTCAATATCTCATAATAACCTATAATGGGAAAGAATCTGAAAAATAATATATATATATATATATATATATATATATATATATATAAAACTGAATCATCTTGCTGAAAACCTGAAACTAACACAACATTGTAAATCAACTATACTTCAAAAAAAAACAAAAACAGGGAAACTATAGCAAAGATAAGTGACCTTTGTAGGTCTTAGAACCCACAGATCACACAGTGCTGGACTACGGGCTTTAGAAACTGGCCAGTGGGGGGTGTTCAACCATCACACTTTGTCTGTTTTATATTGTATAATTATGAAACCATGACCCAGTCTCTTACCTGGAATTTGAGTGTGATTGGAAAGTGGGATTAAAACTGAAATTATGTTCCTTGAAAATCTCAATTAAAATAAATAAATAAGTTAATAAAATAAAATAAAGTGGAGTGAATGGATGTGATTGTGGAACTTTAACCAACAAGAATGTGAGAGTAGGTACTGCCAACATCTGGTGCTAAATTCATCTATGCAATGATCTTTGCAGAAGGTTATTACTACATGTGGCCAAATATTCTGCCCACAGAACTGAAATCCTAAATACTAGTTTCCTAACAGAGAAGCATACTCCTTTATCTAAAAACTTCAAAGAAACCACTCAAAATTATAAAACAATCTGTTCCACAATAACTTTAGAAGCAAGCCTACTATAAAATATGTTCAACTTCACTAAAAGGTATCAAGAGATAATCAAGTTTGGTTTATCTTAAGTGATGGAAAAAAAAATCTTTAATTTGACATACTTTATATTTTTTGCACAGTATCTAACTATAAAAGAGGTTACCATGTCAATTTTTAAGAAAATTATTATAAAGAACTAGAATTCTTCCCCCAAAATGAACAGTGAAATTCCAAACTAATATAATTTTCCTCATATTGTACGCTTGCTCACACAAAAGCCAAACTTGCTGAGAAAGAAAAAGGGGCAGGGGAAGGAAAGAGGGAGAGGGGAAGGGGGTGAGAGGGCAAGAAAAAGAACTTAAGGTACCATGCTTGCAGAGAAACTAGTAAATGAGATTTTAAAAAGCAAACATACCTTTTCTCCTATCTTATCAAAGTACAATTTATTATCAGATACATTAAAAAAATATATAAAATTGGCAATCCACACTGCCTTATAATAATTTTAATTACTCCTGACATATCTATATCACTCAGAGGCTAAAATACAGGAAATAATTTGCCTTAAATTATTAATTACTTAATTTAGGAGCTAAATATTAATATGGAAAACTGCTTTCAAAAATATGAAGTATCTCATATGAGTGTTATAATAACACTCAAAAATATGAAGTATCTCATATGAATGTTATAATAACCCTATGAGGTATACAAGGTGGTATTACTTGTCATTCATAAAATAGAACCTCAGAGAAATTAAGTAACTTGCCCAAGGAATGATGGTACTCCAGTGATTTCTCTTTATGCCAAGCAAAAAGGCAATATTTTTGGCTGTAAAAGAATCTAGGATATTGTTTCAAGAATAACAATAACAAAAAGCCCTAATTTTCATTATAGCAATTAAGTCAATAACAAACATTTCAAAAGGGATTAACTGAACAATACTTAGAAAGCTACTTACTACTCCAATGTGGCAAAGCAAAACTGAACTTTGAGGGTTGATGTCAAGTGCTTTCTGGAAATGCATTTCTGCAAGGCTGAATTTTTCTTGCTTGTAATAAATCATTCCTAAACCATACCTGAGAGTTTAAAATAAAGTACAATTTTAGGGATATGAACTGCTAATTTAGTTCAACTAATAAAAGGATATGTATGGAATGTGGCATTTTAATAAACCAGTAGAAAAATACTGAGGGTCTTAGGACAGGCAAAAACGATCAGTCATGATAAATTGTCAAAGAATTCTAGCCAAGTCACTTTTACAGGTAAAAACAATAAATCCAATCCAGTCAATCAATCAATCAATCAAATAAAACTATAACAATGAGGGAAAAAAGAAACCACATCCTTAGACCCACCACTACAATCTAGATTTAGTAACTAATTTTTACTGAGTGGTTATCATGTGTGTGTGCCAAGAATTTTGTTAAATTCTTTGTGTGATTTACCTCATTTAATCCTAGAAGGAACCAAGGAGATAGGTACTGTTACCAATCACATTTTTAAATAAAGAGACTGAGGCTTAGAGAAGTTAAATAACTTGCCCAAAGTTATACAGCTAATAAGGATTCTAATCAGTTCCTTCCTTTATGATTCTAGACCCTAAACTCCTAACAATGCTAATTCCATGTTATTTGTCCAAATGCATATATATTTTATACTATAATTAGAATATGCATAGTGTCATGTTCTGCTTCCATCCTGTCTCCCCACTCACTGTGCCAAAAATATGCTCCTATAGATTTCAAAATTTACAGACTTCAAAATTAAATTTTTTAAAGGCTTCAAATAGACTTCAAAATTATACATTTTAAAGACTATGTAACAGTATAGTAACTTCACATACAGGTATTTTTCCTGAATTTTCAAAACATCAAATGAACACATTGTGACAGATTTACATTAAGGATCCCTCTTGGCTAAACTAGCTAATGATGATGGGGAATAAACACCAAATAATTAAGAAAAAAAGCACAACAGTATATCTGCTTTATTTGTGTGGTTTTGTTTATTATTATAATTGTGTTAGAGGTGAAGAAAAGGTATGAAAAGTTCTGTGCTAATAACGGTGAAAGTGGAGATAACTGAAGATTGGAGTTGGAAAAACAAATTTGCTTAATGTTTAGTTAAATACTTATATAGTTACCTAAATAACTCAATATTGAAATTCTTCCCAGTAAAAGCTTGCTAGTCTAAATATTCCTCCTTTTCTCTAATTGAAACAATTATTTTTATAGTATAATATTCGATATGGTAAAGTTTTTTTTAAGAATGCAACTATTGCAATATAGCAGAACAGACAGTACATATTTAAAAAACAACAGAAGTCCTATTAAGAACTGAGCTCTGAAAATATCACAGAGAACTTTATGTGAATGTTGGCAAGCCTGACTGTTTAATAGGTCGGCAGAAGCCAGCACTTATCAGGCCATCTTTCAGGCAATGTAACTACTTAGAAATGAGATATCCATTAAAAAACACATATACACCAATGAAAAAATATATTTCAATAATCTAGTGCTTCAGATTTAGTGACAAATAGAAAATTGCTATAATGATTAACCCAAAAGATTAACCTTCCACAGTCCCAACCACTTTCTATTTTAATCACCATTTTAGTGTTCTAAGAAATAGTAGCAAATCAAAGTAACAAAACCACCTATTTGCAAAAATTTGGTAGGAGAAAAGGTTGAAACTGTTGAATATAAGGATCTGGAATTCTATTGGCATTAGTTAAGAGTTTGTTAAAGGTATAAATTTCACATAAAAAACCATTTTGGTTAGAAGTTATCAACTAGTAGGTACCATTCTCAAGTATTAGTTAGTAATCAAATTCATGACAACAAAGAGATATCTAATAAGAAAAATTACTGAGTATCAGCCCCATCAATAAGACACTGCCTTTGCACTTTGTTAGCACTTACCATGCATTATAATGTCTAGGATTGACTCTGATAGCATTTCGAAAACAAGCTAATGCTTTGTCTAATTCTTCAGTTAACACAAACTCATGCCCTAATAGAGTATAGGCATAAGCATAATTTGGATCAACCTGGATAGCTCTCTGGAAGAATTTAATCGCAATATCATGTTCCCGTTGCAAACTGAAACAGTTCCCTGCAGCACACCAGGCCTTAAAAAAATGGAAACAAGAACCAAATGCACAATTAAAATTTTGTTTTATGTTTTTCTAACAAAAGCAATCTATGACTAAAATCAAGACTCAGATCTTATTTAGAACAGAAAGACAGCAATTGAAAGAGTTTTAATATAGTCAATCCTCATTCATGGATTCCATATTGGCAAATTTGTCTACTTTCTAAAATTTATTTGTAAAACCAAAATCAATACTTGCAGTGCTTTAGTGATCACTGGTGGATCCAAGTGTGATATGTGTGTGTGTATTTCCCCTAGGAGCAATGGTTCAGTATTTGCCAATTCAGTGTTCATGGAGACTACAGAAGCTTAAATATGTTACAGAAGTACCACTAAATATTCTTGAGGTGCACAGAAATAAAATCCTTATAGGACTGAAACATGTAAACTGCGCCTATGTCTTAAAATGACAGTTAAAATTATTATTTTAATTTAAAATGAGCACTTTAAAAAAATCTCTATTTCTGTTTAATGAACTCTACTCTTGGTGACAACAGCAATTATAACAAAACCAAATCTTGATTAATCCTGAATGAAAAATCTGCTTTATGATTTTTCTATTTGTGAATCTGCACCATATACTCTAGGATTTCCCCTTCTTCTCTGAGTCCCTGCCTATACAGAAGAATACGAAAATAAGTGTGGGTGATACTAAATGAATGATTTGGGTCATTTCCGTTTGGTAAAGATGATCAAAAGATAGCTACAGGGAATTCCCTGGTGGTTCGGTGGTTAGGACTCTGCACTCTCACTGCCTAGGGCCTGGGTTCACTCCCTGGTCAGGGAACTAAAATCCCACAAGCTGCACTGGTGAGGCAAAAAAAATAAAATAAAATAAAAATAAAAAAAGATAGCCACATAAGCAAAGTGTTTCAGTTAATTTACCTCTGGTGAATTTTTATCCATATCTGTTAAGTCTTTCGAAAGAACTGAAAGAGCAACATCCTTTTGAAGATGCCAAAGTGTTGTAGAGTAGATCTCCATGCCTTCGACTCTGTAATTCTCAATTCTTCTAACCTCTGAGAATATTCTTTCAGCCTGAAATATAAAAACTAGTAAGGGGAAAACAAGTTGATACAATTTACATATACAGAGGGAGAGTGCTGGGCACTGTTCTCATAGGACCTAAACGCTGCCTTGTTTTACAGTGTTTAGGTGAACTAGTATTGATACTAACACATGGCCAAATTGAGCAACCTTCCATGGTAGGTCAAATATTGATGTAATCATATTCACACTTAACCTAGTTTTTATAAACAAGTTATGGCAGGAACATGAATTCTGAAAAGAAAATTTGTTTCCACCAAAAAGACAGAAGAGAGATCTATACAAAGTTAATAATTTAAAAAGAAGTCAATTATTTTATTCTCAAAAAACACTATTCCATGTTTTAATTATGGCTTTATAGAATAACTCTCAGGAAAGGTGAGAGAAGAATGACCTGTGTAATACAAAACCTATTTTTGTACTGATTATTAAGAGGTTGAGCTGAAAACTTCAGGGGAAAAACAGGCTTGGCTGGCCACCAACCCTATGGCATGTTGAGCACTGAATATTTTCATCAATGTCTTACCTGCTAGGAACTATAGTCCCTGCCTAGTATAATTCCCTTTTCTTCTGCAGCACTCTCTTGACTTTAGGGTCCCTTCTCAGCTACCAGGTCAAAGTTTTTCCTCACCACACTCAAAGCTTCCAGAACTGTGCTTCTCTCCCCTGAAGTTTGAGGCTTTGGGTTATGTAGCTCCCCAGTTTATCAATTCAGTAAGTTAAAAATTCTGAAAGTCAAGTTTAGTTTAGAATAAGGAATATCTGGTCTACTCTTAATGAAATGAAAATGACAAAATATGGAAACAGAATTTATAAAACTAGAAAAATAGGAACAATTCTTACATATGGCCATATACTATCTAAATTTAGCTTAGATTTGTGACTTCCCTGAATCCCTTAAAAGTTATACAGATAAGTTTTTCAAATGGGCATTTTTCAAACAAGCATTGGTTAAGAGAAGACAGACCTAACCACCTGCTAAACACAGGTTTTGGAAACCTTCTGGTTTAAAATTTTTCAGAATCTATTGCTTCCTCTGAAAAGTGACTGTGCCATAGACAAAAAGGAAAATGAAAAAAAAACTTACTAAATTAAGTTGAAACAAAGGCTTTCTTTAGTTAAATATCTGGGTCTACATCTGCTCTATAATTAGGGGTAACAATAAAATTCATGTAAAGTACCTGTGAAACAATAAATAAGAAATAATCCACACAAAGCTTTTACCTGTGTACCAATTAAAAAAACCACAATCCAGCAATGAAAAAGTCTTTCTGTCTACAACTCTTTTTTCTTTAGTACTCAAAATTACAAGATAAATTACAATTTATTACAAGATAGATTACAAAAATTATAAGATAAATTACAATTGTAATTTACAATAAATTTCAATTCTGCATTTATTCTCTACCTGGAAGTACACTTCACCCCTAGAGCTCTGCATGGCTCATTCAGGGAGAAGTAACCTTTTTCTGAGCATGTTTTTTAAAAAATAGCACCATAATTCACTGTCTCCCAATCTCCTTACCATGCCTCATTTTTCTTTCATATGACTTATTGCTATGTCATATGCTTATTGCTATTATTATTGCTATTTCTTTCATATGCTTATTGCCTGTCCTTATATATTTATTGGCTTACAATATGTCTCTTACTAGAAAGTAAGCTCTCTGAAGGCAAGCAATTATCTGTCTAGCTATATTACAGTACAGAATAGAGTCTAGGATACAACATGCACTCAAATATATGCTGAAAGTAATCAGGGCAAATAAGTGACCTTATTATCAACTTTAAATAATTTATGTTAGAGAAATTTTACTAATATATAGGTTTCTTAAAGTTGTTTTTAAACGTTTTTCTAATTTTAAGTTTAGGGGCAGGGGGATGAAGTGCTTTGAAAGAAGAAATGGGGAGTAAATTAAAATTTTCTTTGGCTTTAGGCTAATCATCCTCTCCTTTCCTGATTTAAACAGATAACTTAAGCAACAAATATAATTAAAATTAAAATGATAAAAGCCTTGTAATATGGACATTATGTTCTCCATTACATACAACTTTCTCCATAGTATTAAATTTATAAAACATACTAAATGCCAAAAAGTCATCCCAGTAAGAACTCTATATATATAGTAGAAAGAATTGATTATAAACATCTATTACATGGTAAATACACATTTTCAGATCCAACTAAGTAGAGTACAAATGTTTCACATAAGAATGTATCGATGGGGACCTCCCTGGTGGTCCAGGGGTAAAGAACCCACCTTTCAAGCAGGGGACACGGGTTCCATCTCTGGTCGGGAACTAAGATCCCACATGCTGTGGGGCAACTAAGCCCACGTGCCACAACTATTGAGCTCACGCCTCAAGGAGAGAGCCCGCATGCCACAAACTACAGAGCCCGCGTGCCACAACTAGAGAGAGAATACCTTCCTACCACAACTAGAGAGACACCCAAGCAGACCATGTGCCGTAACAAAAAGATCCTGCATGCCTCAACAAAGATCCTGTGTGCCCCAACTAAGACCCGACACAAGCCAAAAAAAAAAAAAAAAAAAGGAAAAATAAATTTAAAAAAGAAAAGAATGTATGGATGACTTGGGTTCTCTACAAATCTATCTCAAGTAATCCCAAAGAATTTAAACTACCCCTTAACACAAGAAAGAATTGTGCTCATATATATATATATATATATATAGTGACAAAATAAATATAGACATTACATAATAAATACTGACCCTTTATATCTAGGCTTCTCAAGCATAAGCATTTTAATTAAATTTAAATTATCTCTAGAAAGGCATATATAACTGTTTTTCATACTTACTTGCATGTACTCTGAAAGTTCAAAATAGGCCCTTCCAATCTGGCACAGGACCCAACCAGTATTGTAGTGGTGAGAAGGTAGGTGGCTCAAGATATTTATAGCTTCTTTGCAGTTGTATGAGCACAAAGCTAAATAACCTTTCCCCATTTCACGAAGAAGGCTCATCAAACCTTCTAGGAGAAAACAATGTAGTAAACAAAGGAGAAAAACACAGTAAAGCAGTCTGGTTTTCTAGAAAGGCTAATTACAAAATAATTCATTAAAAATTCCAACATCTATCCAGAAAAAAATGGAAAGCACTTTAATGAACATAAATAAATTTACTTAAAATAAGTGAATAAAATAAAATAAAATACAAAGAAGACATTAAGCATTTAAAACAGACCTGCTGCTGCTTTCTGTAGATTAAATGCCTGGATCTGAGGTGTGATTGTGGAGATTTTCCCTTCTGAAATGATTGCAGAGTCTAATTTAGTTATTTCTAGGCTATCATTTATGTTAGGTTGAGTTATTCCTCCTTTATTAGTTTTACTTTTTGTTTTTCTGTTTGGGATTTTAGGTGGAAACTTCATTTTTAATTTTTTGCTATTCTCCTGTAACAAGAAGGAAAATCCCACACTTATTATACTCATTTATTTTAGACATCCCCCCAACCCTTTTCTCAAGTATTAGATATAAAATAAACAGTTTTGATTGATCTGTATTTTTCTCAGAAAACAAGTCATCAGTCATTTAATTTGGAACGCAACAATTCTGAAAATAAATCATAGTAACTAACTAGTGTTTAAGGTACATTAGCTTTAAGCATTTCTCTTTATTGAAAGTATATCACTTTTGGGACTTCCCTGGTGGTCCAATGGTTAAGAATCCACCTTCCAATGCAGGAGACGTGGGTTCGATCCCTGGCTGGGGAACTAAGATCCCACATGCAGTGGGGCAACTAGGCCCATGAACCACAACTAGAGAGAAGCCCACGTGCCGCAACTACGAGCCAATGCAGCCAAATAAATAAACATTTTTTTAAAAACCATCACTTTCATTTATTATTTAAAAATAAGAAAGTAAAAAAAAAAAAAAAATAAGAAAGTAAGTAGATACAACAACTATCTAATTGTCTCAGAGCATTGTAATTTATAAGGTACAAAATTGCTGATCTATATATGTCAAAGTTAAAGACTGTCCATAATATTTGTCAATAGATGAAGAAAATTTACCAAAGGTATAAGTTCCTCCAATTGTGCAAAGAAACGTGCAAAGAAAACACAGAAAATTTCCATTTACTCTTCCCACAACTTTTAGCAATGGTAACATTTGACATAACCGTAGTACACCATCAAATCCAGGAAATTGGAAGTGGTACAACACTAGCAACCAAAACTATAGATCTTATTTGGATTTCATCAGTTTTCACATGCACCTTTTAAAAAATTTTGGTGTGTATACTTCAGTATAATTTTGTCACATGTATGGATCTGTGTAATCAACTACCACAATAAAGATATAGGACTGCTCTACCACTACACAAAGAAATTCCCTTGTGCTATGCTGTAAAAGTCACATCCTCCCCTCAGTTCTAGCTCCTAATAACCACTGACCTGCTCTCCATCACTATAATTTTGTAATTTCTACAATGTTATATTTATTAAAGGACCAAGAAAATTTACAAATGTTACAGATGGTCCTCCAAATTAAAAAACATTAAAAAATTTTTAAATAGTCTCCTAATTTATTCATCAGACATTGAGTCATCGATGAACAGAAATTTTAGAGGAGGAAGCATTAAGTAAATGTGATATACAGAAATCTTTAAATTACCTTGGTTGTAGAGCTGTCACTAGTAAAAAGTCGTGAACTTCTTCGAGGCAGTGCATTTGGGGGAGATGTGATAGTGGGGCTCAATACCTGAGGTGTTGTACTAAAAAATTATAAAAGTAGACATTAAAAAAACCCCTCAGTTTTTGACCATTAACTATTGTTTCAATTCAAGTATATTAAAAAATAAGCATTCAACATGTTCGCATTCTAAAATTGATGACATCAGTCCTTTTCTCATCCCCCTATGAAAACTCTTATTTAAAAAATGATTCTTGTTACGATAAAATGATAAAAATTATAGCACAGATCTTCACTCTATCTGAAATTGCTAATTTGAACTTAAAACAATCCACATAAAAATTATGGGTCAATAAATAGTAAACACATCTATAAACCAATTATCTCTAGCCCTCATTTGCAACTATAGCAAGTTAGAGAAAAAGAAAAAGAAAGCTGGACATGGACAGTCTAAATGTGGGGTATTTGCCAACAAATAAATACCACTAGAACAATTGATACCTGGGAAGTTATTACCCTGTAAATTCAAACAGCCACACCAAGGGATTATTCTGTTTAGAGCAAAAGGAATCTAATAATCACTTGGATAGACTTTTTTTTTTTAACTTTAAAGGCAAATCTTAAGATATAAGAATTCTACTCTTGATACACACACTATACATAAAATAGATAAACAAGGATTTACTGTATAGCACAGGGAACTATATTCAGTATCTTATAATAACCTACAATGGAAAAGAATCTGAAAAAGAATATATGTGTATGTATATATATATATATGTATGTATGTAAAACAAATCATTTTGCTGTACACCTGAAACTAATACAATTTTGTAAATCAACTATAGTTCAATTACAAAAAAAAGAATTCCATTGTTAGAAAGCAAGCAGATTTAAACCCCGAATTATCTAATTGACAGTAAGTCTATGGACTAAACTATTTACAGTTTATACAGCTTATGGGAAATCCTACTAATTACCTGAGTCTGGGTCAAAGAAGCTTATGAAAATAAAAGAGAAGCTGACCAGTGAATAAAAGAATGCACAGGCTTTCAAAGATACAATCTCAATGTAGAGATTTCAGCAAGTGAGGTCATTTGGGTTGACCAATTTACTTTTTAATGATAATTTTTTTATTAATACTATTTTTTTTTTTAGCACAGTTTAAGGTTCACAGCAAAACTGAGGGGAAGGTGCAGAGAATTTCTATATACTCCCTGCTCCCACACATGCACAGCCTCCCCCGTTATCAGCATCCCCCACCAAAGTGGAACAATGTTACAGTTGATGAATCTACAGTGACTATCACATTGTCACTCATTGATAATCATCCAAAGCCCATAGTTTACCTTAGAGGTCACTCTTGGTTTTGTATATTCTATGGGTTTGGAAAAATGTATTATGACATGCATCCATCATTATGTTATCATACAGAATGTTTTCACTGCCCTAAAAATCCTCTGTGCTCTGCCTACTCATCCCTCCTGCTTCCTTGGCAACTACTTACCTTTTTACTGTTTCCATAGTTTTGCCTTTTCCAGAAACCTATTCATTTTTAAAAATACCATTATCCTTTACTTGGCAGGAACAACTATGTGTCATTTATACTATACATGTAAGCTATATTTTGTCAATAAGATTACGTAACTATAGAAAAGACTTTTGCCTGAGAAGTAGGAGGGAATAACTTCATAGTATGGAGCAGTTTATAGGGAGGACAAGCCTGAGAAAGATGCTGAGCTTGCTTTAAACAGGCAAAAGGCTACATGAGGGTAACATACATCTTGTGGGGGTAGAAGTAAAAGTAATAAGAGAGTTCTGGGGCTAGGAGGTTAAAGAAGACATCCCTGTATTATAATTTTCATTAGGGTTCTGTTAGCTCCAAAGGGCCATCTGACAAAATAAAAAACTCAAAGTCTGACAGGCACCAGAAAAGTGAAACAGGATACTGCATCTGTTTAACTAGGAGTTTGACACTGAAAGGCATGTGCTCCAGAATCAGACTGTTGAAGTTTAAAATCAGGTTCTACCACTTACTACTTAATTTGACTATGTGCCAATTATATGAAATACCATTTAAAAAAGTTTTTGTAAATAGCATCATCTTATGGCTTTGCAATAAAATATGAAATATCCTAGTAATTATAGGAAAATGCCTTGGAAAGATTATAGAAATGATTTTTAGAGGTTAACATGTGGAGAAAACGATGACCCACAAACTTTCTTGGGTGATTTAGCTAAGAGTACTAAATAAAAGAACAGACTTCTACCAATTATGATAGAGTAATATGGAATTATTTATTCCAGATTTATTCTCCCATCTTAATCAACTATAATACTGAACAAAATATATGAAACAATGTTTTTCAGACACTGGACAGCAGGTAGCACATGCCTGAGGAAAGTTCTGAGGATGCAGGGCAGGGAAGGGGAACACAACTAGAGCTCAGTGGACTCCGTGTGTTGAGAAAAAAATGTTGAGAATTCAGGGAAGCCAAGGCAGTTAGAATCTGCAGGTTGCAGCACCAGAAAGGAGAGCGCTACAAAGAGGGGAGCTCCAAAGATCTGTAAGAGGTTTCCTTAGAGTCTTCAGTTGAAAACTGACCAGTGCAGGTGTTTGAGTGTTGTATGATAATTTGCCTAGTCTTGTCCCAAGTTGTTGATAGGGAGCTTTTAAATCTTCAGAATTTCCCAAGTGATATCTTTGTTACTCATTGTGGGTGTCTGGGACCATGCCTAAGTTTATGCTAATGAAGTGACTCATGGTGGGGTCCTAGATAGTTTCAGGATGGGGGGCTGGCCATATTGGAAAGATTAACCATGTGATTAGAGGACTGGACTTTGAGCTAGGTGATATTAGCCTGACCTCCTCCAGGAAGGGGAAGGTGGCTGGAGACTAAGTTCATTCAAGGGATCAATGACACAATATATCATGCCTATGTAATAAAACCCATTAAAAACTCTGAACATCAAATCTTGGTTGAGTTTCCTGGTTGATGAACACACAGATATGCCGAGAGGGTGACATCTCGATTCCACATGGAGACAGAGGCTCTTGTATTCAGTACTCTCCCAGATCTTAACTTATGGGTCTCATTTGTCTGGTCCTGCTCTATATCTTTTATAATAAAACTGTAATTTTAAGTATAGCACTCTCCTAGATTCTGTAAGTTGTTCTAGCAAATTATCAAACCTGAGGGGCTAGCATGAATCCTCAAATTTGTAGCCAGTTGGCTAGAAGTGTGAGTGGCCTGGGGAACCCTTGAGCTTGTAACTGGCAAGTCAGTAAGACTTGATGACAGTCTTGTTGGGACTGTGACCATAGCCTGCAAAATCTATGCTAAGTCTGGGTAGTTAGCATCAGAATTGCTTTACAGTATTGCAGTGAGGAAACTACCAGAATGTGGTGAAAGAACTACGGAAAAGGAGCAGGCAGAACAATTCTTGGAGCTCACCTTGGTCTGGGAATGGCTCATATATTCAATAGCCAGAGTGAAAAAACCTCATACTAAACAGAACATTGAGTAGAGTATTCAAAGTGGGGCAAAATTAATCCAGACTAAAGGCTGCTCTTGTCCCACCGAACAAATTAAAAAGCAAAACCTGAAAGGATCAAGCTGTTAACAAGTAATTTAAGTGCATCCCACATATGGTCACCTTATCTTTGATAAAGGAGGCAAGAATATACAATGGAGAAAACACAGCCTCTTCAATAAGTGGTGCTGGGAAAACTGGACAGCTACATGTAAAAGAATGAAATTAGAACACTCCCTAATACCACACACAAAAATAAACTCAAAATGGATTAAAGACCTAAATGTAAGGCCAAACACTATAAAACTCTTAGAGGAAAACATAGGCAGAACACGCTACGACATAAATCACAGCAAGATCCTTTTTGACCCACCTCCTAGAGAAATGGAAATAAAAACAAAAATAAACAAATGGGACCTAATGAAACTTAAAAGCACAGCAAAGGAAACCATAAACAAGACGAAAAGACAGCCCTCAGAATGGGAGAAAATATTTGCAAACGAAGCAACTGACCAATTAATCTCCAAAATATACAAGCAGCTCATGCAGCTCAATATCAAAAAAACAAACAACCCAATCCAAAAATGGGCAGAAGACCTAAATAGACATTTCTCCAAAGAAGATACACACATTGCCAACAAACACATGAAAGGATGCTCAACATCACTAATCATTAGAAAAATGCAAATCAAAACTACAATGAGGTATCACATCACACTGGTCAGAATGGCCATCATCAAAAAATCTACAAACAATAAATGCTGGAGAGGGTGTGGAGAAAAGGGAACCCTCTTGCACTGTTGGTGGGAATGTAAATTGATACAGCCACTATGGAGAACAGTATGGAGGTTCCTTAAAAAACTAAAAATAGAACTACCATATGACACAGCAATCCCACTACTGGGCATATACCCTGAGAAAACTATAATTCAAAAAAAGTCATGTACCACAATGTTCATTGCAGCACTATTTACAAGAGTCAGGACATGGAAGCAACCTAAGTGTCCAATGACAGATGAATGGATAAAGAAGATGTGGCACATATATACAATGGAATATTACTCAGCCACAAAAAGAAACAAAATTGAGTTATTTGTAGTGAGGTGGATGGACCTAGAATCTGTCGTACAGAGTAAAGTAAGTCAGAAAGAGAAAAACAAATACCGTATGCTAACACATATATATGGAATCTAAAAAAAAAAATGGTTCTGAAGAACCTAGGGGCAGGACAGGAATAAAGACGCAGATGTAGAGAATGGACTTGAGGACATGGGGAGGGGGAAGGGTAAGCTGGGACGAAGTGAGAGAGTGGCATTGACATATATACACTACCAAATGTAAAACAGATAGCTAGTGAGAAGCAGCTGCATAGCACAAGAAGATAAGCTCAGTGCTTTGTGACCACCTAGAGGGGTGGGATAGGGAGGATGGGAGGGAGACACAAGAGGGAGGGGATATGGGGTTATGTGTATACGTATAGCTGATTCACTTTGTTATACAGCAGCGACTAACACAACAATGTAAAGCAATTATACTCCAATAAAGATATTAAAAAAAAAATTTAAGTGCATCCCAGAACAAAACTTGAAAAATACTTAAAAGGATACAAAAAGTCCAGCATTCAACCACGTAAAATTTCCAATAACCGGCATACAAAAAAACCCTGGCATGGAAAGAAGCAGAAAAATATAACCTATACTGAAGAGAAAAACCAATCAATAAAAAACAGACACAGTAAGACTTAGTAGTTAAGATCATTAGAAGAGCTACTATAAAATGTAGTTCCATATGTTAAAAAAGGTAGAAGAAAGCATGGGCATGTTAAGGAGAGAACCAAATCAAACTTCTAGAGATGAAAAACAGAATGCCTAAGATAAAATACACACACACACACACACACACACACACACACACACACTGAATGGGATTAACAGCAGATTAGACACTGCAGAAGAAAAGATTCGTTAGCTTGACGACACAGTAGTAAACCCTATCCAAAATGAAAGAGAAGAAAAAGACTGGAAACAAAAAAGAACAGAGTATTAGTGAACTGTGGGACAACTTTAAACAGTCTAATATACATGTACTTAAAGTCCCAGAATGAGAGAGAAGGACATGGACAGAAAAAGTATTTGAAGAAATAATGGCCCCAAATTAGCTAAATTTGATGAAAACTATCAACTTACAGATCCAAGGAGCTCAATGAATTTGAAGGCCAAGAAAGGAGAAAACACACTACAGCACATCATAATCAAATGGCTTAATTATCAGTGATAAAGAAAATATCTTAAGAGTCAGAGAAAAGAGACAGATTACATACATAGAGAAACAAAAATGAGGATGGCAACAGGCTTCTTGTCAGAAGCAATGCAAGCCAGTAGACAGGAACGCAACATCTTTAAAGAAAAAAAAAACTGTCAACTAGAATTCCATACCCAGCACTTCCCTGGTGGTCCAATGGGTAAGACTCCGTGCTCCCAATACATGGGGCCCGGGTTTGATCCCTGGTCGGGGAACTGTTAGATCTCGCATTCATGCCACAACTAAGGATCCACATGCTGAAACTAAGAAGCCCACATGCTGCAACTAATAAGTCCACATGCCACAACTAAAGATTCCGCATGCCTCAACGAAGATTCTGCATGCTGCAACTAAGACATAGTGCAGCCAAAATAAATAAATATTTAAAAAAAGAATTCAATACCCAGTGAAAATATCTTTCAAAAATAAAAACAAAGGTGAACTTAAAACTTTCTTCTGCATACAAAGGCTGAAAAAAAATTCATTACCAACAGACCTAGACTACAAGAAGTGTTAAAAGAAGTCCTTCAAGATGAAGAAAAAAAAAATACCAAATTGAAATTTGGATCTACAGAAAGAAACAGAGCGCCAGAAACAGTAAATATGTGGGTATCTATAAAACAGACTTCTTTTTCTTATTAAAAAAAAGTCTCTGTTAAAGATAACTATTTAAGGCAGAAACTACAACAATCACTCTAAAGTAAAATATATGACAGCAATAGCATACAGACTGAGAGAAGAGCATGAAAATATACCGTTATAAGGTTTTATACTGTATGTGACATGGTAAAGTATTACGTGAAGGTAGACTTTGATAAGTTAAAATGTGTAATATAAACCCTAAAACGACCTCTAAAAAGACAAAATAAAGAGTAAGTGTTAATAAGGCAATGTTATGGGTTGAATTGTGTCTCCAAAAGGATATGTTGAAGCCCTAACCCCTGGTACTGTTAATGTGAACTTTTTTGGAAATATGGTCTTTTTAGATGTAATCAAGTTAAGATGAGGTCATCAGGGTGGGCCCTAAATCAACATGACTGATGTCCTAATAAGAAAAAGGAAATCTGAATACAGAGGCACACAGAGAAGATGGCTATGTGGAGACAGAGGCAAATACTGAGTTGTACTACCACAAAATAAGGAATGCCTGGGGCTACGAGAAGCTAGAAAGATAAGGATCCTCTCCTAGTGGCTTCAGAAGAAGCATGGCCCTGTCTATACCTTGATTTTGGATTATAGCTTCTAGAACTGTAAGTGAATAAATTTCTGTTGTTTTAAGCCACCCAGTTTGTGGTACTTTGTTACAGTAGCTGTAGGAAACTAAAACAAGCAATAAAGAAGATAAAGTGGTGTATATCAACAATACCTTAACTTAAAAAAAGAGACGATAAAATGGAATTAATAATACAAAGAACACAAAATCATTATAGTTGATGCATATTAGTTAGTATATTTGTTTAAAGTGAAATGTATAATTCAGTAAATTATGTTTATGTATTCTTCAAGACTAGCATATACTTGGCCTGATTAATGCTGCTCTGCAGGAGGCCTCAGGCTCCTTCTCATAACTGAGCCTGAGGCAATCACTGTCACCTGCCTGAGAGCTGGCTCTCATGATGAGACGTACCATCCTGGCATTTTAGAAATATTGAGGCCTTTTATATAGTCAAGATGTATGCGCACGTACGTCTGTTTTAAGACTTATGGTACATGTTCATTATTTTAGGAGACAAAGTTGGAGCTTTCTCTTAAAATATTAGCTATAATTTATTTTTGAGTCCTTGAACAAGAGAGATCCTACTTAACACCACTTCTGTGTGGAAATGGATTCATTATTTGAAGATTTATTGGAAGATTAGTATTATGATCCGTTTATAGAAATGCATAATAGGGGAAGGGGAGAATAATCTATCTGTACTTGACCAGTGGAGAAGGTCATATAAAAAAAGAAGAAAATTATTTTGGAGGACTGCTCAGAATATCTAGTTCAAACAAATTCATGAGGCAATTAGAGTAAAAAGGTATTTTAGCTAACTCTTGTCTTTATTTGCATAATAATACTCAACTAAAAATTAAACTCGTTTTTCAGTAAGTTAGAAATTTCAAATTTAACATATTCAAAATTTAAAATAGTCATTCTAGAATTCTTGGGACAGTCAAAACCTGCCTAAACTGAAGGATTACAATCATGTTTCACAATAAGAAACAATATCAAATAATGAACAGTATCAAATAATGACACCATAATAAATACCTTGTTTGTGGGCCAGAACTTTGTGTTTGTGCAACAAGAATTGGAGTTACCTCTCGACTGTTTCCACTCTGTGAGAAGACAGACTTTGTTCCAGTTTGGCCGATTCTGGCAACAGACTGTAAAACACAAAAAGTCTAAGGTTTGTGAATTATAAATTGCACTGTAAATGATAAAAGACATCATGATGTGCCCATCTACATTTTCCTAATACAAGATTTCATATTATATACCGTCTGTCATCTGAAAACGCAAACTATTAATGTCATTATTTATGTCATTTTAGGTTAATTTAATGTTATATTAGAATGAACATCAGCCTATTTCTTCATATTAACCTCAGTATTTTTACCCTTACACTATCCTTTCATCTTTCAACTTTAGTTTCCAGGGAAAGGCTCAAAATTCCTAGAAGCCATTTATTTATATATCTTTCCCAGTTGGGCTAAATGCTGAAGAACTTTAAGACAGCTACTATTCTCAAGATTTATGATCTAACTTAGTATACATAAAAAAATAATAATACAGCAAGATTTTATATCCCTTCTTTGGCACTTAGTAAAAACAGTTCTAGAGTAATTCAGAGGAGTAGATTAAAAAAAAATCATCTGATTATTTTCCAGATTCTAAGAATATTGCTCTTAGAATTAGCATTTCTTTCTGGTGTGTTCAATCTTCTATTAACTGGTCTCTGCTTGCCCCTTCTCTTTTCTCTAATTTACTACCTCATTTCTATTTATTTTAATCACTTAACCTTTTTTTTTCTTTTTTGGCTGCGCCACACATAATGAGGGATCTTAGTTCCCCGACCAAGGATGAAGCCATGTCCCCTTGCAGTGGAAGCACAGAGTCTTAACCACTGGACCACGAGGGAAGTCCTCACTTAACTTCTTTATAAAGTGATCTCTGGCTACTGTGTCAGTGGATACCAAAAACATTTTTTTACTACCAAATTAAGATCTTTAGCTACTCTCTCTTTCCCCAGGAGAGCCTGGCCATTCTAACCCTTCAATTATTATTTCTATCACTTGGCCAGAGTCTTTCCGCTATAACTAACTATCCACTGAATATTTTCACCTAATCTACCACTCCCTTCAATAAAACTTTTATAACACTTCCTCCTCTTCCTTCCCCAGATTAGCACCTCTACATTCACACAAGGGACAAAACTTAGTCAACTCTGGTCCTTATTTAGCAAAGTACTATCTACTGAACTCACTACTTGGTTTGATATTTTTAGTTGATACTGCAGGCAGACCTAGAAGTATACCTTTTCCAGGAATGTCTTGTAATAGAACAGAGGCAGAAGAGGTTGAGACAGGAAGAGGTTGAGACTGGGCAATGAAATCATGTAACTGTTCATTGCCTAACTTGTCCTTAATTACTCTGACTCACATGGTTTTGGCCTACTTCACCTGGCATGCTAACCACCATCCTGCTATGCCTTCTCATAACTGTAATAAACTAATTTCCACACTTATATTTCACTCCCATAATAATACAACAGCAGGTAGTTGCCAACTTTTAAAAAATCCTATTTAAAATAATCCACATATTAACTACTTTATAGTCCCTGTTTACCACTCTTGGAGTTCCTATTATCACTCATTAAGAAGCTATCATAGAAAAAAATTTTGCTGACTCTAAGGAAGTTCAGGAGTAAGAGTAAAAACAAAACAAGAAGCAACATGTCTCTCTAGGAGGGTAAAAGGGCTATATCAGTCATTCACATACCAGTTTGACTCATTTAGCTTCCATTTCTTAAACATCTATTAAGCACGGCAATAAGTATTTTACATATAACTAATTTAATTCTTACATAAGATACCCTGCACCATGGATATGTTTTAAATAAACAGCACTTTGGCTTCTACTGCCACAGACTTTAATAAAAGAATATTATAAAAAGAGTCGCAGTTGCAACTCAGTCTTGTTGCAGTATTTACTATAAGGATACTGTGAAATATTTTTCATTTTACTATACATTTATTACATATTTACTCCACCTGTATGAGGATCCACTATAAAAATTTTATTATCAGAAATAGCTGGCTTTATCATGTTAATTAGTAAAATTAAAAAACAAACATAGTGGTGGGGATAAGCAAAAACTATGGCAGGTATAATTTCCATTATTTACCTTCGAAGTGATAGAAACAATCTTAATTTTGTTTTTTAAAAAAAGGAAATTAAAAATCTGAATGTTTATTTAGCTATATGCTGAATTAAACTATACTTGTGAGTTACAAACTTACATGGCCAATAGAGCAACCAGCTTTGTGTCTCCTACTATGACTGGAGGCTATGATAATGACAACTTTCTTTTACATTTAGATAAACTCTTCTAAGGCAACAGCAATTAAAGAAAGTTAGATTCTGAAATTGCCTTTAACAGATTGGAATTTTAAATGAATTTCCTTCATCAATACCAAAACTGTATTTTACACGGAAAATACCTTTTTTGAAGGGGCTCCGGTTGATGGCACGTCAATTACAGAAGATGTATTAGTGTAGTTTTGTAAATAGGATCCATCTCCAGGACTTGGGGTTTCTAATGGCAAAATCCCAAAACTGAGAAGAGGTTGAAATCAAGGTGTCAAAAAGTCATCAAGGCATATATAAAGCAGCAGTATACTTAAATTAGAAGGTCTAAAAGGAAGAGAATGGCAAATCAGTCTTGGGGGCATTTAGGATCTGAGGGGCAGATTAAAAATAAGCTGTGAATGTAGACTATTCCACCCACCATAACTAAAATTTAAAAAAAAAAAATCAAACAATAAACTACATTGAGCAGCAACTACTGACTCAGGAGATTTATTAGAAATAAAGAAGAGTGGATTTGTAAAAGCTAAGATCCAAATTATCAAATTACTTCAAATTCTTGCAATTTATGGGATTTAGACCCTATTACAGAGAAAATGTCTCCAGAAGCCAATGAACACATCTGTGGATTCAATGAGTTTTGTAATCTCATGGTCATACTATTTTAGTAGCTCCCTGGAACTGGGACCCAACTCATAGTCTGTTTTAATATATAATTTTTTTTTTTTTTTGCGGTACGCGGGCCTCTCACTGTTGTGGCCTCTCCCGCTGCGGAGCACAGGCTCCGGACGCGCAGGCTCAGCGGCCATGGCTCATGGGCCCAGCCGCTCCGCGGCACGTGGGATCTTTCCGGACCGGGGCACAAACTCGTGTTCCCTGCATCGGCAGGCGGACTCTCTCTCAACCACTGCGCCTCCAGGGAAGCCCCTAACATATAATTTTTTATTTTGATTCTTTTGGATATGATTCCTCTGGGCTGGGTTCCTATATTTATATATACATATATTTCTGATAATTTGACAAAATATTTCATATCAATAGGTGTCAATTCTTCCTTCCCATTTTGGAATACAGTACTTTAACAATAACCACTGCTGTCACTCTGATTATTATCATAAGCAATCCAACATTTTAAGAGGTTCACTGATGCACAGCCATAAACACAATATTTTTTAATGCATACACCAGCTGAATAATGCATGTTTTAAAATTTTCTCCAATATTTAAGACGGAATTTTTATCGCAGGTACTGTATTTCTATTACTTCATTTTCTGAAAATGGAATAGGTTCATTATTGACTTATTAAATACCTCTATTTCCATAATGATTTAGAAGTTGCTGTTCATATTAATTTATATTACTAATATAGGAATTACTATATGATCGCTTAATATTACAGCACATTTTAAAGTATCTTTTATTTGTCTTACCTTGGGGTTAATGGGCTAAGAGCAGCTGGTCCTCCTAATAAACTTCGACCAGTTTTTGGTTTATTTTGAACTTGTTTAGATAATATGGAAGTTCCTGTTCCAAGAGGGACAGTATCTGGTGAAATTACAGCTGAATCAATATAAGACACTGAAGAATCTGTATTCAATGAGTACTTTGAATTGGAAGATTCTAAATTCAATCTGTTTAATTCCTGAAACAGAAAATTTCTACCATGTCATTTATGATACATTATTTAGTTCAGATCATTGATTTTCATTTTCACAATATTTTGAACACTAGTGTATAATACACTTACAATTGTGTCCTGGGGTGTTTCTGTAAGAACTGTCTCAGGCTGTCTGTGAGATAAACTATGATTAGATACTAGTGTTGTGCAAGAGTTGGGCAGACAGCTGCTAAAGTTCTGTAAAGATGTTAATTTAAATGTTTGGTCAGGATCTGGCTTTTCACCTGTGAAGGGGAAAAAAAAAAGTTTGCCTCTGAGGAAACGAAGGTTAAATTTTTTTTTCAAGCATGCATAAATCAGTGGAAATAAGGCCTTATCCAAAGTTTTAAAGTTCTTCTGTTTCAGTGAATCAGATTTATCTCCCAAAAGCCCATCCATCAATTTATCGTAAAAGTTTACCCCTAAGATAAAGCTGTAAATTCAGGAAATAAACTAAACCACAATGACACTGACTTTAAATATAATAAATCACAGGAGAATGCAGATTTCTGTGTTTGTTTTAAAGCAGAAAGCAAATAGATCTCATTTTGCTCAAGGTAAGGAGTGAGGGTGAAGAGGTGAAACGCTGTAGAAATCATACTAAAGTTTTGAGCACTTCCATGTAAAGACACAACAATGTTTTAAAATGATCCTTTATGCATCCTGGAACATATATACTGAGACACTCTCCCCCCATATTATCCAGGTCTTATTTATAGAACAGTTTCTGCTCTGGGCATTCTTTTAATTTCTTTTCTTACCCAGAATGCTGTTTTGGCTAGTGTTATACTCACAATACAACTCATTCTAGAGGACACAAGAATGGACACATTATTCCTAAAACATATAATTCTACCTTATTTCTTGTTCTCAATTTTAAAAGCCCTTAGCTTTGAAAAATACTTTTCTTGTGGATAATTTGTATCACTCTCCAAAAATTAAGCAGGGGAAAAAAAAGAAGAAGAAGAAATGGAAGAACCTTCCCGTAGCCACCTCTACAAGCTTACCTATTTCACATAATGATTCAAAGGGGGACCAGAGGAAAGGATTTAAACTAAGGCTCTTTTGGTAACATTCTGATCCTTTGGCAAGCCGATCTGTCTTGCTGTAAAGACAAACAAATAGATTAGACAAGCTATAAAATCTAAAACATCTATTACAAAGAAACTATTGATATAGAAAATTAGGTAAATCTTATATAAGTTCTGAGAGTACTCTGCTAGATTCTTTCTTAAATTATCAATTTCTCCTTCTTACCATCCTCCAACCTCTATTATTTAGGGCAGTTCAAGTCAAAAGTCAGGTAAAAGCAAACAGAACATGAATTGAAAGGAATGTTAACAAAATAAACAAGCTATCATAGCCTTCTTAAATACTATATTGCTTTTAATTTCCTGTTGGATATTAGAATTACTGAGGAAATATGGAAAACACCCAAATATTTCAGTCTTATTGTTGATTTTAAATATAAATCCCAGTGGTAATTTTGAAAGTGAATTAAATGCTTCAAATAATAGCACATTTAAATGATCAGATTTTTTAACAAAGTAGAGGTGGTAGCTCTTAACTTAAAGGAAAATTCACGTTTCTTTCTAAATTGGGTATATAAAGGCTCACATTTAGAATATAAACAACATTCTTGGGACCCTATATACTTGAAACAATCTGGAAATTATCAGAACAGCATCGTTGCCTCCCTAGCTTTAATTTTATTTTACTTTAAATTAATTAATTAATTTATTTTATTTTATTTTTGGCTGCGCTGAGTCTTCATTGCTGTGCACGGGCTTCCTCTAGTTGCAGCGAGTGGGGCTACTCTTTGTTGTGGTGCACGGGCTTCTCCTTGCGGTGGCTTCTCTTGTTGTGGAGCACGGGCTCTAGGCATTCAAGCTTCAATAGTTGTGGCACGTGGGCTCAGTAGTTGTGGCTCACAGGCTCTGGGGCGCAGGCTCAGTAGTTGTGGCGCACGGGCTTAGTTGCTCTGCGGAATGTGGGATCTTCCCGGACCAGGGCTCGAACCTGTGTCCCCTGCATTGGCAGGCAGATTCTTAAGCACTGCGTCACCAGGGAAGCCCCTCCCTAGCTTTTAAATGGGGGAAGATGGGATTGAGGGTTAGTGAGACTTGTTGGAGCTTTCAGGTTAAAAAATACTATTCATCTGGTCTAAGGTTGAAATTCTTCATTATCTAATGGAAAAAAATTAAGATACAGCAATTTTTCCAAAACCCTAAGGTTTTATAAAGGACCAGATGGCATCTAACCAAGATTTTCAAAACAACCTTCAAATGAAACTATCAGTTAAAACATAATCTGTTTATGTGATGTCAGTGTATCTCAGAGAACTGAAAAGAAGACCCCCTTGAGTAACTATATATTGGTGTGCCTTACTTTCAAATTTTGCAAGTGAATAGAAACTAGAATAAATGATGTAATAAAGACAAGAAAATACCACTAGTTGAAGACTATCTAGCTTCCCACATTTGCCTAATTTGACCCAATAAACACATAGACAAAGAAGGAAGCAGGAGCAGGAGGCAGGCTTTCAGAAAATGTAAGTTTTATCAGTCTATATCTAGGATTGCTTAGATGAAATTTCTTAAAGGAAAAATAGTTGTAACAAGAATAATATAATCATTTACCATGGATAGAGGGGTAACTTAAAAATAGGAAACAAAGCAAAGACATAAAAAGAGTATTTTTTGAAAGTGATAATTAGGAGTGGAAAGTGTCAAATCAATGCTCAGGAACTTTTAACATAAGGCCATGAAAAGAAAAGTACAGTGAAATCTCAATGTTTGACCTAAACTAACTCATGTTATATAGCCCCATCATTGCTTATATAACTAATTATGGTTTGTCTATTTCTTTACCTTTTTTTTTTTAAAGATTTTTTTTTTGATGTGGACCATTTTTAAAGTCCTTATTGAATTTGTTACAATACTGCTCCTGTTTTTGTTTTGGCTTTTTGGCCAGGAGGAATGTGAGATCTCAGCTCCCCGACCAGGGATTGAACCTGCACTCCCTGCACTGGACAGCGAAGTCTTAACAAACGGACCACCAGGGGAGTCCCCAATTTATTTATCTTTCATGTGTGCTCTCTTGCAATTGATTATAAGCTTTCTGAGGACAGGAAATTAGATTTCTCATTTTTATATTACCTCTTTCCTGTTTACAATAGCCTCGCCCCCTTGCTTTGCTTGTACAATATATCATAAAATACTTTTACTAATAATTTTTAAAGTTGCATTGAGGAGAATATATGAATTACTTAAATGGCCAGAAAAGTGGTGGACGAACTGATGAAGCAAAGATAAAATAATCTATTCAAGAAAAAATATTATGAAAATGTAAGAGGTGATCATTTGTGATGAAAATCCTCTTCTCCAGTATTATGTAAATTATATTCTCTTTTTACATTAGCAAAAGGTAAATTTTCTTAAACCTTTGATAAGTTGGCAAGGCTGATTTTTATAATAAGCCATGATCTGATTAATAGACCATAAAATAAATGTAAAACAAAATGTCTGCTAAGAAGAGATTAGATATACACAGACATGCACACACATGGATAGATACTGGTATGTATAAATATTGGGTTGGCCAAAAAGTTCGTTTGGGATGTTACGGAAAAACCTGAACAAACTTTTTGGCCAACCCAATAACATAAAAGTTAACTGGTGAAGAAGCCAGATGTGGACTTACAATAACCAAATCTGGGAGACAGATCTCTGTTCAATAGAGAGATAAAAAGGGGGAAAGATTTAATAAAATTAAGCTGCCTGGAGTGCCCCAACTTTAGATGGATTTTTTTAAAAACTAAAACTCCGAAAGAAGTTTCCCAAAGAATTGGGGTTAAAAAAACTATTTAAATGGCACTGGGAAGAAATAGGTTAATCTAAGAACCAAACTTAGTATCAGCTGTGTCCTAAAGATGCACATTTCATGTGGTATTGTAGACAAAAAGACCAATGATTGTCTACATCAAAATACTGGAGATAAAAGATAACCTAACAAGCTGTAGCTTCAAAACAATAACACATGGGTTTCTAGATTATGGGGTGCAACTTTGGTCACAAGACAGGTGTATGATGACTGAAATGAAGCGCCAGTTTTTGAAGCAGGGTTGTGCCCCATTGGATACTTAATCTTTTAAACTTTATGATGAATAAAAATAACCCATCCTTATTTCTCTGAGGAAGGAGAAAAACCTTCCTTCTTCATGTTTAGGACTTGATAAAACTGCACCTTCAAAAACTTTTAAACAAGTGATCTTGTTTTAAAATAATTAGTAATATATATAGCATTTTTGTGATTTAACACCTTCCCTTACTTTGTTTTATTAAATAATGTTATATAAATGATATCATAGTGTATGTAAAATTTTGAAATTGGCTTTTTTCACTTGTCATAATGCCCTTGAAATCCAAGTTATTATGTTTATCAATCGTTTGTTCCTCTTTATTGCTGAGTAGTAGTTCATTGTATGGATGCAGTTTTTTTATTCATTCACCCACTGAATTTGAGTTGATTCTATTTTTGGGCTTTTACAAATAAATCTGCTATGAACATTCATGTACAAGTACCATTTTACATTCTCACCAGCAATGTATGAGAAATCCCATTGCTCTGCATCCCCATTAGCACTTGATATTGTCAATACTTTTAATTTTAGCCATTTTAATAGGCATGTAATAGCTTCTAATGGTAGTTGCTTTTCCTTAATGGCTAATGATTTGGTACATCTTTTCATGTGCTTATTTACCATTCACATACCCTCTCTGGTGAAGTGTCCGTTCAAGATTTTGCCCATTTTCTAATTTTCTTATTATTGAGAAGTTAAAAGAAACAAAAACGACTCTTCTATCAAGTCTTTCCTAGTTACCATCTTACCTCTCTTCTTAACTGGGTAGAACTGATTATTCCCTCATTTGAACAGAATACTGCTCAAATTTTATCATAGCACTTAAATTGTGATGATAAAAATTTATAAACTTTTGTTTACTACTTCTTTCCTCCTACACTTTATTATAAACCTTTGGGGATGGAGAGGAGGACAGTGAGTTATTTATCTTTACATTCCTAGTGCCAAGTATGGTGTCTAGCCATAATAGGGGATGGATCTCAAAGTGTTTCGAACAAATGACAAGAATCATAGTTGCATGAACTAAATCCATTACTCCAAGTCCTTCTATTAAGATAAATGAAGATATTGATATTATATATTTACTTACTCCTGTTCTCAAAAGAGTGGTGCCATCTGAAAATGAGCCCCAAATTTCAGCCAAATAATTTATTCTGTTCAAAAAGGTATTTTCAAGGTTTTTAAAAAAACTGCTATTTAAACTAGCCTCAATTTACCTTAGAACAGATGCTAACCTAATTCTTTAGATAAGCAATCCTCAATTATTTCTCCCACATGCAACAGATGACATTTACACATGAAATACCCTCCCATGGGCAGTTGAACAATTCCTGTTACCTAATTACTCCCCAACTCAGAGTATTTCAGAATAAAAATCAGTGAGAACAATATTACCATAGTGATAACTCTGAATTCATTCTCACTTGCTTTTAAGAGACTTAATTTAAAATAAATGTAAATAAATTTTAAGATTATTTGTAAAATCACTATCATTTCAGCTACCATCATAGGAAATTTGTCAAATTCATTATGACATACCAGATGGGAACTGCTATTCTTTATTACTGAAACATGACTTCATGCCTCTTTCTAAGGAGCAGTGGTGATATTTAATATCATAGAAAAAACTTCACTCTTCGCTTCTTTTTCCTCAGTAGGTCACATGAAGATATTCTCCTCACCCAAGGTAAAAAAAAACCCACATGTGCACTCAATTGTTAGGTAGTGCTGCTGTAGCTATTTATCATTAAAGCAAAGTGGACAGTCATAGACAGGATCAAAATCTCTACTGTTTTACAGGTTTAACAAGATCACGGAACTACAAGACTGTGTACTACTCAACCAAATGCTATTTGATAAACACAGATCAACATAGGTTTTTTTAAAACCACAAAGCATTCTAGTACTGGAAACAAATTTCTGGTAATTTGAATCATTCTTACTTACCAATATACATGTCCCAACAATGAAAGAGTAAAGCAAGCTGAATCACCAAACTCAGTAACAATATCATCATGGCTTTTCTGCTTATTAAACACTCCACCAGATAAGATCTGTTCCCCTTCTGCAAGCCTTTAAAACACAAATTTACACATTAAAAAAAAAAAAGTCAATATAAAAAGCAGTGTGTGTAAAGACATTCTTCATTACTAATGTACCTCTTACTATGGAGACAAAGTAAATCTTAAAATTTCAGTCTTACTTTTAAAAACAGAAACAGTTACCTTTATTCTCTGTACGTACAAATCTAGTCTGAGCAACATACACATTACTCACGTCAAAAGAAACGGAAGACCATTATACTGGGGGGAAAATATGAATGGTTCTTCATTAACAGATGTGGAGGTCCTTCTTAGTTCTATAATTCCTTGAAGTATGAATTTGCAAGCAGGTTAAACAAGACTAACATATTAATTAAAAACTGCATACTTAATGGCCTCAGTTATTTTTAGGTTTACAAATAAAACCTGAATAGCACTTTATCTCTATTTATCAATTATGTTTTCTTGATATAGAAAATTACAAATGTTCCCCAAAGGGAAAAGAAATTTGCCTGATTTCACTATGTATTTTTAGCATATCAGAGTTTGTAATGGTTTGTGTTTTAAAGTTTTTTCCAAATCATCATGTGGAAAACTCTCAAGTAAGCTTACATAGTATATCCTAAACATAAAACTTGATATCTAAAGTTCTGTTACTATCAGTGGGACTTTTTAAAAACTATAAATATTTATAAATGGGATAAGAATGTCTAATATAAGAACTGGCTTAAGAAACTGGTAAATTAAATAAGTAGATTTTAAAGAATTTAACATTAGAATCTTTGGAGTAGAAATAATTCAATAACAAATGTCTCAGAAATTTTGTATATATTTTAGCTAGCTTTAATTTAAAAGTCATCAATTAGACACTGGACAAATAAAACATTTAGCAGACTATGGAGACTTTATGAGGCTTATTTGTATTCTCTCACTGTAAATCTACAGACTAAATACAAAGGCTTTTACAATTATCTGTTTAGTCACCTTTACCATTATTCCATTTCTCACAGCACAGAAAACAGTTTGACAGAATACAACTAGCTAAATCTCTAGCTGCCTCCAGATTCAGAATATGGACAGCTGACTTGGTTGAACTGTACTGTGCAAAAGAAATGTTCTCCTGAATCTGCCTCCTTGCTTCAAAGGAGTAATGGTTCCCAAACAGAATGATCTTGAAAGGCAAATAATTACACAACTATCTAGACATAAGGGAGCATTAATCTCAGATGAACTGGTAAGTTAGGTTTTCAGGCTTATTCCAACTGGTCTAGCAATGAAAGCAAAGGAGAAGAAATAACACTTAGGATCATTTTAGAAAATGATTGGAATTAGTTATAACTTAGGTTTCTCCAGAGTTAAATTCTATTATTTATACCATAACAATGAAATCTCTCCATAACAAAATAATAATGCCATAAGCAGCAGTGTAAACATTTCAAAAGTTACTGAAATAGACAAACCTCTACTATCAAAAGAGGGGAGAAAGGGAGTCAGTCAGAGTTTAATCCATCACAAGAATTTTATCCAGAATTCTACAGTGTAAGTAGAACAAAATTAGATAGAAAAGATTTAGAAACTTACTTGCTGAGATCAACACAACATTTTGCAAGCAGGTATTTACATTGCGGTGTAGTACAACTGTGTCCTTTCAAGAGTCTATATGCTTTATATGCCTTTCCTGAGCGGTAATAACAGGTTGCCAGTAAAAACAAGGCTTCTTCTGAGTGTACTAAGAACACACACACAAGAAAAATTGCCTATTATTCAGGATGTTGAATGGTAATCATTTTCACCTACCAATAGGTAAACAAGTTTAGCAACAACAACAAAAAATCAGCCATGTTATTTAATACAAAAAACAATTTATTAATTCAAATTTGAATTAAGGAGAAATACTTTTCTGACAGAAAAGTTAGTTCCCCAAGGAACCAAGGAAATAATATTCTGATAGAAAAGTTAGTTCCCCAAGGAACCAAGGAAATAATACAAGGAAGACAATCGTAGTATTCTCTGTAAATCTTTAAGAAAAGCAAACACATGCACACAACTACCCTTAAATAGACTACCAGAAAAGCATCTTGTTTTTATGTAGTATTTTTCTAATAGACTCTTTGAGAGGACAGAAGTCAAATTTCATGAGAGGGAAACTCAGGGTTATAAACGTAATTATCAATCTGTATATTAAAAAAAGACCAGATTGGAACACAAACAAACACAAAAAACCAACCCACTTACTTCTAACACCAAATATACACTAGAGTATATTCAAGATAATTTAAGAAAAAGGAAAAAAATTTCTAAATTGTGAATATCCACACTATTTAAACACTCAATTGACAGACTTGACACCTGTCCAGTAACAATAATTAAACTGCTCTTTAATGGCAAGAGCAGAATTATTTATCAACCGCTTGCCTTTTCTTTACATTAGGAAATGCCTTAGTTAATGAAATGTGGCACTTTTCCCCTTACTCTCTTCCAAACTGACCATCACCTCACTTCTATCCTCACAACCTCACAACCAATCCAGATAAGAGGTTTTTTTTCTTTTTGGCCACGCCACGTGACATGTGGGGTCTTAGTTCCCCAATGGACCAGGGATCGAACCCATGCTCCCTGCAGTAGAAGCGCGGAGTCTTAACCACTGGACGGCCAGGGAAGTCCCCAGATGAGAGTCTAGAAAGGTAACAATAAAGAGGATAGAAAGAAAGAGGGGAAAATCTGTTCTGTGCTTCTAAAAATGGGTTATGTAATAATATCAAGGCACTGAGGGATCATCTAAGCCAGTGGTTCCTGAAGTGTGGTCCCTATACCAGCATCAGCATGACTTTGGAGCTTGTTAGAAATGGAAGTTCTTGGGCCCCATATCAGCTCAGACCCCTAAAATCAGTAATTCTGGGAGTGGGGACCAGTAATCTGTGCTGTAATAAACGCTTCAGGTGATTTTGATGCATGCTAAAGTTTGAGAATCACTGTTTTAAAGTACAGATAAACTTGCCACATCTTCCTGAAAAGTTAACTCAAAGATGTGGGATAAAAAAGTAATTTGAAATTTTCCTGTTATAAAGATTTTCCTTTTTCTTTTCTTTTCTTTTCTTTCTTTCTTCTTTTTTTTGCTGTTGTTGTTGTATGTCATGTATGTGCAAGCAAAACCCAACAGAACCCTTCTTCTCTGGTCCATTTTATTTTTCATGAAACCCTAGTATAAAAAACAGTATACAATAAATGACATGTAGTAAATGATAAGAAATTTTAGCATATATGTGTTAATAGGATCTATAGTAGTATCTGTGATTCAGAAGCAAAAAAATGAATGAGGAGCTCTACTGCAGTGGGAACAAACTGTTAATTTCATTGAAATACAAGTGCTAATTCACATAAGTTAGAAAGTGTGATTTCTTATAGATTTTGCAAAGGCCTAGTTTCTTGTCATCTAAAAAAGTAAGCTTTTAAAAACTAGTTATACCAATAAACAATGGCTCCCAAAAACTAGTTCAACTTTCAGCTAAAAAAATGCTTTATCAAATGTTTGTTTACAAACACTTATGTTTAGGTCCATTTTTCACTGTAGTAAAATTTCCTAATACTGAAACTCCTCTTCTTACAAACAGTTTAGGCTTCAAATATAGGTTAGGTCATTTAATAAAAGCCCAAAATAATTAAGAGGAGCTTAAGCTTGCATCCTTCAGGGACATTTCCATCAAATGGGAAGATGAATTAGTCCCTCAGTGCTTTCACACACACAATATTTGGTATAAAGATACCAAATATTGTGTGTGTGATTTTAGTGTCATACTGCAACTACTTTTTTGAAGTGTGATGACTTAAAAACTATATGTTTAAGTGAGATTATAGATTGGAGGTTTAAACAAATCTTAAGCTTAATGAAACTATAAGATAGTGAAGTAAATCCAGAACAACTTGAAGGGTTGTAAAACACATGGAGAGACATGGGTGGTTTTTGAGGCTTCCCAGAAATAACTTGACAGCCCCAAACATAGCTAGTGAACCAGCAGTAAGTGGCTATAATAAATCTAAAAAAGGTAGAGTACTGACAAATAGATTTCATCTGGAACAGTAACGCCAACTGACTGACAGTGGCTGCCTCAAGTACTAAACTCAGAAAAATTTTAAGGTTGATCATGGCTTTGCCAGTAAGTGTGCAAAGATCAAAATACCAGGATCTGGAAATAGTTATAGATGTCTGCATGACATTTATTTGCCATCCTTTATTAACAGCCTTAATTAAAATATGTGATTGGGAATTATATGGTGCATAATATACAACTGGCCCTCTGTAGCTGCAGGTTCTGCACCTGGAGTTGGTTGAATCTGCAGATGCAGAACCCATGGGTGGTCCTGAGATGGCTGTGTTTTATAAACAGGAATAAAGTAAACACTGATTCCACAAAGTTACTCTTAAAGTAATACTGATAAATCAATCATGTACGAGTTAAATTAAGGTACATCCATGTGATTAAACACTCTACAGCTGTCAAAAAAAAACTGACAAAGATTTCCAGGATGCATTGTTAGGTGAAAAAACGAACAGAAAGTTACAGAACAATACTGAAAGTCCTCTTCTTACAAACAGGTTAGGCTTCAAATATAGGTTAGGTCATTTAATATGAGCCCAAAATAATTAAGAGGAGCTTAAAGCCTGCATCCTTCACATACATTTCCATCAAATGGGAAGATGAATTAGTCCCTCAGTGCTTTTAAATCAGACAGACACCTCTTCTTCATGTTGGCTTATAATCTAAATGAGCAGCCTTTTCCAAAATGCACCAGTTTTGGTAAGACTTAAAAAAGTCTGTTGAGGTGAGTGTTCTCTACCTAGCCTTGATAAACTCTACAAATACCACAGAGAACTCCTTAGAGGTTAGAGTACTCTGCTTGCCACCCTCTCAAAAACTCTGATGTTATAAGTATTCAAAGGGCATAAAACCTATGGAATCATCTATGATTTGTGATACACATTTCATCTTTTTTAAGATTTTTTTTGCTGTGGACCATTTTTTAAAGTCTTTATTGAATTTTGTTACAATATCACTTCCGTGGGTTTTTTTGGGTTTTTTTTAAATGTTTTGTTTTTTTGGCTGCAAGGCCAAAATGTGGGATCTTAACTCCCCCACCAGGGATCGAACCCACACCCCTTGCATTGGAAGGCAAAGTCTTAACCACTGGACCACCAGGGAAGTCCCTACACATTTCATCTTAATTATCTTTTAAGTTCTCACATCACCTACAGACAGTATAGCACATGGATTAGAGTAATGACCCTACAGCCAAACCGCTTGAGTTCGGATTTTCGCACTACCACTTATTAGCTATGTGATTTATTAGGGCAAGTTAACTTCTCTGACCCTCTGTGTTTTCATCTGTAAAATAAGGATATAGTGATACCTACTTCTAAGTACTTAGTGCTGTTAGAATTAAATGAGTTAAATATACGTACTTTGGATAGCACCTGACACATAGTAAGAGCTCTAGGTGCCATTATTAAATTATTATTATTGACTTTCTAAATTTGCAATACCTGAGTAGTCATCTGACATTCATGTGGGGTATATATACATGACACTGAGCCACAAACTCAAGTAATTCCGTTTTATCACTTTTTTTGCTGTTTCCAAATGCCTGGGCGCTGTACTTTACATATATGATTTGTTCCACCCTTCAGAGTCATTTCTGTTGTTGAACACTTCACCTACATATACAACTTCAGTATTTTAATACTATTCTTAATTTTTATTTTCTCTATATTTGTTCACCTCCTAAACTTCAGTACTAACTGGTTTTATACTTGTTGTATATGATGGGGGTTAATATTTTTTAATACTTTGAAAATATGCTTGGAGTAAATACACCACAGATAAGAGGGCTGGAGGAACTTTTAAAAGGCTCCTTAGTGTTTGAGGGGGAAATGACAATACATAAGGAGAAAGCAGACAACCAGATCGTGCAGGGCTTTGCAAGCTATGTAAAGATTTAGGGATAAATTATTATAGCTATTATAGATCTCTAAAGCGTTTTGAGAAGGAAAGTAAAGAGAATGGGTTGATTTGGGAGGGGGAAAGGGAAGCGGCAGGAAAGAGTAAATATGGGAAGATCAGTTAGGAAGCTTTTCTAAGACATATTGGTGTCAGATTACAGTGGGAACATTATGAATCCAGTTTTGCATGAATTGAGTTTGATGTATGTGATGTTTGTGTGAAACATCTAAGTTAATGCATTGAAATAGTTGAGTCTTGGATTTAAAAAGTTCGTTGGGAAGATGAGAGTCTTAATTCACTAACACCTAACGAAAATGAAAACTATGATGATTAAAAAAAAATAGCATTGGGAGTTCCCTGGTGGCCTAGTGGTCAGGATTCCAGGCTTTCATGGCCGTGGTCTGGGTTCAATCCCTGGCCAGGGAACTGAGATCCCGCAAGCTGCACGGCATGGCAAATGAACGAATGAGTGAATGAATGAATTGAATATATAAATAAATAAAGAGAATATTAAAACAAAAAAAGCATCATATTCTTCACCAGTAAGAATTTAATGATGACAGTAAAAGAGTAGGCCAATGGGCCAGATATCCTTTCTGTCCCCCCATATGACAAAGTGACTTGAATTTTTAGCAACAAGATAACATTTATCAAATTTTCCACAGGCAATGGCCTAAAAATGATACAACATGCCATATCTTTAGAAGTATTTGGAAAACTTCCCTCAATGATGACCTTAACATAACTGTGTAAGTAATTTTTTTTAAATGTTGCCATTTGCAGTCACATATTTCTGTGAGTTTGGGCTCTCAATATAATGGTTAAGACAGAGAAGAGAACCAGATGCTGAACCTTTTACTCTGATTCAGTTCTCTTCAACTAAGCCCAATTTATGGAGATCACTATACTCAATGCAATTTCTACATCTGGCCCATTAATCATTAAGACAGGTAGAAACCTGGTGAACAATGGTCTTAGTTCCTTCATTTCTAAAATGGTAATAGCAATGTCTATTTTATAGGATTGTTGAAGACTAAATAAGGAATTAATATTAAGTACTCAGAGTCCTACTACACAGTAAGAAATCAATAAATGGTAGAATTACTGTTATTATTATTGAGCTGGGATAGTATCTACTCCCATTGCACTTAAATTCTAAAATCTTCCCTCATAGAAATATAGTCAAACAGAGTAGTTAGGTTCTATATTGAGAGAAACTAACAATGAGCAACTTTCCAAGTGTTAAGCACTGTATCAGACACAGGTAGTAAGAGGATTAAACAGCTTTATGTGGATTAATTTGGAATCCTGCCTCAATTCTATGGGAAAACCTGTTCATCTAAATTTGAAACCACTAATTTGCAATCTTTTGGAACCTAACTATAATAAACTAGAAACTGCCTACCCTTTAATAAACAAATTTAAAAAAAGAAAGAAGTATAAGTCAGCAAAAATGGGGGCTTGCCTAGGTATCAATGAAAATATATATAAATAGATTATCCACAATCAACCTTGCTTTTACATAATCGAGCAGAATAGGGCAATCTATTATATTACCTTCTTTCTAAGCCTCTCACTGTTCTAAATCTTTTCATTTGGACCTCAGACTTCTGCTCAACAGATCTTCCCTCACTTTCCTCACTGAACTCCTGTTCTCCCCTGAGGACCTGTCGGCACTCCCAAAGGGATGCTAATTCCCTCCTATCCCACAGTAAGGTTGGTTTCCTCCTTGCTTCTCACAACTTTTTCCAAGCATTACCCTTTGTCCTTCTGTGAAATTCCTTCCTCCTGAGATTCATACCTTCTCCTTATAACTCTCAGTTACTAAATTCAAGACATTCTGTTTCATTAACGAAAGAATTCTGCACCTCATTCACAGTCTTCCTCTCCTAAGTTATTCTCATATATCTCCCAATTCAACTTCATCTGGACTTCCAGTACCTCTCTAAAACCTCTTATTTACCAATCCCTTCCTGTGTTAACTTTCCTATGTAGTTTACATTTCCTGGTCCACATCTTGCCTGTATTCTTAATGTTCTTATCCCTTGTCCCTTTTTGACACATGCCTAGCAAGCCCCTAATATCTACCTTCTATGCCTGCAGTTGGGTTACTAAGCACTTTATTTGAGTAAAATCATATAACTGAGCAGAAAGGTTCCACTACTAGTTCATGCAGACACACAAAAAAACTCACCTACAATCATAAAAAAAATTAAAAATTTTGGTAAGTAATCCAATGGGAGGTTACTCAAAAAGTGGGAAAACTGAGTTAAACACTGGAGTAAAAAGAAGGCAGCACTGTTCCTGGTTAAGAAGGCTTTAAGATAGTAACATGTCAGTACTTGCTAAATTAGTTCATAGACTTATATAGGTCCGCACTGATCAAAATATTTGTGAAATTTCAAAGCAGTAGTAAAATACACATGAAAAAAATAAAGAATTAAAAAAAGGGTAAAGACTTCTTAGCAAAGAAAGAATTGGGAAAAAAATGATGGGAGATAGGCGTTATTAGATATTAAAAGACAATATAAAGTGTTAATAATAAAACAGTATGATACTGAATTAAAAACACAAAATTAACTAATGAAAGAAAGGAGAGGTTCTGGGGACAGAGTAAAACATTTTTTAAAAATCTAATACATGAGAACCTGTTGTATAGCACAGGGAACTCCACTTCATTTTACAGCAGAAACTAACACAACATTGTAAAACAACTATACCTCAATAAAAAATAAATAAATAAAAATTTTAAAAATAAAATAAAAATTTAATATAAAACCAAGTAAGATACCATGTGGGGCAGGGGGGAAATTATTTAATAAATAACATGGACCAAACTAAGTAATAATACTATGATAAAAATTTTTTAAATATTTTATTTATTTATTTATTTGGTTATGTCAGATCTTAGTTGTAGCAGAAATTTTTAAAAACTTTTTTTAAACTACCAAGAACTGTATGTTTATTGAGTTGCAGAAAGATGACAATTTTCCAGCTATTGGAGCAATAGGAGAAAGTTTAAATGACACAGCTGATGAGTTCAACTACGTAACAATTTAAAATACCAGATTAATAAAAATCAATAGAATTAAGATTAAAAGGCAAAGAATCTGGAGCAAATATGCAATAAACAAAGATACAGCTCACAGAAATAGGAATACATTTAAAATAAACACTTGAGAAAATACCCAGAATCCTTCACAGTTATAAACATGCAAGACAAAATACCTCACAATTTTCCAGTAAGCAAAAATACATAATAATGGTAAATCTGATATTGATAGGACTATGAAGGAAGTCTTACACTATTGGTGACACCTTGATTATCACACCTCTCTCTGCTGGGTTATCAACTGGGCAAAAAGTAATTTGTTGTAGAACTGATCACACCTTTTGACTCATAAATTCCATTTTAGAGTATATAACCCAAGGAAATGACTTAAAAGAAAAGTTGTACATAATTATCTATCTTAGCATCTTAGAAAGAGGATTATAATAATTAATGACAGAAACAAAACACACATTACCAGCTAATGTTTACTGAGCATTTATTACCATGCCAGAAGGCTGTGCCAAATGCTTTAAATATACTACTTCATTCTTCAATTCTATGAGACAGTTACTATTATCTTTACTTTGTAGATGAGAAATCTGAAATAATCAGACATTAAGTAACTTGCCCACAGTATACTACTGCATGTTTAAGTGACAGGGTTAGGGTTTGTACTAAGGCTGTAGGCTCAAAACCCATGCTCTAAGCCACAGAATATAGACTGTAATAAAAAACCTGGGAAAAAATACCTAAAGACGGGGAACATGATTAAGTAAACCATAGCATAAAACCCAAAGCAACTCTACACGGTTATTAAAAGTAGCATATAAGGAGCTACACAGACACTCGGAAATATTTTTATGAACTAGTGTCAATCATAAAGATAAAACAAAAGTGATACCCAGGGGACTTCCCTGGCGGTCCAGTGGTTAAGACTCCGTGCTTCCAACACAGGGGCCACGGGTTCTATTCCTGGTCGGGGAACTAAGATCCCACATGCCGCGTGGCGTGGCCAAAAAAAAAAAAAGGAATACCCAGAATCTTGTTACAGTCATAAAAAGTGATGGAATTCCATATATTTTATTCTTTTACAGTTCTATAGAAATGAACAGATTACAAACCTTCTGCATATAGTCGCTCTGCGAGGAAAACTGCATCTCTGTAAGCATAGTGGTTTAGTGCTTGCCATATAGCAGCCTGTAAGTGGAGGAAAAAGAACATAAATATACAAACATAGAGAGTTTCAAGGTAACTCTTAGCACAGAGCCTTGCATATAATACTCAAATTAACATGTCTAAATTAAGTAATAAAACCTCACTGCCCACAGTGCAAACTCCGTAACATATTAGATAAGGCTCTTCACTGTATGGCTCCTAACATATCTGAATTTACTCACTCAACTCCCCATGAAATTTTAGACCTCTGTGTCTCTGTACTTCCTTTTCCTTCACTGGGGAATGTGGGCTCCTTCACCTACCTCCTCTTATAAATTCCTCATCCCTATAGACCCAGCTTAAATAATATCTACTTCATAAAGCTTTCTTCACTGGAGAGCTCTAATATTCATTTATTCAATAAATATTTACTGAGTGCCTGCTATGTGCCAGCACTTTCTAGACTCTAGGCACACAATAAATAACAAATAGTTTCTGTTCTCATAGAGTGCATTTTAGTGTTACTCCTGTCTAGATCAGTGGCTATCAACCCTTTCTTGTGGTGCTCTACCTCAAATCCACTGAATCACAATCTCTGGAAGTTGGGATTGAGTTTAGATATCCTTATTTTTAAACCTTTTTACTGGTAAGCATTCAGGGTTCAGAACGATTCTTCTACTTTCTAGGTAAGTAGTTCTGTCTCCTTTTATAGTATACTCTTTTGAAAAACTTATAAAGCTATGGACCTCCTCCCCAGAAAAAAGCACATGGACATATATGCAGAAAATGTGTATACAGTGTGTGGGGTTCACAAATATCTTGGTTCATTAAGAATCACTGGTCTAGCTGATGGGAGACAGTATTAGAGCCCAATACATAAAAGGTGTTCAATAAATATTTATGGAATTCAATTCAGATACTTGAAAGGGGAAGAGACAAGTTACTGACCTAGAAACATGCTTTCTCTTTTGCATATTAGAGACTACAGCAGTACTAGTGCCTTGAGGAGCACTGCCACTGCCAGGACTAGGAGAGGTACTCCTTGTTTGAAACTCAAAAAGTCTTTCACTATACAAGGTCAGAAACGTTGGGTAAGTATACATGAAATAACAATTGTACTGGTAAATCAATCTGGGTAAGTTATGGATTTAAAAGATTTTAATGGGCTGGTTAGTGAATCTAACCATCATTTATAGAACTGCACATAAAGAAAAGTACCTAGGGTCTATCCCCTCTTTCCTAGTCCCAGTCTGTAACAGAATCTTCTTTCCTGTAAACTTTTATTTTCCTATGTCGTTTTTCTACCTACAGGCTACAATGTAATCCATCCTGTCCCAGAATTCCTCAAACAAAAACATCATCACTGCTAAACAGGAGACAATAGTGAGAGGCTTGGGTTCAAATTCATGTTCCATGACTTACTAGTTCTGTGTCTTGGGCAAGTAACAATGTCTCTTAAGACTCAGTCTCTTAATTTAAAACATAAGACTCCAATAAAGTACACAATGGTTCCTAGCACATACCTAATAATTACTCAATAAATTTTAGCTGCTGCCCTCATCATTATCACTATAATGTCTTCTTCCCTGATCAAAACTTGCTAATGATTCCTCTTGGATAGCCCCACAAAGTTTACACAATAAACATCTACAGAACAAAGCTCCGTCAGTCCCTAAACATCAGCTGTATTTTCATATTTCAGAGTCTTCACCTGTTTGGGCTGTCCTTTGTCTTTAACTTCTATCTCCTGAAATTTGTCATCCTTTCTTCAAAATTCAGCTTACGTGGTCTCTTCCTTTCATGAAGCCTTCACTGATCTATCCCATGCAATATTAATTACTCCATTCTATGAGGTCCTAGACAATTTTGTTTATACTTTTTAAAAAAATATCAGGCTTTTTATTAGATTTGGTTATATTATTTGGTTAACTAGGTTGCAACTTCTTGCGGGCAAAAGCCAGATTCTATTTTTCTCTATAATTCCCTGGTTATCCTACTTAATAAGTTATTTCCCTAGTTATCCTAGATAACTGTCTTCAAACATAGAGAATGCTTGGGCTTCCCTGGTGGCGCAGTGGTTGAGAGTCTGCCTACCGATGCAGGGGATACGGGTTCGTGCCCTGGTCCAGGAGGATCCCACATGCCGCAGAGCGGCTGGGCCCGTGAGCCATGGCCGCTGAGTCTGCGCGTCCGGAGCCTGTGCTCCGCAACGGGAGAGGCCACAACAGTGAGAGGCCGGCGTACAAAAACAAAACAAAAACATAGTGAAGGCTCAATAAAGTTTGTTGAATGAATGTTTTAAAACTCTGAATCCATTTTCCACTTACTGACCTGTAAACTTTTAGTAACCCAATCTGGAAGTAAAATATAAGATATTCCTATAAACATTATTAAAACATTAATGTTGGCAATATAAAAAAATACAAAATAACATCCAGCTGTTTCTTCCTTGATACAATAAGCAAAACATTATAAAGGAACCAAGAATCTGGTAAGGAGATAAGGGTCAGTCTGACCGAGGGGTTGGAATACATCAGATTTGGGGGCAATAAAATCTCTCAGTGGTGTGATCTATAAATACCTGGAAGATAACCAGATTTTTCTGGTAAATGGCAGCTGAGATCATGTCTCCATACTACTTGGATCATTTTCCTTATCATCTTATTCAATATGCCTGCCACCTCTGAAATACATCATTCATCCATTTGGTAAATATTTATTGAGCATCTACTTTGTTTGCTATATGATCCTGATTGCAGTAAAAAAAAAACAACAACATAAAAAACTTAACCAATTTGAGAAAATCAAGTTCTTCAGGTAGGTTACACAAAGCCTTAACATTTTGAATTTTCAGGTATTTACTGACAATGAGAAATAAGTCGGGTATTATTCTACAGGCACCTATCTGGTCATTGTCATTGTGCTCACTGTGCTTTTGTTTTCTTATCAAACAGCCAGAAAGCTGAACCTTTGAACAAAAATATGTGGTGTTAGCAAGGAGTGAATATAATAGCAGGTTTTAAACATACTACAGAATCACTGCTATCTAATCTGTATTTCCTCTATACTACAACACAACAAAGAGACAGATAAAAGATAATGCAATAAACTGTGTTTTCCTCAGAGAATTTCAACATTTGGATAGAATAACTCAAAAACAAAGTCATTCAGAAAACAACAGCTAAAGGGTATTCAAACCTAATGTGACTCAATTATTTCTTGAATACTTAATATGATCTCCACACCTCAATCCAAGGCAGATAAAGATCCCTCGGACACTAATCTAGATGACCAAATCAATTCTCTGACCTTTAGCTTTAATCATCTGTAAAATAAGGATAACAATACTTACCTCTGAGATAAGCCTAGCACAGTGACTGGCTAAATTCTAAACCCCCCAAAGAACTGATCTGGCCTTCTGGTGTTCTACCAGACCATATATGACCTAGGGTTCTGAAACTATGCCTATAGGTATCTTTCAAAATGATACTCATTTATTTCATTTTATTAAAAAATTTTTTAAATTAATTTATTTATTGGCTGCGATGGGTCTTCGTTGCTGCGCATGGGCTCTCTCTAGTTGCAGCGAGTGGAGTCTACTCTTCATTGTGGTGTTCAGGCTGCTCATTGCAGTGGCTTCTCTTTCTGCAGAGCAAGGGCTCTAGGTGCGTGGGCTTCAGTAGTTGTGGCACACGGGCTTAGCTGCTCCAAGGCATGTGGGATCTTCCCGGACCAGGGCTCGAACCCGTGTCTCCTGCATTGGCAGGGGGATTCTTAACCACTGCGCCACCAGGGAAGCCCCGATACTCATTTAAATTAGGCAACTGCAGTAATAATGAAAGGAAGAAACTTAATAAACATTTACTTTTTTCTTTTTTTTTTTTTGGTGTGGCATGTGGGATCTTAGTTCCCCGACCAGAGATCAAACCTGCGCCTCCTGCATTGGAAGCGCAGAGTCTTAACCACTGCACTTAGGGGACTGCCAGGGAAGTCCCCTAAACATTTACTTTTAAAGGCAGACCATTTTTTCCCTGGATTACTTTAAGAGTGTCTTACTTAGTCCCTCTGAATTCTCTTCTACCCTATGATCCATTCTCTCCCTATGAGCTTTTCACAAGTCAGATCTGATCATATCACCCCTTTGCTTAAAATCCTTCAATGGCTTCTCACTGTTCTTAATGATAAAAGCAAAAGCCACCAAACTAGGCAGTGTGGTATAGTCTGTACCTACCTCTTCTGTTCATCTTGCATCATATTTTCTCATGCTTTCCATGCTACCACAACGACCTTCTTTCAGCTCCTCAAATCTGCCATGTTATCCTTCTGCCACAGGTCCTTTAAACATACAGTTCATTTTGCCTGGCACACCCCCTTCCTTTCCTTCAAAATATGCAAATTCTAGTCATTCTTTGGACTTCTTTCCCAGGGAAGGCTTTTTTAGGACACCCAGATGAGGTTAGGCATCCTTATACACTCTGATGACACCAAGTACCTTTCCTTTGCAATACTTCTCACTGTTTTAATTTTACACATATTTAGAAGAGTATGTGAATAATGTCTTCCTCACTATAATATAAACTTTAGAAAGGTAGGGACTACATCTGTTTTTGCTCACTATATACTCCCAGCATTTATTATGTACTTTTTTTTTTTTTTTGCGGTACGCGGGCCTCTCACTGTTGCGGCCTCTCCCGTTGCGGAGCACAGGATCCGGACGCGCAGGCTCAGCAGCCATGGCTCACAGGCCCAGCCACTCCGCAGCATGTGGGATCTTCCCGGACCGGGGCACGAACCCGTGTCCCCTGCATCGGCAGTTAGACTCTCAACCACTGCGCCACCAGGGAAGCCCTATTATGTACTTTTTAAGTAGGTGCTTTAACTAATGTATGGTGAATGAATAAACAAATGGTCTTTGAACTCTGGCAGTCCTCCCACTGTTAGCATTTTATGTTAGTCTTAGCCTTAAGTTTTTCTGTATTATTATATGTCCAATAGTTAAGGATCTCTGGAAATCTCGAAAGAAACTCCATGGTACATAGAATTATTTTTGTAATGCAAATAATTACCACCTAATTACTCCTTTATAAAATATGGGGATTTCCTAAGAACCTACTAAAAGAACATGGTGAAGAGAAAGAATATACCCAGGATTTGATGTTGGAGACCTGTGTTCAAATGTGTGTGCCAGCACTTTCAGCAGTGTGACTTTGCAGAATTATTTAACGTTTCTCAGCCTCAATTTCCTCATGTGAAAAATGGAACTCTATTTTTGGACTTGTGTGGGTTAAATGAAATGATATGGTGCTCCTGGTATACTGACTGGCACACATTAGGCACTTAAAACCTTTTGCTTTTCCAGCTCTTAATATAAACAAATTCAATAAATATAATTTATAGTTTGTGTTATGTAACATCTCTCATTATATCTGCCACAGTTGTTTATTTTGTAACATATAAGCCACACACACACACAAAAATAGATTCTGAAGAACCTAGGGCCAGGACAGGAATAAAGACGCAGACGTAGAGAATGGACTTGAGCACACAGGGAAGGGGAAGGGTAAGCTGGGGCGAAGTGAGAGAGTGGCATGGATACATATACACTACCAAATGTAAAATAGACAGCTAGTGGGAAGCAGCCGCATAGCACAGGGAGATCAGCTCGGTGCTTTGTGACTACCTAGAGGGGTGAGATAGGGAGGGTGGGAGGGAGACGCAAGAGGGAGGAGATGTGGGGATATATGTATATGTATAGCTAATTCACTTTGTTATACAGCAGAAACTAACACACCATTGTAAAGCAATTATACTCCAATAAAGATGCTGAAAAAATAAAGTAAAATAACTAAAAAAAAAAAAAGACTCAATGATTGATTCACCAGCTACATTAGTGATATTGATCACCACGAAAATTTGGCACATTAATATTGTGGCCCAAAACTCCTAGAACTTTGACTTTCTGTCTTTTTAAAATTAAATAAATGAAAGAGAAAAAAAGTATCATATTCAAGAGTTCTATCCATTTCTGATTTAAAATCAAGTTTTGCTCAGAACAACATCATTCCTTTATCACCAATTCTTAAGAGGGTCAGAAAGGGACAGTGAAGGCAGGCAACAAAAACTCCCATACATCCCAGAAGTAAAACTTGCCACATAACAGCTTTCATCACCACTCTGCTCCAGCATCTGAGTGACGGTATGTATCTCTTTTGGGGGAATGGAGTGGGGAATAAACTATTTTCTAAAGCATTACAAATTGGTAGCTCATGACAGACAGGGTTAAGATTAGCCCCCTTGTTATTCATCTACTGCTCAACTGCTGGTGTAAACCTGCCCATAAAAGAATATCACTCAGTGAATCACTTCAGGAGTTCTACAAAGTAAAGCCACATGGACGAAATGCTGCGAAAGGTTATGAAGCCAAACAGAGCAACACCCACCGACCCCCAAAAAAAGTTTAAAAGAGAAATCCTACTGATTAAATTAATGGGTCAGTCCTAGGCTACAGTGATTTTAAAGATAATTAAATCAACACCACAGAAATGAAATGGCAAAGTTCCTTACTTGCTTGCTCTTCTTAAATATAAAATATTATTTTAAATATAAACAAACCTCTGTAAGTTGTACAACTAATTCAGACTTAAATGTGACCACATAGATTGTTTTGTGTTATTCTTGTTTTTGTCAAAAAAGAAAATAGTTTTCTTTTAGATTATAAAAGATCTTTTTTTAGATCATAAAAGAAATGAACAATATAAGAAGGTATGAAGAAAAAAAATCACTGTGGAATTTTCCTATTATACATTACAATCTAATTTCTAGAACTCTAATTTAGTTCAGGTCTACATCAGTGGTTCTCAGTCTGGGCAATTTTGCCCCCCAAAAGGACATGTAGTGATGTCTGGGGGGCATCTTTGGTTGTCACAAACAGAGGAGACATCTAGTGGGTAGAGGCCAGGGATGCTGCAAAACACTCTACAATACACAGGACAGTACCCCTACAACAAAAAATTAGCTTGCTCAAAACATCAATAGTGCCAAGATTGAGAAACCCTGATATACATTACCATGTAACTGGATTTCTCTACTAGCCTGTATGTCTCCTTAAATCTTGTCTTGTCCCTCCTTCCCAATAGCATCAGATTAATTTTTCCAAAGCAGTGCTTTCATTACATAATTTTTCTGTTGAAAAACCTATAATGCCTATTTATTACCAACAAATTAAATCTAAACTCCTCAGCCTGGATGTTAAGTCCCCTGTAACCTGATTCTACTTGGCTAGCAAAACCTTATCTTTTCCTCCTCTATTTCCATCCTAGCCAATGCTATAGTTTTATTATTTTCCTGTTCCTAAACACCATTCTCAACGCTGGGCTCTTGCTCATGCCATTCCATGCCAAGAATATTCTCTCTTCCCTACCAGTTCAAACCCTTTCCACCTTCTAAAGCTTTAAGTTCTACTCCTTCAAGAAACCGTTCCCATTTTTCCAGTCTACAAGGATCTCTCTTTCCTGTATTTATTGTTATCTGTGCAATCACATACTGACTTGTAACATTATCCAGTTGTTCCTGTTAAGTATACTTATCTTCCCAACAAGACTAGACCCCTCAAAAGATTAGAGGTTACATATCCACATTTCTACTGGTTGGTTTCACAAATATCTCCAACTCAATTTGTTCACAACAGAATTCTTAATTGTCCTCCTTCAAATTTGTGTCCTCTCAAAGAATTCTCCATTTATTAAATGGTGCCCCCCAAAATTAAATCCAGGTAGCTGTTCTTGATCCCCCCACAAACAATCAATTTCCATGTCTCATTGGTTCTTCCTCTAAAACATCTCTTGAATTTATCTACTTCTTTCCTACTTCACTGCTACCACTTTAGTCTAGGTTACCTTCATCCTAAGACTGTGTTTACTTTTGCCTCCTTCCTCCCTGACCTTTCACGTATAGTAGCCAGAGAGATCTTAAGATCTGTATCAGATAGTGTCAACCCATGGCTGAAAATCCTTCAGTGATTCCCCATTACAGTTAGAATGAAACTGAACTCCTTATAATGGCCTTCCATTACTATGCAACTCCAGCCACACTGGCCCTCTTTCAGTTCTTCCAATGCCAAGTTCTGCTGTGTCTTAGGCACTTTGCACATGCTGTTTTCTCTGCTTGTAATGCTCTTCAAACTACTGTTTCCTTCTCAAACTTTGAACTCAGGTTCAATGTTATTTGCTCAAAAGGAACTTTCCTAACATCCTTTTTAGAGTAGGTGTTAGAATGTCTTTTATCTGTGCTTGGCACATAGCAGGTGCATAACAGTCTTCCCAATTTGATTTTTTTCATTGAGGCTGCTTCTGAACATTGATGGTCCAATTGCAGATCTGACTTAGGTCAGGACCCTCCTATTAGGTCTCTCTCCTAACACCCTATTTATAGTGCCCTTCTTATCACAGTTTATAATTATTAATTTGTGATTATTTGTCTCATGCTTTCTCTATATATAAGCACAAAGGCTATATCGGGATACTAGTCCATAAAGGAATTACTACATATTTGTAACGACTTCCCCCTCTACCTCCCCATCCCAAAGCTTATTCTCCCATTTCAGGTACTATGTAGCACTGTCTTCAAGACACTATATCGGACCTAAATATAATGTAATCTGTTTTCCAAAAGAAAATTTTATAAACAAAATGTTTCAGCTAACTTGAATATATAAATTTTTTCAATGAAGATCAAATAGTCAAATGCCTATTGATTTATCAATTTAGTTACATACATATATTTTTTAAAAGCATAAAATATATTTAGGAATTTCATTTTTTTCTACTCTCGTTGGATAACACAGCTTTATTGAAAAGCCATTACGGGGGGTGGTGGGAATCATCTAACACAATTTTCCTGAATACACTACCTTCAATTCTATTACTTGAAAATGGTACCTTATGAATCCACGTTAGATGCTGTCCCTGTTCATCTTATCCCAAGCCAAAAGTATTCCTTCACTATCTAATAATCTCTAAAACAATATTATATGTGTAAAGCACCCACTTACTATACTGCTTACTAAGGTGATTTTTACAACTTCATCCAACACTTCTGTGATGTCCTACCCCCAGGAATAATTGATAAATCTACATAAAATGTCTTTTTAAAAATCAATTTCATCAGGTGAATTTTATAAACATGCAAATTAGCATGGATTCAAGTCACTTAGGCTAGTGTGTCTTCCCTAAATAGTTATTTTAAAAATAAAATAATTGACAGAATTTCTGCCTCATAATAGGTGAGATTTTTTGCAAAGACTCAAAGTAACAATTTCCTATAAGAGATAATTTGGAGCACTTATATTTAGGCTTATGTGACATATCAACCTGGGTATTCCATGTTAAAACTTTAAAAAAAGAAAAAGCAAAAAACAGTTGCTCATCTTTTCTCTCAACTTTTTCCTATGCCTAGTAATACCTCAAACCCTGAGGCATCCCTAGAAAGGAAACGCTTTTTCAACTTACTCTCATTCCTCTACAAATACATGCAATCGCTTATCATAGTTTAAAAAAAAAAAGTATCTTATTTAGTTGTTCTATTTTTATTTTCTTCCTTACTCTTCTTTCCTGTTTTCAGCACTATCCCTGATCAGTTTATCTTTATCATCGTAGCCAAAGTTGCTTGTTCCTCCTACTGCTCCAGATCCCTTCTTGAATGACTTCTTATCCTAAAAATTATAACCAAAATTCTCACCTAGCTATATCCTAAAACTTCTTACCTCTGTCCCCAAATTTAATAAACAAAGGTAGTGTGTGTGTGGGGGGAGACAAATTTGACTCTTAAGCCTTAAAAATACCTAAATGCATTACTGCTAAGAGTACTTTAAGGAAAAAGAGAAAACCTGATGGGTACTATCAAGGAGTTGGCTACATGTTTCTTTTCTTCTCCATGTTTTTATGCAAGTTGAAATTGTTATTAAAAAGTGGTTATAGGCTAGCAATAAAACTAGTTTATCATTTTAGAAGCTGTACCTATAGGGCAAATGTATCATTAATTATTAAGACAAAATAACAAAAATATGAAACAGAAATTAAACAACTTGAGTGATCTGCTTATCCATTTAAGAGTATAGATAGCAACTTCTAATTTCATGTTAGGCCTCAAAAAAAAAAAATCTTAAAAAGAGACTCTTCACTAGTAAGAGAAATTTGGATGGAAAGAAATAGCTTTGAAAGCACCAGTATAATGTACAAACAGGTAAACTTCCTAAGACAGAATCCCACATTACATTAATTAAAAAACGAATAGCTGCTATATGTAAAGAGCTGGAGAAGGAGCCAACTAGGAGAAGTTGATATTTCATCCTGTGAAGAAAAATTAAGGAAATATGGAAGGAGTGATGTATTAAAATATTTACTATTTGACATCACAGGTCTTTAAGGGCAATATGAAGCAATTTCTAAAATCGGTTTGCTTTATAACTTCAAAATAAAGAAAGCCCATGACTCAATGACAGCAGTTGATAGAGGTCAACTCTTCTAATTAAGTCAAAGATCACAGGATAGGGTGAAAGTCTCACAGACCTGGTCCATCATCAAGGGACAAAAGATTCAGTTTCTTCAGATGGCGGGGGGGGGGGGGGGGGGAATGACTTGGCACTGCTTCACACACTTAAAAATCCAATAGTGTTTCTTCCATGCCAACAGAGCACTGTGCGTCAAAGCATACCTTGGTGTGGTATGGATGGAAAAACCATCATTTGTCTTTCATTTTCTGAACGCCTTGTAAACAGGCACAATAAAACACTCCTCATCCCCCTCACAGGTAATGGAAAAAATCCAATTTGCCGTTTCCACCCTCTCCCCTTGTATAGGTGCTTGAGCCTCGGCACTGGGCCTCGGGGCTCTCTTCGCAGATCATTGTCCAGAGGGAAATTTACTGAGCGAGAAAAGCAACGTGGACTATAAAGTCTGTTACCAAAATAGAAATTAGTATTAAAAACACCGATCCTACCCTCCCTCCACCCTCTCACAGAAAACAAAAACAAAACCAACACTCGTCCTGCAAACTTGCCCCACCGTTATGAAGATCGTACAAGCGCCGATCAAACGTGCCTCCCAAACATCCTTAGGCAAGAGAGCACCTGGGGCGAGTTGTCGGCCCCTCATCCCTCACGCCGGCCGGGGCCCAGCCGCTGGGCTGACAGGAGGGGCTCACCGGACGCTGCCCCAGGGAGAAATGAGGTATTATTGCCGAACTCCGCTCACACCAAGGGGAAGAAGTAACGTAGGGCCAGAGGTAACACGGCTGAGGTTGCGGGCAAGGCCTCGGAACTAACGAGAAGACAGGCAGGAGCCGGCGTGAGGGTAGGCGGGAGAAGCAGCTGGGCCTAGGCCGCACCAGGCCGCGGAGTGGCCATACGCTGCTTCTCGACCGAGGCTGAGAGCCAAGCCTCAGATAAGACGGTTACCATTACCTGGACAGGTTCCTGCAGCACCGTCATCCTGGTGGCTCAGGCCCACTTTCTGCAGTGCCTCAGGCCCCCCCCGTAGCGGCTCCGGCCCGGCCAGCCCCGGCTCATTTAAACTCACCAGCAACCGTTACCGGGGGATGGGGGAAGCCGAGCGTTTGCCGAGCACCTCCGAGCGGGACACGGAAAAACCCGAAGTGGAGAGACCCGCGCGGGAGCCAGACGAAGAGGCCCGAAGGAGACCGGAAATACCCGAGGTGAATCAGCGGAGGAGGAGACCGTTGCCGGAAGTTGTCGAGGACTACCGGAGACTACCGAGTGTGATCCAGAGCGTAGGTTCCTCTTCTCGGGCACGCCTTCCTTCACGCACGCCACGCCCCATCGGCCACCCAAGGCTGGGGCACGCCTCATCGACAACCAATAGGCTGGGCGTGGCGTGCGGGAGTCCGCTGGGAGCCTTACGTGGCCGGGCCGAGGTCTCGGTTCGCCATTCAACCTTGCTGGATTAATTGGTGCGTGGTAGATTAAGCAAAGAGTTAAACTCGAGAGTTTGGGGCTGACTTTAATTAATCAAGAAGTATCTGTCTGTTGAGTTTAGGTCATTCATCCATTCCAGAACTACCTATTCATGGCTCAAAGGGAAATAGGAAATTGGAAAGATTGCCATTCTTCAAAGATTTAGTATGACCTCTGTCCTGAAAGAGATTACGGTCTGTTTAACGAAAAGTAATGTAACAAAGAATGCTACATTATGTGGTGCCCATTATAAGTGACATAAAAATTCAGAGGAAAGGGAAATTAATTAGCATTGAGATGAAGAAAGTTTCAGACTTCAACTGGATTTTGAAGGGTGGGTAGACTTAGAAGAAATGAAAGGAGAAAGTGAAAGAATGCAGAATGAGATCAATCTGGTAAGAGTTAAGACATTAACTGGAAATGAGTATTTAGGTGGCCAGATCACGGAAAATCTCAGGAGAGCAGAAATTTTTATTCTTGTTAAGAGAGGCGTTGTGGTGTGTTGGGAAATCCGGAGGTTGGATTTGAATTTTATCTCTGGCACTAACTTAGCTTTAGGTCCTTAGGCAAGTCACAATCTCTCTGAACTTCTATTTCCTTAGTCTGAAAAAACACCGTTAAGAGAACTACGTGCATTAATGTATGTGACTGTGTCTAACACACATAAGAGGCTCTCAGATTTCCTTCTTGCTCCCCCTACCCCCGAAATGTGTGAACAGGGAACTATTAAAATTTTGGTTTTTGGTAGATGAGAAAAACAGTCTCTGCAATATTTTTTTAATTGAAGTATAGTTGATTTACAATATCATGTTGGTTTCAGGTGTACAGCAAAGTGATTCAGATATATTTTCTTTTTTCAGATTATTTTTCCACTATAGGTTATTACAAGATACTGAATATAGGTCCCTGTGATATACAGTAAATCCTTGTTGCTTATTTTGTGTATAGTAGTTTGTATCTACTAATCCCACACACCTAATTTCTCCCTCTCTTCCTCCCTTTCCCCTTTGGTAACCATATGGTTGAAGAAAACAGTTTTTAAAGGTTGCTGTCCTGATGAGGACATCTCTAGGGTAGATGTGGGACTCAATGGTATATTCCATTTGTGTGGAAATTTCCCTTTCTGGTTCTCACATTTTATGCAGATAAAATCAGATTAGAATGGGTCACTCCCTTCCTTTGGGTGATGTTGCAGGGGAGTGTTTTGTTTTGTTTTAAACACCAGTTGACAGAGCTATAACCTTTACCACCAGCCATCTCTAGTCACTGCTTGTGTACTTATAGCCCCATAAAGGGTAGGTGCTAAGGTGATTTTATGCTGCCATATGCCCTGTTCTGTTAGCAGGATTATGCTGGATGAATTAGAGTGGAAATAGAGTTCTACACTGTCCAGTGTGGTAGCCACTAGCTACAGTTTAGTTAAATTCAAGTGAAATTAAAAATGAAGCTCTTCAGATGCCCTAGCCACATTCTGAGGACTCAATACACATATGTGGCTAGCGACTCCCATACTGGATAGCATAGATACAGAATATTACCATCGTTGGCTTGATTAGGGCTGGAAGATCCAAGATGGCTTCACTCACATGTTTGGGGCCTTGGTGCTGGCTGTTGGCTGAGCCCCTCATTTCACTTCCACATGACCTCTCATCAGTCAGTAGTCTAATCCTAGCTTCTTGACTTGGCGGCTGGCAACCAAGAAGGCAAAAACGGACGCAGTGAGACCCCTTAAGGCCTAGGTCTGTAAGTCAAACCCCATCACTTCTTATTGGTCAGATTAAGACACAGGGCCAGCCTGTGTCTCAACAGGAGGAGATGGGAGGAATGGCAAAGTGACACTGCAAAAGGCTTGTGCCATGGGAGGGATTGACCATCTTTGAGATGAGAGACTGGCAGTGGGAATGGAAAGACAGGGGTGGGTAAGCGATATTACTCTTAAAATGTGATGTTTTAACTGAACACAGCACTCCAGATTTAGTCAAATGAATTCAGAAGGCAATAAGACTATTGCTTTTACTATCTGGATGACTTCTATTAAAGTGGACTAAAGTTGCATGTGCATAACAGTCACATGACTGCTCATGCTAAGCTTTTTGTTATTTTACACACATAGCGCTGTTTCACACAACATGCTGCTGTGTCTTGTACCTGTGCATTTGATTCTTGTAAATTTAAATGTAGGAACTCACAACACAGGATATATAAAGATGATATTTTTTGTGTAAAAATGTGTGTCTAGGCTCAGCATTTAAAGACTCTGTGATGCTTAGCACTCTGGCTCTTAAGCTTAGAATTTGCCTAAAATTCACCCCCACCCCCCTGCCCTCTTTTTCTTTTTTCTAATAAAGAGCATCTCTTTTCTGACCATTGTTCACTGGGCTAACACATCTGTTGTGGTTTTGTGCCCATTCAGACCCCATTGTTTGAAGTTGTGCTTTGATGGACTCTTTTAGAGCATTTTTACTTCCTTTTCTGTTCCTGATTGACCTACTTAAACTCACTGTCCAGCAACCACTTGAGCATCCTGCCATCACCCATTATCAACATATCTTTAGCTGGCAAGTGGAGTTAGGTTACAATAAGCATTATTCCAAACATGATAAATCATCCTTTTCCTTAGCCTGCCTCTTGGTCTGTTTCATATTCAATCAGATTTGGAAACCAGGGTTTAGGGAACTATTCAAGAAACTAGACATGGTATCATTGGCAAGGTGCAGGCCCACTGGTATAGCCAGAGCAAGCTTACTCTTCTGAATTCCTTCAGTCCTCCTTATCTGTACGTTCCTCTTGTCCCTGTTGTACGCTGCCTCTTATCCACTTTGTACTACCTGACCGTGAAGCTTCCCCCACCATCTTCGCTTCTCTCTCTTCAAGTCACCCCCTTCCTTTGGCATCTCTGATCACACAGTCTCCTGGTTTTCCTCCTACTGCTCTGTTCTTTATCAGTTTCCTTTACAGAACCCCTAACATTAGAATGCTTCAGGGGTCAGTTCTAGGCCTTCTCATCTTACACCTTCTTCTTAGGCAAACTCTTTCATTCTCATGGCCTCAATTTTTTATCTAAAATTGTTCCAAAATCTGTATCTCCAGCCAGACTCTTTTTAGAACTCCAGACCTAAATGCCTAGCTGTCAACTGGATGTCTCACAAATACTTTGTTCAGAATGGAACTCCTCGTTCCTCATACTTGAAATATTACCTTACTTGAAATATTACCTATCCCAGTTTCTCCATTGTCCAAACCTGAAACCACTCTTTTTTTAGCCCTAACATCCAGTCTCAGAGCCCTACTAATTTTACCTCCTAAATAGACACCTTCATGTCTCTTCCTGCCTCAAGTCTCACCTACCTCCAAAAACAAGTTTAATCATGTCAGGACCCCCCTCGCTAAGCCTCCCCACTGTTGACCTAAAACAAATAGACTGGGACTTCCCTGGTGGTGCAGTGGTTAAGAATCCGCCTGCCAATGCAGGGGACAGATTTGAGCCCTAGTCTGGGCAGATCCCACATGCCATGGAGCAACTAAGCCCGTGCGCCACAACTACTGAGCCTGAGCTCTAGAGCCCGCAAGCCCCAGCTATTGAGCCCACGTGCCACAATTACTGAAGCCGGTGCGCCTAGAGCCCGCGCTCCGCAATGAGAAGCCACCACAATGAGAAACCCACGAACCGCAACAAAGAGTAGCCCCCGCTCTCTGCAACTAGAGAAAGCCTGCACACAGCTATGAGGACCCAACGCAGCCAAAATATAAATAAATAAATAAATTTTAAAAAATTAAAAATAAAAAAATAGACTAACAGTTATTTCTTCAGCAAAAAAATGTTTTTTGGGGGATCAGCAAAGTTCAATTCAGGATCTGCAACTATGGTGAGTCATGTGAAAGTCCCCAACAAAAATGGAGAAGAACTCTTTTATAGAGGGGAAAAGGAAGTCAGGAGGGCTATAGTAAACAAAAAGTCCATGGCTCTTCCTTGGCTGAGTTGTGACAGTCTCTCATTGGCTGAGCTCTTGCCAGGAAAGAAGAGGAAGTCTTTCTTCTTCCTGTTGGGCTCTGCTATTGCTCTCACGCCCTCTTCTGGTCTCCCAACTCCATTTTAATTGAAGTTTCAGTTTATTAACTTTTTACATGCCCCAATTTAGGATTTCCCATTGTTCTCAGGAAATAGTCCAAACCCTTTAACTAGTCTTACAAGGCTGTCCAAGGTCTAGTCTCTGCCTCCTCATTCAGCCTTAAGTCGCCTGTCTCCCTCTTATACTATATATTCCAGTGAAGGGGATCAGAAAATGCCACTTTGGCATGAGGATTATTTTGAACTGAAAGCAATTAAGACAGCAAACATAAATCTTTTTGCCCTCCCCCTATCTGCCTAAAAGCATGACATAAATTCCCCTTTGTGAAGGTGTATCCCCTCCCCTCTCCTGTAAAAGGAGCAGGAAAACAACCATTATCACTGGAGACAGAGGGTTGGCACCGAGCTGGGTCTGCACCAAAAACCCTTACTAAAATAACCTTTATCTTCCATTCATTTCCCCATCTATTTACCTTTCTACAATTTACCACCCCTAGAGGCCCAAACCCTGTTTCTTTGTCTTGTTACTTCTCCACAAATATATTGCCCTTTGCTAAGATGATAGGTAGGCCCCAAATTCTAACCACCTCTTTGAGTCACTTATCACTGAATTCGCTCACGTGTATGCATGTTGCACGTGTAAATAAAATGTTGATTTTTTTTTTTTTTTTTTTTTTTGCGGTACGCGGGCCTCTCACTGTTGTGGCCTCTCCCGTTGCGGAGCACAGGCTCCGGACGCACAGGCTCAGCGGCCATGGCTCGCGGGCCCAGCCGCTCCGCGGCATGTGGGATCTTCCCGGACCCGGGCACGAACCCATGTCCCCTGCATCAGCAGTTGGACTCTCAACCACTGCGCCACCAGGGAAGCCCTAAAATGTTGTTTTTAAAAATTCTGTTAACCCGCCTTTTGTCAGTTTAATCTGCAGGGCCCCAGATCCTGAAAATAAGAGGATAGAGGGAAAAGGTTTTTTTCTCTCCCCTACACCAGCTACATGGAACTTCTTGACCCACTTTCTTGCCCCAGTCTTTGTATATACTGCTCTCTCTGTCCAGAACACTCTAATTCCACTCTTCACTTGGCTATCTCTGCCCATCCTCCAAATATACTTCTTTAGTTTTTTTTATACTTCTTTAGATTTTTTCTGATGTGTTGGAACACAGGGATAGGTTGCCTATCCCTGCTACTGCTCAAGTGCTAACATACTTGTCATTATTCTTATTGCCCTTTACTGTGATTACTTCCTATCTAGCCTGTAAGCTCCATGATAGAAGCCTTGTTTGCCTGTTGCAGGATGTATTCTCCACCCTTAATACAGTATCTGGTACAGGCATACCTTGCAGATATTGTGAGTTGTATTCAAGACCATCACAATAAAGCAAATAGCAAAACACAGCAAGTCACATGAATTTTTTGTCTTCCCAGTGCTTATAAAAGTTATGTTTATAGTGTACTGTAGTCTGTTAAGTGTGCAATAGAATTATGTCTAAAAAAATGTACATACCTTAGTTTAAAAATACTTCAGCAATTAATAGTAGTAACATCAAAGATCACTGGACACAGATCACCATAACAAATATAATAATAATGAAAAAGTTTGAAATATTGTGAGAATTACCAAAATGTGACACAGAGACACAAAGTGAGCAAATGCTGTTGGAGAGATAGTGCCAATAGATTTGCTTGATGCAGGGTTACCACAACCTTCAATTTGTAGAAGGTTACAAAGCAAAATGTAATCAAACAAGATATGCCTGTACATGATGGGTATTCATTCTTATTTGTTTAATGAACGAATAGAATAAACTCATTCTGTTCCTATTATTATTTAAAAAAAAATTTTATTGGGGTATAGTTGGTTTACAATGTTGTGTTAGTTTTTGCTGTACAACAAAGTGAATCAGTTATATATATATATATCCATATCTATATCTATATATAGATATCCACTCTTTTTTAAGATTTCCTTCCCATTTAGGTCACCACAGAGCATTGAGTAGAGTTCCCTGTGCTATACCTGTTCCTATTATTATTTTTTGTTTATTGATTGATGTTATATACTGAATATTTGTGTCCCCCTCCCTTCCCAATTCATATGTTGAAGCCCTAACCCCCAGTGTGGCTGTATTTGCAGATGGAGTCTCTAAGGTTAATGAGATCATAAGGGTGGAGCCCTGATCCAATAGGATTAGTGTCCTTATAGGAAGAGACACCAGAGAGCTCACTCTCTTTCTCTACTGCCCTCCCTTGTGCATGCCCATCACCATGGAAATGTCATATGAGGGCATGACGAGAAGGCAGTCAACTACAAGATAGGAAGAGAGCTCTTACCAGAAACCAAATTTGCTAGCATCTTGATCATGAACTTCTAGCCTCCGAACTATGAGAAAATAAATTTCTGTTGTTTAAGGCACCCAGTCTGTGGTATTTTGTTATAGCATCCTGAGCAGACTAATACAATTGGTTATTCTATTTATGTCTTGTCTCGCTAAGGGAAGGCCAAGTCTTATATTTCTCCATACTGTTATTTGAAAAGCATTACATATTTAGTAGATGTTTAAAAAATATTGACTGAGTGATTAAAGTGTAAGCCTTGACAAATATTACTTCTTCTTCCTAAAGTACTTTTCCCTTTCTCTTTAACTGGTTAAATTCTACTCATCCTTCAGGCCTCAGCCTTAATATCACCTCCTCAGAATATTCCGTGTGCTACCTAATCTAAATTATTAGCTTCATCCTATCTTTTTCTTTTTTTATAAAATTGAAGTATAGTTGATTTACAATATTGCATTAGTTTCAGGTGTACA